>NC_041384.1:301670487-301739217 GCF_002162155.2 Triticum dicoccoides
GGGCGGCGGGTCGGCGGCGGCGGTGTCCAGCGAGGCGTCGGGGGCGGCGGGCGGCGGCGCGAGCGGCGGCAGCGCGGGGCTCGAGGGCAGGCGGGGCTGGCGGCTAGGGTTTGGCCCGGGGCTGGGCTGCGGCTTATAAAGCCTGCCGGGCCAGGAGTCCTAGTCGGACACGGCCTGGTTAGGTCGGTGCGCGTTTTTTTAATAATTACGCGCAGAAGAAAAATAAAAAGAAATACTAAACGGACTCCAAAAATCCCGAAATAAAATTTCCCGGGCTTCTAAAATCAAGGCGCACAAGGTGAACATTTATTTGGGGCCTAAATGCAATTTTGAAAAACACACATTTTTCCTAAATTCAAATAAAATACCGAAAAACTCCGAAATAAAATCTTATTTGATTTTATTATTAACTCCTCAATATTTCTTTATATTGGGAAATTCATTTTATTCCCTCTCTCATATTTTTGTAATAGAAATAATTGATGATAAAATGATTAAAATCAAATGATCCTATTCTCAATTTTTGAGAAAACTCAAATATGAAAATAACGAAATCCCCAACTCTCTCCGTGGTCCTTGAGTTGCGTAGAATTTCTAGGATCAAAACCAAAAGCAAATAAAATATGATATGCAATGATGATCTAATGTATAACATTCCAAATTGAAAATTTGGGATGTTACAAACCTACCCCCCTTAAGAAGAATCTCGCCCTTGAGATTCGGGTTGGCTAGAAAATAGGTGAGGGTGGTCCTTGAGCAAATCTTCCTCTCGCTCCCAGGTGGCTTCGTCTTCCGTGTGGTGGCTCCACTTAACCTTACAAAACTTGATAACCTTGCTGCGAGTGACTCGACTGGCAAACTCGAGAATCTTAACTGGTTTCTCCTCATAGGTCAAATTGTTATCCAACTGGATTGCTTCCAATGGCACTGTATCCCTCAACAGTATGTCAGCCATCTCCGCGTGGCACTTCTTCAACTGAGAAACGTGGGATACATCATGAACTCCTGACAATCCTTTGGGCAATTCCAACTTGTAGGCCACTTCTCCCATACGCTCCAAAACTCGATATGGTCCTACAAATCGTGGTGCTAACTTTCCTTTAACTCCAAAACGCTTTGTTCCCCAAAGTGGTGATACTCGAAGATAAGCTCTATCTCCAACTTCATAAACTGTCTCCTTGCGTTTAGAATCTGCATAACTCTTCTGTCTGGACTGGGCTATCTTGAGCCTATCGCGAATCAACTTCACCTTCTGTTCAGACTCTTTAATCAAGTCAGGTCCAAACAACTAGCGGTCTCCAACTTCGTCCCATGACAACGGTGTCCTGCACCTCCTTCCGTACAAGGCTTCGAAAGGGGCCATCTTTAAACTAGTTTGGTAACTGTTGTTGTAAGAGAACTCTGCATATGGCAAATTGTCGTCCCAACTAGATCCGTAATCTAGCGCACAAGCTCTCAACATATCTTCCAAAATCTGATTGACTCTCTCGGTCTGTCCATCTGTCTGTGGATGAAAAGCTGTACTGAATTCTAGCCTGGTTCCCAAAGTTTCGTGCAACTGCTTCCAGAACTTTGAGGTAAATTGGGTTCCTCTATCTGATATGATACTCCTCGGAACTCCATGCAGACATACGATCCTGGTCATGTATATCTTTGCCAACTTTGCACTAGTATAGGTAGTCTTCACTGGAATGAAATGAGCTACCTTTGTCAAACGATCGACTACAACCCAAATCGAGTCATAGCCTGAACGTGTTCTGGGCAATCCTGTAATAAAATCCATGCCTAGCTTATCCCACTTCCATTCGGGTATCGATAATGGTTGTAGCAATCCTGCTGGCTTCTGATGCTCTACCTTCACTCTCTGACATACATCACAAACTGCTACGTACTCCGGAATATCCTTCTTCATTCTAGTCCACCAGAAAATATCCTTCAAATCCAAATACATCTTGGTATTTCCTTGGTGAATCGAATATGGTGAATCATGTGCCTCTTGCAGTATCAACTTCTTGATCTCCGGGTCATTGGGCACGTAAACACGGTCTTCAAACCATAGGGTATCTTGCTCATCCTCACGAAATCCCTTAGCCTTTCCTTTGCCAAGTTTCTCCTTAATAGAAGCAATCTCCTTGTCAGTCCTTTGGGCTTCTCTGAGTTTATCCATCAATGTAGACTGAATCTCCAATGCTGCTACATAGCCTCTCGGGACTATTTCTAAACATAACTCTCGAAGATTTTCGACTAACTCCCTTGGTAATTCTCCCGTCATTAGGGTGTTGACATGACTCTTACGGCTTAATGCATCGGCTACTACATTAGCCTTTCCGGGGTGATAATGCAATTTCATATCATAATCCTTGATGAGCTCCAACCATCTCCTTTGTATGAGATTCAACTCCTTCTGTGTGAAAATATACTTCAAACTCTTATGATCCATATACACCTCGCAATGGTTTCCAATCAGAAAATGTCTCGAAGTCTTCAGTCCATGCACTACGGCTGCTAACTCCAAATCATGCGTAGCATAATTCAACTCATGAGGCTTAAGCTGTCGTGAGGCATATGAAACAACTCTCCCTTCCTGCATAAGCACTGCTCCAAGTCCTCGGCGTGAAGCGTCGCAATACACCTCATAATCCTTGGTCTGGTCTGGCAAAATCAACACTAGTGAAGTAACCAAACATTTCTTCAACTCCTGGAAACTAGCCTCACATTCCTCCGTCCATATGAACTTGGTATCTTTCTTCAACAACTCCATCATAGGCTTCGCAATCTTTGAGAAATTCTCAATAAATCTCCGGTAGTATCCTGCGAGTCCAAGAAAACTCCGGATCTCTCCAACTGTTGTTGGTGCTTCCCAATTGGTCACAGTGATAACCTTTGTGGGGTCAACTGCTATACCTTCTCCGGATATAATGTGTCCGAGGAATCCTACTTCCTTCAACCAAAACTCACATTTGCTAAACTTGGCATATAATTGATGTTCCCTGAGCTTTCCAAGAACCAAACGCAAATGTTCCTTATGCTCCTCTTCATTCTTTGAGTAAACCAGGATATCATCAATGAACACTACGACGAACTTATCCAAAAACTCCATAAACACTTTGTTCATCATGTTCATAAAATATGCAGGTGCGTTAGTCAGTCCAAATGACATAACGGTATACTCGTACAGCCCATACCTGGTGGTAAAAGCCGTTTTGGGTATATCCTATTCCCGAATCTTCAACTGGTGGTATCCTAATTGCAGATCGATCTTGGAAAATACCTTAGCTCCTTGCAATCGATCAAACAAATCATTGATCATCGGTAGTGGGTACTTGTTCTTGATTGTTACTTCATTCAATCCTCGATAATCGACAACCATCCTTAACGATCCATCCTTCTTCTCCACTAGAAGTACTGGCGATCCCCAAGGTGAAGAACTTGGGCGAATATAACCTTTATCTAGTAACTCCTTAATTTGCTTCTTAATCTCCACCAAATCCTTTGCAGGCATCCTGTATGGTCTCTTCGATATTGGCCCTATGCCTGGCAATAGCTCAATCAAAAACTCAATGTCTCTATCTGGTGGCATGCCTGACAACTCCTCTGGAAATACATCAGGGAATTCCTTTACCACTGGTACTTCCTCCTGCACAACTCCTATTAAGAAATTTACTTGAGTCCTCTTTGGCACATGTCGGGATACATACTTGATCCTTCTCCCTTCTGGGGTGGTAAGCAAAATTGACTTACTAGCACATTCAATATTCCCTTCATACTTTGATAACCAATCCATGCCTAATATCACATCCAATCCTTGGGATTCCAATACTATTAGGTCTGAGGGAAAAACATAGTTACCAATCCTTAATGGTAACCGATCACACCATCGACTAGCCATATACTCTGCTCCAGGCAAGGTTACTAACATGGGTAACCTAAGGGCTTGGGTTGACAGGTTATACTTATCCACAAATCCCCTTGAGATGTATGAATGCGATGCACCAGTATCAAAAAGAATGAGTGCAGTAAATGACTTAACCAAAAACTTACCTATTACTGCATCAGGCTGAGCTTCAACCTCCTCCACGCTAACGTGGTTCACCTATCCCCTGTTGAAAGGGTTCGGCTTCTTCCCAGAGCTTCCATTGCTATTTCCATTTTGTAATTTAGGACATTCATTGGCATAATGTCCGGTCTTCGAACACTTAAAGCAAGTGACTTGGCTCAGGTCTTTCTTGGCTGGGGTTGATGGGTTGGTGCGGTTCGGGCCATTGCTTCCTCCATTACCATTACCATTTCTGGGGCCATTGTGATTGTGCGAGCTACCTCCTCCATGGGTATGCTGAAAATGTCCTCCCGGTCTAGGGGTAAAATGTGGCTTCTGCTGAGCTCCTGAATTGTACTTTCCTTGTGCATACTTCCTCTTGCGACTTTCAATTTGCTGCTGCTTCCCTTCAATCATAAGAGCACGATCTACCAACTCCTGGTAGTTGTTGAAGGTTGCTACCATCAACTGCATGCTCAACTCATCATTCAGTCCTTCCAGAAACTTCTCCTGCTTAGCTGCATCCGTAGCAACGTCATCTAGGGCATAACGTGCTAATTTACTAAAGTCCTCCACGTACTGGCCAACTGTCCGTCCTCCTTGGCGCAAGTTGCGAAACTCATGCTTCTTCATGGCCATAGCTCCTGCTGAAACATGGGCAGTGTGAAAAGCCTGCTGAAACTGGTCCCATGTGACAGTGTCGACAGGGAAAGTGGCTGTGAAATTCTCCCACCATGATGCTGCGGGTCCTTCAAGCTAATGTGCGGCAAACTTCACCTTCTCCGCATCCATGCATCCTGCTGTGGTCAACTCTCTAGTTGTCTTGCGGAGCCAATCATCTGCTACTATTGGCTCGATGCTACTGGAAAACACCGACGGGTTCAGCCTAAGAAAACGGGATAAATGATCAATAGGTGGTGGTGGTGGATTGTTGCTGTTGTTCCCCTGATTCTGATTCTGGACTAGCAACTGCATCAATGTGTTCTGCTGCTGGATCAACTGAGTGAGCTCCGGTGGAAAGGTAAATCCGGGATCACGTCTCGGAGGCATCTGAGGGTTTAGAAAATATGAGATTTAAGAATAGAGGGGGGTCTAAAGAGAAAACACTACCCATTAGCACATGAGGCAAAATCAAACAATTCACTTCATTCATTCAATCAAACAAGGGCATACAATTGATCTAACTATCGCAAAAGTGCTCGGACTATAATATTTACATGGTGGACTACTACTACTGATGAGGTGGTCTACTAGAAATATTGTTCGGTTGCAGACTCCATGATATCTGCTCCGGCTTCATCAACATAGTCATCATCGCTATCTTCTGGATCCGAATCGGTGTCGTCGATGATGATGTAGTCTTCCGGGCGTATCTCTTTGGGTTCTTCGTCTTCATCTACTGGTGTAGGGCCTCCCATAAACATCCCGATCTTCATTGTTAGGTCGGCATTCTTGTCCACTAATACTTCAATTTCTTCTTCAAAATCTTCACGTGTAGCCTTGAGTTCTTCCTCCAGTTCCTTGATTCTTGTTCTTGCCTTCTTCAGGTCTATCATGTCGGCGCACAACTAGTTCTCCTGACGTCGAATGTGCTGGTTTAACTCCTGGATAAAAGCTGCAATTGATCTATCCTTCCTGGTGCTAATCATCTCCCAGTGCTCATCTCGGCGTCCACAAATCTGGTAGATAGTATCCTTGAGATCATTGCGGTAGACTTCTCCAATGCGTCCCATGGCGATGTGAGCTGCCATGCTCTTTCCTAGACTCCAAGTTGGTGCATCAAAAGAAAACTCTATGGGCTGAGCGACTGGCATGAACGTCCTTCCTGGAACTTGAACTTGAATCATCCAGTGCTCTTCTTCAAGTAAAGTGGCGTTGTAGGTTCTGGTGAAGCTTGGTACTCCTATGTTCAGGTATCTAGTGACTTCCTTTAAGTGACGTCCAAAAGGTGTATCGTCATCCGGTTGCGTGAACTTGTTCCTTGCATCCGCCATCCTAAAGAGTAGAAAAGATGAGAGGTCAGAAGAGAAGAGAGTGAATAGTGATCTAGGTCTTTAGCTTAGTGGTCGTGTCCTACAGTCAGCGTGTGCTCTGATACCATCTCTGTAGCGACCAGACCTCAAACGGTCCAATCTCTGTGCTCCGGTGTCATCCCTGGATCAGTAATGGTGACACCACACAGTACTCGGAGGATTTATAACAGAGTAGCAATCACACACTTATTACATCGAGTGTCTCCATAGAGAACTTATTACAATAAACATGGCTTAAGGCCATCTAATAACGATAACAGCGGAAGGCTTGGAAGATAAGCGAGTCCATCAACTCCAACGACATCACTGAGTATAGAACCACGACCTAAAACTCCTTAATCGTCGTCTGAAAAGTCTGCAACATTAATGTTGCAGCCCGAAAACGGGTCAGCACATGGAATATGCTGGCAATGTAACACATAGAGAGTAATGGAATGAAACAACTATTCTATATGCATATTTGGCTGGTGGAGAGCTCTATGGTTACAGTTTTTGCGAAAAGCCAATTTTTCCCTACTGCAAAGGAATAAATTTATTTAACTATCATGGTGGTTGTTAAACATTGAGAATGGTTGACAGCATTCTCAATCCCAATTAAACATCATTAAACAAAACCCAACCAAATTAATTTAGGGTAACATGTTGAGATTCACATGATAATCCAGGTACTAGATACTCAAGATGTCCATAACCGGGGACACAGCTAACCATGATTAGTTTATACACTCTGCAGAGGTTTGCGCGCTTTTCCCCACAAGACTCGGTCGCCTCCGTTTGGTTTCCCGCACTACATGGTGTTTGAGAAGACGGATGACCGAGACATAGTCTTTCAGAAGCGCTAGCACCTTACGATCGGGTAGACCGTACCACCTACATCCCCTACATCTGCTAGTCTACCACTATAAGAGTTTGCACGACTTAGTAAACTATGCTAGAGCCCATAATAGCTTGTGGCTGCACACGGAAGTTTCTAGCATGAAAAATCTCATGATCCCTTTGAGCCTGGGTGGCGGTAAAAAAAAACAGGCAAATCCTGGATTACCCAGGTGCCTCAATCCACCCAGATGTGTGTTTAAGTTGCCACCTTAGATAAACCATTAATTAACAAACTCACATCTGTCATGGATATCACTCACCCAATCCACGTCTACTAGCATAGCATAGCAATAATAAGCAAACGTAGAAGTAACTCCCAAAGGTTTGATAATAAACAGGTAATAGGTACTACCTCAACTACTTCCCATCCCACAATTTAATTAGATCCTAATCATGCAAAGTTTGAGGATTTGATCTAATGCAATAAAACTGGGTAGTAGGAAAGGTATGATCAAGTGTTACTTGCTTTGCTGATGATCCACGAAACCTAGAGATTCGAAGTAACAGGCGATGCACTCCGGGTATTCTATCGCAGACAAACAACAAGCATACAATAAGTACTCATCTAATGCACAGGTAAAACTCAAGTAAGAGATCTAACCAGAAAGTTCAACTTAAGAACTCCGGTTCACAAAAAGAATCAAATCGAACGAAGCAACGAAAGTCAAACGGCGAAAGAAAACAACTTCGTTCTACTAATCTGGATCTAAGGCAACTTTTACAGTGCCAAAAACTTGTTTAAGTTGGTTAAACGGATAGAGGGTTTCGAGATGAAACTCCAGGCACTTGAATCGCCTGATTCCGATAAACGAGCGAAAAGTTATACTAAAACGAACATCGGATCAGAAATCGCGATCAGAAAATAATCACGGAAAATCCGACAAAAAGAAAAATGACGAACGGATTAAGAACGAACGTTCGTTAACCGGATCTAAACAGCGAACACGTTCGTTAAAACGAACGAACGAGCGAACGCTCGCTATTTAACCTAAACCGAAAAAACCGATCTAAATAAAAAAAGGAAACAAAAAAAACCGACGAAAAACCGACGGAAAAACCGAACGGTTTTTCGAGAAAAACGGCGGCGCGGAAATCGAGGCACCTCGGGCGGCGGGTCGGCGGCGGCGGGGTCCAGCGAGGCGTCGGCGGCGGCAGCGCGGGGCTCGAGGGCGGGCGGGGCTGGCGGCTAGGGTTTGGCCCGGGGCTGGGCTGCGGCTTATAAAGTCTGCCGGGTCAGGAGTCCTAGTCGGACACGGCCCGGTTAGGTCGGTGCGCGTTTTTTTAAATAATTACGCGCAGAAGAAAAATAAAAAGAAATACTAAACGGACTCCAAAAATCCCGAAATAAAATTTCCCGGGCTTCCAAAATCAAGCCGCACAAGGTGAACATTTATTTGGGGCCTAAATGCAATTTTGAAAAACACACATTTTCCTAAATTCAAATAAAATACCGAAAAACTCCGAAATAAAATCTTATTTGATTTTATTGTTAACTCCTCAATATTTCTTTATTTTGGGAAAGTCATTTTATTCCCTCTCTCATATTTTTGTAATAGAAATAATTGATGATAAAATAATTAAAATCAAATGATCCTATTCTTAATTTTTGAGAAAACTCAAATATGAAAATAACGAAATCCCCAACTCTCTCCGTGGTCCTTGAGTTGCGTAGAATTTCTAGGATCAAAACCAAAAGCAAATAAAATATGATATGCAATGATGATCTAATGTATAACATTCCAAATTGAAAATTTGGGATGTTACATGACCACCATTTGGTCTTTCCCACCTCACCTACACCATTTGAGTGGAATGAAAACGGTAACATAGGTGACGGTGATGCTCTAGTCCCACTAATGGACATTCTTTACATTGATTACTTTCATGATGTTGATCCCCCTATTGACATGCTTCATGCTAGTATGATTTCCACATGCGTTGATTTACCCATTTATGATGAGTATGATGATTGCCATGTGGAGTCTCTTAGTTGTGATGCCATGTTACATAGGATTTCTTGTGCTAATTCTCTCGGTCACATCATGTTTGCCAATCCGCTTGACTTGTCATATGCTATGCATGAGGTCAATCATATGTCATATTTGCAATCTCTTCATAGTGACTACACATATGCCATTCAAATTAACCCAATTTGCACTTATGGCATAGATGACAAGCCCATGGTTATTGGCATTTGTTTCTCTTGTGATGATATTGATATGCTCCCTTTGCATCATTTATCTCATATGCCATGCCATGACCACCTAGCTTCAGATATGCATTGTTTTGGGTGTTGCCCATTTTCTCCATATGATGTTTCCAATATTGCACATGAGGAGACCCCCATAGTTTTCTCATACATTTTAGGAAATTTTGATCACTCCCATCCATTGCATGATCCTTATACTTGTATGCTCAATTTGCATCCCCATCATGTTATACACAATAACTATTCTTTCATGATGGATGACATGTTCTTATACCATGCATCAAATTTCTTTGAGCGATGCTTATTTTGTGCTAACTCTCACGTGCACATACACATCATGATGGATGATGTGTACATTTACCACACACACAATTTCTTCCGTTTGTGTCTCTTTTGTGTAGGTACACATGAATTCTTGTCAACCTCGCAATCCCACGAGTTGACAAAACGAGCTCTAGAGAGCAATGATGACTTGGGATCCCATGGATTGTTTTTCCCACCGCTCTCTTCGCGCAAAGACTTCGCGCATTTCTTCTACATGACCATCACTTGGCTATGGGTTATTGTCGATTACATATTCTATGCCCATCTTTCCATGTTCACTTTGCATGCTATGCTCATTACTATGCTTTTGCCATGCATTCGTGACTCATGCTTTGCATTACACACGATGATAGATTCTCATACTTGTATGTGTATTTGCAAGCTTGGTGGAGATATTGCTTGTTATTGCCATGTTTGCTTTGTGCCCCATGCATATGATGATACTTTCATTTTGCTTTGTGTTCGTGCTTGCGATATGTCATGTGCATTGTCTATGTCTATTATTTGCTCACATGACATGATTGCCATGATTTCCTCTAGTATGTTGCATCTTCGCACTACTAGCTTGCACGACTTGATTACTATGCTTGACTTGATTGCCTCACACATGATGAACAATTGCTCTTTCTATTGTGTTGAGTGCCACACGATATTCACTACACCCAATGCACATTATGATTGGATTGTCTTGCACTTGACACATGTGTTTAGACACTTCATTTTATTTGGTGTTGTGAATGATTCCTATGCCTACCATAGACCTTTCATTGGGAAATTTGTGAATGCTAGCTATGAACTTGAGGTAGATGCTTCTTCTCTTGTCACACATATTTGCATCACTACCTCACATTCACATGCTTGCCCCCATGATTTCTTTGATTGTGCTCGATTGATATGCGTACATGCCATGTCACAATCCTTTGTCACACCATATGCTTTGCATGATGACGACACTTGTTTGGTGAATAACCTCTCGAATGCTTGGTTTTGCACTAGCGCTAACCACATTTGTTTTTCCAAGTGTTTGTTGTCCTTAATCCTTTTGAAGGAATCACAAGACGGTGTGACATTGGAGAGTGCCCATTTCGAGCTTCAAGATGACAAGAACTTGGTGAATGTCCACTTCTACACGTCGAAGCCATCTCTTTCCCATGGTATTTGGTTTTCGATCCGAGGTCGGATCTTTCCCAAGGGAGGGGAGATGATGCAGAGCATCCTACGGACATCACCATGTCAAGAGTCCGTTTGGCAAGTGACACGTTCGACATCCACTTCACATACACAAAGGTTAATCATCTCCTTTACACGTGCTCACTTGACCCCTTCGAGGATGGTATACTACTTGACACTTCTCCCTTGTGCATGCATAGGTATTGTCGGAGCGCTACAGACGACGTGGAGGAGTGCAAGCGCCAACGAACACCCACACCATCTGCGAGGGATGCGTGGAAACGAAGACACAAGAATATGAGTTGTCGAAGAAGCTCTAGCCACCGGACGACAGGTCGGGTCCGGACGTCCGGCGCCTGAAGATCCACCGGATGACCGGTGTCCCTACACCCAAGCCAAACGAGCGGACGTCCGACGCCACCGGACGACCGGTCCATACCGGAAATCCGCTACACCAGCATCTGAGCCAGAACGAGCGGACGACCGGCCCCTACCAGACGTCCGGCAGCCCACGGGCCACCGGACGACCGGTCCCCAGCGGACGTCCGGTACCTGGCTGTGTCCAGTTGCGGGCTGAGGCCTATGTACCCCTTCACTTCACCCCCATTTGCACTTAGACTATAAATAGACCCCCTATTCCTTCTAGCTAGGGTTAGTGTTGCGATAGCTCATTTGAGAGATAGAGCTACGCTCATCCATATCGGATCTACTCCACGAGAGAGACCGCGGCCTCTACGGAGAAGATCCCTTTGGGTTCAAGCCCCCTTTCTAAGGGAAGATCCCCCCGTGGATTCAAGACCTCCTTACGGAGGAGAACCGGTTATCGTTTGTATCGTCCGTTGTTGACTTTGGATCTTGTATCTCACCTTTGTGTTCATCGATCTAGCGCATGTGTGATCTATTCTTGTTGGTTGAGTGATTCTCTCGTGTTTCCTCTTGTGTTTTCCCTTGTTTTCCCCTTGTGTTCTTCGCGTTCTTGGACGGGATCCGCTCCTTTCGTGAAAGATCGGCCCCTAGGGTTCCTACCCTACATCAGGAATGACACCTATGGCATCATAGGGAAACCCTTCTACGGTTGGTGGGCGCGGGGCTGTGGAAAGAGCGGGTTTAGAAGATCAACATGGTGGAGTTTATTGAGGTTCAGGCCGCAAGGGATGCGTAATACCCTACTCCTAATGGTTTGTGTTTATCTAGTGTTCTTGGACTAACTACAAAGCATGCATGGTCCAAAAAGTCTGAATCCTCTCACAATACGCCGCGGGCCTCCTTTTATAGTCAAATGGGCTGCCAAAGTGGCACACGAGAGGTGGAAGTTTGTATAGTAGTCGAGTTTATTGTCTCACATTACGGGACAAAACACATTAAATGCACTACTTAGGTGTCCTCTTGCTTTATCAGGGACTCCAATGAAGTCCATCCCGTCCGTCGCCGCTTCGCCTTGCTCTGACACGCGTCCAGGCCAATGAGGCATGCAGCGCCATCTAGGCTGGCAAGCTGCTAAGCTGGCGTGGTTGCAGGGTCTTCACGAGGATCTGCATGCCCCAACGTTGGTGCTTGACTAGTTGGCTTAGGAGCCACGTACTGCCACATGGACACCTGTTTAGTTGGTGGGTCGGCCGCTGAGCTGGGGTGGAGATGGGGCTGCAAGGCCTTGCCGCAGTCTTGCTGATCTTCCCGGCAAGGGTCTTGCCAGGCCTTGTGGGCACCCTCGGTAAGAGTCTTGCTGGGGCCTCGTGGGTATCTTTGGAAGGAGCCTTGCCGGGGCCTCGTGGGCATCCTCGGCAAGGAGCCTTGTTGTTGTCTTGTGTCTTGGTTCCTATCTAGGCCTCGCATGCCCTTTGTCTTCACAAAGGTCTGCATGCCACCACGGAGGCGCCTCCCGAGCCTTGGTTCTGATGTGATCGATGGCGTCGGGACTCTTAGACTTTAGGGTGGCAGCCCTGTTGGTGTTGGGCAAGTCGCCCCGGCATGGCTCTTGTCAGGGCCATGAAGGCCACCCCGGCAAGGGCCTTGCCGGGGGAGTTTCACCTCGCCCCTCTGCTCTTCATGCCCCTGGCCTCGAGCACGGCTCTGGTAGTCTTGGGTCTTCACTTCCCCTTCTCTCCAGCCAAGCGCGGCCGCAGGCGTGTGGCTGCGACTACCTGCGCACAAGTAAACGGGTACAAAAAGGACCCCTACTTTTGTACACCGACAGGAGCCCCCGACCCTGGGCCACATATAAGCACGGAGCGTTATTGGGTCAGGCTCAGAACGGTGCGTGGGCACGTGGGCGGCGTAGTTTTACCGCAGTAACTCCCTCGCCAGTTGCGCTTCCCCACGACCCGTGTTGAATGCGTGACATGGGGGTCATGCGTGGGGCGGTCGATGCACTCTTGCATCACATCATGGTAAATGGTAAAGAGGCGGCCCACGCCTTTCCCATAAAAAAGGAGAAACCACAGGCGCGCTGCTCATTTACCCCCCGTGCCTTGTTCAATCTCGGAACCACCGCTCCCTTTTTCCTCCTCAAGCTTTTGCCTTTGCTCGCCACCACCGCGCCATCACTGCCCTTAATCCTCCATCCCCTCCCAGTTGCCATGGCGCCCAAGATAGGCAAAGGCAAAGGGGTGGCCAAGGACGTCAGCGAGAAAGAGGCGCCGGAGAGCGAGTTGGCGGTGTTGCAGACGCAGCACGCCTATTTCCCCCCGACGGTCGATGCGGTCCACCTTCAGGGACTACTTCAAGCCACTATGAGGGTGGAAGACGTCGGGGCACCCTGCTACGCACATCATCCTTGCCGATTTCGCCAAGGCTGGCACAGATCAGTACCCCTTCTTCATCAATTACTTTTCTTACGGGCTCTACCCCCCCTTTCTCTGATTTCTTCAACGACATCATGCACACCTACGTCTTTCACCTCCTCGACTTTACGCCGAATGCCATGGCGTGCATGGCCTTCTTCGCCCATCTCTGTGAGGGCTTTGCCGGAGTGCTACCCAGCATGGTGCTCTTCCATCACTACTTTAACCTCGCATCCAGCCAGGGGATGCCATTTCTGGGTGCATCGCCCGGATCTCGAGGACCCAGGAGAAGGGCACGTACCCGGAGGGTGCCCAGAAGGAAAAGTGGGACGAGTGGCGGGGTCGGTGGCTCTGGATCAGGGAGGAGGATCCACAGGAGTTCTGCCAAGTTCGTCAGAGCCCGCTGACCCGCTGCAAGGACTGGAGCGACCTCGATGTCAATGACAAGAAGCTCACGGTCGTCGCCACCACCAGGATCCATTGCCTCACCATGGCCGGGCTCACCCTTGAGATGATTGGGGCCGATTTCATTCATTGCTGAATCACTCCGCTGCACAACAAGGGGAGGCCGGCCTGGGACTTCAGGAATGCGGCCGATGTCATGAGGCTCCGGCCTGGCCTGAAGCATAACTTCATGGTGATGGGGCATGCCCATTTTTCTCAAAGGCTCTTCCAGCTCAATGTGGACGACGACAGGGCTGAGAGGATCGGCAGGGCCGTGAAGGCCGGCAAGGCCATCAAGGGGCCCCTGTTTGGGTTGCCGGCGAGAGTGGTCCCACTGAGCAACAACCCTCGCCAGTTGGCCATCATCGCGATGATGCCGGACTTCAACATGCATGACCTTGACCCGGCCTGGGCCGAGCTGCTAGCAGATCAAGTGCATGAGTTTTTTGACAACTTGTCAGAGGGCTATGTCCGCGACGAGCGGTTGCTCATCCGCGACACCACCAAGGAGGAGTGGGACTACATCGTGTTGGGGATCGTAGCAGAATTTAAAATTTTCTACGCATCACCAAGATCAATCTATGGAGTAATCTAGCAACGAGGGGAAGGAGAGTGCATCTACATACCCTTGTAGATCGCTAAGCGGAAGCGTTGCAAGAACACGGATGAAGGAGTCATACTCGTAGCGATTCAGATCACGGTTGATTCCGATCTAAGCGCTGAACAACGGCGCCTCCGCGTTCAACACACGTGCAGCCCGGTGACGTCTCCTACGCCTTGATCTAGCAAGGGGAGAAGGAGAGGTTGGGGAAGACTCCGTCCAGCAGCAGCACGACGGCATGGTGGTGGTGGAGGAGCACGGGACTCCAGCAGGGCTTCGCCAAGCACTACGAGAGACGAGGAGGGAGAGAGGTAGGGCTGCGCCAACAGGGGAAGAACTTCGTGTGTTGGGCTGCCCCTTTGCCTCCACTATATATAGGGGGAGAGGGAGGGCTGCACCCCCACCTAGGGTTCCCACCCCAAGGGGTGCAGCAGCCCTAGATCCCATCTAGGGTGGCGGCCACAAGGGGGAAAGGGGGAGGCGCACTTGGGGTGGGCCTTAGGGCCCATCTGCCCTAGGGTTTGGCCCCTTCCCCTCTAGGAGGCGCCTTGGGCCTTGGTGGGAGGCGCCCCAGCCCATCTAGGGGCTGGTACCTTCCCACTATTGGCCCATGTAGGCCTCCAAGGCCCGTGGCCCCTCCCGGTGGACCCCCGGAACCCTCCGGTGGTCCCGGTACACTACAGGTGATGCCCGGAACACTTCCGGTGGCCAAAACCATACTTCCTATATATCAATCTTTACCTCCGGACCATTCCCGAACTCCTCGTGACATCCAGGATCTCATCCGGGACTCCGAAAAACATTCGGTAACCGCGTACATACTTTCCCTATAACCCTAGCATCATCGAACCTTAAGTGTGTAGACCCTACGGGTTCGGGAACCATGCAGACATGACCGAGACAACTCTCCGGCCAATAACCAACAGCGGGATCTGGATACCCATGTTGGCTCCCACATGTTCCATGATGATCTCATCGGATGAACCACGATGTCAAGGATTCAATCAATCCCGTATACAATTCCCTTTGTCTATCGATACGATACTTGCCCGAGATTCGATCGTTGGTATCCCGATACCTTCTTCAATCTCGTTACCGGCAAGTCTCTTTACTCGTTCTGTAACACATCATCCCGTGATCAACTCCTTGGTGACATTGTGCACATTATGATGATGTCCTACCGAGTGGGCCCAGAGATACCTCTCCATTACACGGAGTGACAAATCCCAGTCTCGATTCGTGCCAACCCAACAGACACTTTTGGAGATACCTGTAGTGTACCTTTATAGCCACCCAGTTACATTGTGACGTTTGGCACACCCAAAGCACTCCTACGGTATCCGGGAGTTGCACAATCTCATGGTCCAAGGAAATGATACTTGACATTAGAAAAGCTTTAGCATACGAACTACACGATCTTGTGCTAGGCTTAGGATTGGGTCTTGTCCATCACATCATTCTCCTAATGATGTGATCCCGTTATCAACGACATCCAATGTCCATGGTCAGGAAACCGTAACCATCTATTGATCAACGAGCTAGTCAACTAGAGGCTTACTAGGGACATGGTGTTGTCTATGTATCCACACATGTATCTGAGTTTCCTATCAATACAATTCTAGCATGGATAATAAACGATTATCATGAACAATGAAATATAATAATAATAACTAATTTATTATTGCCTCTAGGGCATATTTCCAACAGTCTCCCACTTGCACTAGAGTCAATAATCTAGTTCACATTGCCATGTGATTAACACTCATAGGTCACATCGCCATGTGACCAACATCCAAAGAGTTTACTAGAGTCACTAATCTAGTTCACATCACTATGTGATTAACACTCAATGATTTCTAGGTTTGATCATGTTATGCTTGTGAGAGAGGTTGTAGTCAACGGGTCTTGCCATATTCAGATCCCTATGTATTTCGCAAAACTTTATGTCATATCGTAGATGCTGCTACCACGTTCCACTTGGAGCTATTCCAAATTGTTGCTCCATTATACGTATCCGGTATCTCTACTCAGAGCTATCCGGATAGGTGTTAAGCTTGCATCGACGTAACTCTTTACGTCGAACTCTTCATCACCTCCATATCCGAGAAACATTTCCTTATTCCTCTAAGGATAATTTTGACCGCTATCTGGTGATCTACTCCCAGATCACCTTTGTACCCGACAAAAGCATAGGGGACGACCTTCGTCCTTCCTCTTTCTTCTGTCATGGTCAAGCTTTGAGTCTTACTCAACTTCACACCTTACAACTCAGGTAAGAACCCCTTCTTTGACAGATCTATTTTGAACTCCTTCAAAAACATGTCAAGGTGTGCGTTCTTTGAAAGTATCATCAGGCGTCTTGATCTATCTCTATAGATCTTGATGCTCAATATGTAAGCAGCTTTATCCAGGTCTTCCTTTGAAAAACACTCTTCAAACAACCGTTTATGCTTTCCAGAAATTCTACATCATTTCGAATCAACAATATGTCATCCACATATACTTATCAGAAATGTTGTAGTGCTCCCACTCACTTTCTTGTAAATACAAGTTTCTAGCAAACATTGTATAAACCTAAAAGCTTTGATCACTCCATCAAAACATATATTCCGATTCCGAGATGCTTGCTCTAGTCCATAGAAGGATTGCTGGAGCCAGCATACCTTTTAGCATCCTTAGGATCGTCAAAACCTTTCATTGTATCACATACAACTTTTCTTATGAAAACTGGTAATAAAACTTGTTTTGACATCCATCTGTAAGATTTCATAATCGAAAAATACAGCTAATGCTAACATGATTCCGACGGACTTAAGCATCGCTACGGGTGAGAAATTCTCATCGTAGTCAACTCCTTGAACTTGTGAAAAGACTCTTTCCCACAAGTCGAGCTTCATAGACGGTAACATTACCTCCCACGTCCGTCTTCTTCTTAAATATCAATTTATCTCAATGGCTTGTCGATCAACAGGCAAGTCCACCAAAGTCCATGCTTTGTTTTGATACATGGATCCTATGTCGGATTTCATGGCTTCTAACCATTTGTCGAAATACGGGCCCACCATCGCCTCTCCATAGTTTGTAGGTTCATTGTTGTCCAACAACATGATATTTAAGACAAGATCATCGTACCACTCAGGAGCAGTACATATCCTTGTCGACCTATGAGGTTCGATAGCAACTTGATCCGAAGCTTCATGATCACTATCATTAACTTCCTCTTCAACAGATGTAGGCTCCACAGAAAACATCTTTCTGTGTTGCATCACTCTCTGGTTGAAATAAAGGTTCGACAACCTCATCAAGTTCTATCTTCCTCCCACTCAATTCTTTCGAGAGAAACTCCTTCTCGAGAAAGGACCCGTTCTTAGCGATAAACAATTTGCCCTCGGATCTGAGATAGAAGGTGTACCCAACTGTCACCTTTGGGTATCCTATGAAGATGTGTTTGTCCGCTTTGGGTTCGAGCTTCTTCGGTTGAAGCCTTAAGCATCGCAGCCCCAAACATTAAGAAATGACAACTTTGGTTTCTTGCCAAACCAATGTTCACACGACGTCGTTTCAACGGACTTAAATGGTGTCCTATCTAAAGTGAATGCAGCTGTCTCTAACGCATAACCTCAAAATGAAAACGGTAGATTGATAAGAGACATCATAGATCGCACCATATCTCATAGTGTTCGATTACGACGTCCGGACACACCATTACCTTGTGGTGTTCCAGGTGGCTTCAACTATGAAACAATTCCACAATGTCTTAAGTGTTTGCCAAACTCATAACTCAGAAATTCTTATTGATCAGATCGTAGGAATTTGATCTTCTAGTTATGATGATTCTTAACTTCACTCTGAAATCGCTTGAACTTTTCAAACGTTTCAGACTTGTGCTTCATTAAGTAAATATACCTATATCTACTCAAATCGTCAGTGAAGATGAGAAAATAGCGATATCCACCGCACGCTTCAATTCTCATTGGATCACACGCATCAACATGTATGATTTCCAACAAGTCACTTGCCCGTTTCATTGTACCTGAAAACGGGGTCTTAGTCATCCTGCCCATGAGGCATGGCTCGCATGTGTCAAGTGATTCAAAATCAAGTGACTCCAAACATCCATCGATATGGAGTTTCTTCATGCATCTTACGCCAATATGACCTGAGCGGCAGTGCCACAAGGAAGTGGTACTATCATTATTAACTCTACATCTTTTGGGGTGAACATGTGTATTACCATGACCGAGATTCAATGAACCATTCACATAGGGTGCATGACCATGAAAGGTATTATTCATGTAAACAGAATAACCATTATTCTCTAACTTAAATGAATAACCATATTGCAATGAACATGATCTAATCATATTCATGCTCAACGTTGACACCTGATAACATTTATCTAGGTTCAATACTAATCCCGAAGGTAGATGGAGCGTGCGATGGTGATCTCATCAAATTTGGAAACACTTCCAACACACATCGTCACCTCGCCCTTAGCCAGTCTCCGTTTCATCCGTAGCTTTTGCTTCAAGTCACCAATAATAGCAACTGAACCGGTATCCAATACCCAGGTGCTACCAGGCGTACTAGTGAGGTACACATTAATAACACGTATATACTTTGTTGAAGTTGCCAGCCTTCTTACCTACCATGCATTTGGGATAATTCCGCTACTAGTGACCGTTCCCTTTACAATAGAAGCATTTAGTCTCGGGTTTGGGTTCAACCTTGGGTTCCTTCACTAGAGCGGCAACTGGTTTGCCATCCATGAAGTTTCCCTTCTAGCCATTTTCGAAACCAGTGGTCTTGTTAAACCGTCAACACTTGATGCTCCTTCTTGATTTCTACCTTTTGCGGTCTTCAGCACCGCGAATAGCTCCGGGATCAACTCCATCCCTTGCATGTCATAGTTCATCACGAAGATCTAGTAGCTTAGTGATAGTGGCTAGAGAACTCTATCAATCACTATCTTATCTGGAAGTTTAACTCCCACTTGATTTAAGTGATTGTAGCACCCAGACATTCTGAGCACATGCTCACTAGCTGAGCTATTCTCCTCCATCTTGTTGGCAAAAGAACTTGTCAGAGGTCTCACACCTCTCAACACGGGCATGAGCCTGAAATCCCAATTTCAGCTCTTGGAACATCTCATATGTCTTATGGCATTCAAAACGTCATTGGAATCCCGATTCTAAGCCGTAAAGTATGGTGCACTAAACTATCAAGTAGTCATCAGGATGTGTTTGTCAGGTGTTCACAACATCCACAGACGACGTTGTAGGGGTTTGCACATTGAGCGGTGCATCAAAGACGTAAGCCTTCCGTGTAGCAGTGAGGACACTCCTCGGACTATGGACCCAGTCCGCATCATTGCTTACAATATCTTTCAACTTAGTCTTTCTCTAGGAACGTATTGAAACAGGGAGCTACAACATGAGCTATTTATCTACAACATATTTGCAAAGACAATTTAGACTATGTTCATGATAATTAAGTTCACCTAATCAAATTATTTAATGAACTCCCACTCAGATAGACATCCCTCTAGTCATCTAAGTGAAACATGATCCGAGTCAACTAGGCCGTGTCTGATCATCACGTGAGACAGACTAGTCAACATCGGTGAACATCTTCATGTTGATCGTATCTTCTATACAACTCATGCTCGACCTTTCGGTCTTCCGTGTTCCGAGGCCATGTCTTTACATGCTAGGCTCGTCAAGTCAACCTAAGTGTATTGCGTGTGTAAATCTGGCTTACACCCTTGTATTCGAACGTTAGAATCTATCACACCCGATCATCACGTGGTGCTTCAAAACAACGAACCTTCGCAACGGTGCACAGTTAGGGGGAACACTTTTCTTGAAATTTTAGTGAGGGATCATCTTATTTAAGCTACCGTCGTTCTAAGCAAATAAGATGTAAAACATGATAAACATCACATGCAATCAAATAGTGACATGATATGGCCAATATCATTTTGCTCCTTTTGATCTCCATCTTCGGGGCTCCATGATCACCGTTGTCACCGGCATGACACCATGATCATCATCATGATCTCCATCATCGTGTCTTCTTGAAGTTGTCTCGTCATCTATTACTTCTACTACTATGGCTAACGCTTTAGCAATAAAGTAAAGTAATTACATGACGTTTAAGTTGACTCGCAGGTCATAAATAAATTAAGACAACTCCTATGGCTCCTGCCGGTTGTCATACTCATCGACATGCAAGTCGTGATTCCTATTACAAGAACATGATGAATCTCATACATCACATATATCATTCATCACATCCTTCTGGCCATATCACATCACAAGGCATATGCTGCAAAAACAAGTTAGACGTCCTCTAATTGTTGTTGCAAATTTTTATGTGGCTGCTATAGGTTTCTAGCAAGAACATTTCTTACCTACGCCAAAACCATAACATGATATGCTAATTTCTATTTACCCTTCATAAGGACCCTTTTCATCGAATCCGATCTGACTAAAGTGGGAGAGACAGACACCCGCTAGCCACCTTATGCAACTAGTGCATGTCAGTCGGTGGAACCAGTCTCACGTAAGCGTACGTGTAAGGTCGGTCCGGGCCGCTTCATCCCACGATGCCGCCGAATCAAGATAAGACTAGTAACGGCAAGTAAATTGACAAAATCGATGCCCACAACAACTTGTGTTCTACTCGTGCATAGAAACTACGCATAGACCTAGCTCATGATGCCACTGTTGGGGATCGTAGCAGAAATTTAAAATTTTCTACGCATCACCAAGATCAATCTATGGAGTAATCTAGCAACGAGGGGAAGGAGAGTGCATCTACATACCCTTGTAGATCGCTAAGCGGAAGCGTTGCAAGAACGCGGATGAAGGAGTCGTACTCGTAGCGATTCAGATCGCGGTTGATTCCGATCTAAGAGCCGAACAATGGCGCCTCCGTGTTCAACACACGTGCAGCCCGGTGACGTCTCCTACACCTTGATCCAGCAAGGGGAGAAGGAGAGGTTGGGGAAGACTCCGTCTAGCAGCGGCACGATGATGTGGTGGTGGTGGAGGGGCGCGGGACTCCAGCAGGGCTTCGCCAAGCACTACGAGAGACGAGGAGGGAGAGAGGTAGGGCTGCGCCAACAGGGGAAGAACTTCATGTGTTGGGCTACCCCTTTGCCTCCACTATACATAGGGGGAGAGGGAGGGCTGCACCCCCACCTAGGGTTCCCACCCCAAGGGGTGCGGAAGCCCTAGATCCCATCTAGGGTGGCGCCCACAAGGGGGAAAGGGGGAGGCGCACTTGGGGTGGGCCTTAGGGCCCATCTGCCCTAGGGTTTGCCCCCTTACCCTCTAGGAGGCGCCTTGGGCCTTGGTGGGAGGCGCCCCAGCCCACCTAGGAGCTGGTCCCTTCCCACTATTGGCGCATGTAGGCCTCCGAGGCCCGTGGCCCCTCCCGGTGGACCCCCGGAACCCTCCGATGGTCCCGGTACACTACCGGTGATGCCCGGAACACTTCCAGTGGCCAAAACTATACTTCCTATATATCAATCTTTACCTTCGGACCATTCCGGAACTCCTCGTGACGTCCGGAATCTCATCCGGGACTCCGAACAACATTCGGTAACCGCGTACATACTTTCCCTATAACCCTAGCGTCATCGAACCTTAAGTGTGTAGACCCTACGGGTTCGGGAACCATGCAGACATGACCGAGAAAACTCTCCGGCCAATAACCAACAGCGGGATCTGGATACCCATGTTGGCTCCCACATGTTCCACGATGATCTCATCGGATGAACCACGATGTCAAGGATTCAGTCAATCCCGTATACAATTCCCTTTGTCTATCGGTACGATACTTGCCCGAGATTCGATCGTCGGTATCCCGATACCTTGTTCAATCTCGTTACCGGCAAGTCTCTTTACTCGTTCCGTAACACATCATCCCGTGATCAACTCCTTGGTCACATTGTGCACATTATGATGATGTCCTACCGAGTGGGCCCAGAGATACCTCTCCATTACACGCAGTGACAAATCCCAGTCTCGATTCGTGCCAACCCAACAGACACTTTCGGAGATACCCGTAGTGTACCTTTATAGACACCCAGTTACATTGTGACATTTGGCACACCCAAAGCACTCCTACGGTATCCGGGAGCTGCACAATCTCATGATCTAAGGAAATGATACTTGACATTAGAAAAGCTTTAGCATACGAACTACACGATCTTGTGCTAGGCTTAGGATTGGGTCTTGTCCATCACATCATTCTCCTAATGATGTGATCCCGTTATCAACAACATCCAATGTCCATGGTGAGGAAACCGTAACCATCTATTGATCAACGAGCTAGTCAACTAGAGGCTTACTAGGGACATGGTGTTGTCTATGTATCCACACATGTATCTGAGTTTCCTATCAATACAATTCTAGCATGGATAATAAACGATTATCATGAACAATGAAATATAATAATAATAATAACTAATTTATTATTGCCTCTAGGGCATATTTCCAACACATTGCCGCCAGGGCGGCAGAAGCGGTGCTTGCCAAGGAGGCCGGCAGCACCTGCGCCGTGGAGGACGAGGCCAACAAGGCCGCGGAAGAGAAGGAGCTCGCCAGTGGGCGGAGTCTGCCGGGGAGGCCAGCGGTGCCGGCGCCAGGGCCCCCCTTATTGAATATGCAGGCGATGAGTCGCCTGAAGAGGAAGCCGAAGCGGGCGAACCCCCATCCGCGGGGAAGAAACGCGTCCTGCGGCGGGCCAGCTCCGGTGAGCCGGTCCGGCCCGGCAAGACCACGCAGCGGCAACCAGCTCGGCACTACTAGGGAAAACCTTATACACAGAGGTATAGCAGTAGCGCTGGTCAAAACACGACGCTATTGCTACTTATTAGTAGCGCTTGTTACAAAAGCACGCTATAACCATTGTTGTAGTAGTAGCACGTCTGCGCGGAAAAGCGCTGCTACTATAATTCCCTTGCTGGTGCCGGTAGGCTAGGAATAGTAGTAGCGGTTCTTCCAAAAGCACGCTACTGCTAAAAACTTTGTAGCGGCACGTTTATGCTATAGAGCGCTACTACTATGAAAAAGAAAATAAATAGAAAAATAAGTAGAAAAGTAAATGAAAATGAAAGAAATAGAAAAGGGAGAAATGAAAAAAAGAAAATGTAAAGAAAACAAAAGAAAAATAAAAATAAAACAGAAAGGAATAGATGTAGAGCATTTCGCTGGAAAACGCATTAGCTAACTTAGCTATAGCGTGTTTCGGCAAAAAGCGCTACTGCTAGTTTGACTTAACCCCCGGCCGCGCGGGCTCAAAATTTCGCTAAGTCCTCCCCCGTCCACTCCCCCTCTCCCCCAACTGCTCCATCACCGTCGTCGCCCTGATTCCTTCGACCACACTGCCGCCGCCCGAGGCCACCCTCGACCTCACAGCCGCCGCCGAGGCCGTCGTCAACCTCACCGTCTCCTCCCTTGAGCTCGCCGCCCGCCCTCGACCTCACCGCGGCCGCCGCCCGAGCCCGCTCAGGACCTCCGCCGCCTGAGCCAGAGCCTGCCCGAGCCACCGACCGTAAGTCTCTGCCTCTCCTCTCCCCTACCCTCCTCTCTCTCTCTCTGCTAGG
The DNA here is from genome assembly GCF_002162155.2 of Triticum dicoccoides. Classification (NCBI taxonomy): domain Eukaryota; kingdom Viridiplantae; phylum Streptophyta; class Magnoliopsida; order Poales; family Poaceae; genus Triticum; species Triticum dicoccoides. The sequence continues at coordinate 301,694,577 of NC_041384.1, forward strand.
GCAATTCATATATATGTTAATGATGTGTTGATGTTCATATGAACCCTAGGTGTTCATATGAACCCTAGATTTGTTTAGGGCGGTAGGCATTTTTTAGCATTTAGGAAAAATGATTAGCAATTTTTTTAGGAAATTAGCTAGGGTAATTTTTTATGAAAATGCCTAAATAGTAATTCCATTTAGCTTTAAATTAATAAAGGGCATGTAAATACTAGTAGCATTTAGATTTAAATTAATAGAGCTTGTAAACAAAAAACACTGAGCTATAAAAAAATATTTGGACTATGGACCTGAATCTGTTCCAAATTTCATTCAAATGAAATTTGAATTATTTGGACTATGGAAGAAACGGGTGTATGTACTAAGGTCTTGTTGTGGAAATTTTGGTGAGGTCAGAAGGGTTAGAGAAAATGGAGTTCCTAGACTTTTAGCTTTAGACAAAAAAAGTTTTTAGCTATAAATAAAAAATAGTAGCTATGGCATTTAGCTATAAACAAAAAATAGAACAGGGTCACGACGGAGATACACAAACATGCCATGACCAAGTTTAGCGACGCGTTGGCCGCCTGGAAATCAAGGGTGAAATATCAGATCGTCAACAAAATGGAACCCTACTCCGAGATTGTAAAGGATAATCCGACAATCATGGCAGAGCACTTTCAAATATTCAAGGCAGCTTGCGAGGCCGAAGCTACCATAAAAAGTCGAAGTACATGAAGGGGCTTCAACAGAGGAACATTGGGTGCCACCACCTCGGAAGCCGTGGTTACAGCGGGAAGAGGTCCATATGGGCCAAGGAGGATGCGGAAGCCACGAGTCTGGGCATCCCAGACCCCTTGGCGGGAGTTCACCGTCCTGCAGGAGCGTGACGTCCTCAGGGCCCCGCACCATTGAGACCCAGTGAAGAAGGTTTTCGAGACGAACGCGGTCACGACGGAGTTCATGAGACTGGTGGTAATTTTAGTTTCTGATCAATTCGACTGCACATTAGTCATATTTGTAAACGATCCTTGTGCCTTTTGCAGAGAGAGCTGCATAGGATTGCGGCCGAAACTGACTCGCCGTCTGAGGCGTTGGCGAGGCCCAAGTGGGACACTCCATTCAACCGGTCGTTGAACATATTGAAAGGACTCCCAGTGGAGACTCGACCGTCGTATGGACGCGTGCACGGTTTCGGAGACGGCGTCACGTGGAAGAAGTACTACCGTAAGACCACGGAGGAGACGACACACAGTTAGGTATGAACATCAACACCTCACCTACCCAATTAGCGTCGGCTGTCGTGCTAGGTGATAGCGGAGGGGGTGAGGAAGAGGCTCCATTAGTCGCTGGTGACGTCGCCATAGACGAGCATGAGGATGACGATGACACTCAACAGTATGTCAATACTGGCGCCTACTTAGGGCTTGAGCATCATGAGTCGATGCCTGAATTGCCGCCTCCGGAGTCTGAACGTATTATTGACAACCTTTCGGTAGTAAAGAAGTCTAGGAAGAGACCGAGGAAAGGCAAAAAAGCTGCTTCTATGATCCAGCTGCCTCAGCAACCTCGGGTTCAAGACCGTATAGATATCCTCGGTGTGGCAAAATGGCATATCCCCGGTCAACCAATCCTACCTAAAGCAGCGCTAGCGGCCAGATTTGGCGATTTAAGGAGACTTCAGCACGATGTGCTGCGGATAGAGAAAGGCCTCATCGCCTCAAAAAAACCTGGATGCCCACTCTACGTGGTTAACGTGTCGTGGCAATTGTCGTATGTCGACACATTCCCCACGGAGAAGTTCTTCCTTCGATTCGATTACATCTTTGACATGTTTCACTTGAAGAAGCTAGATTTTACGTTTGTCCGCATTTATGCCTTGCACATGAACTACCTCATCGGGGTTGAGCAGATACCTCATATTTGTGTCGCTGACCCGTACTTCATGCATGAGGGCTTCTTGGGAGTCTGCGCAGAGCACCGTGAATACGTGAGGGAATACATCGCCAATTTCATGCTCGCCAATAAGGACAAGGAGGCGATTCTCGTGCCTTATCATCCCCTATAAGTCATCCGCACGGATATCCTTCCTTTGATTTCAATCATTCATTTGCACGGTGAAGGCTAATTAATTTGAGGTGTACTTATTTTGCGCAGCGGCGGGTGCACCGTCCTCACCATCCTCTACCCCCGATACTCCCACGCATTTTACTTGGACTCGTCGAAGAACATTAACAAAAAGGATTACACCCACATCAAGTATGTTCTCGACAGTGCTATGTTTTACTATGGCGCATGGGGTGGAGAGGTCAAGGACAATAAGAAAAGGGACGGCAGGCCCGCCTTCGGCCATAAGACCGACTTCTGCTGCATCCAGCAACCGAGTGATTCTCTTAATGATGGATTCTATGTCCTACACCACATGCTGGAGTACAGACGGGATCACTAGAACCTTCACATGTCACCTAGATCCGATGATGCCCATATTCTACAGTGGGCAAAGAAATTAGGAGATATCGAGGATCATCGACTTCGAGCTGAGTTCTATCACATCCAGTGCGAACTTGCCCAAATCATCATGAAGGAGGTCGTCGGAAAAATAGGGATGTTCTACGAAGAAGGACAAATGTCACAAGAAGACGTCCGAACACGCGTAGCCGCTCAGTGTCTCGACCTGAAGCCTTTCACTATGCTCGGGGACTATCTCCCTGACTTGGATGGATGGCACGACATGTTGGAGTGATTGTCGATATATGACAATGTGTCCATTTAGTCCATACTATCTGTATGACGAAACTTTGAGTTATGCACGACGGAACTTTATTTCTAATGTAATTAAAACGTCCTCCTCAACTAGCGAAGATCACTCTAGTTAGGGCATTTTGGGTACGATGAACTTTTTTATTTATGCTTATGATATGTTGCTTCTATTTTTGCCAAGTTTGTCTCTTTCTGTTGCTCAACTATATATGTTGCATATCATCGACTCATGTGATGATTCAGGTGTATAGATCATTGATGGCGAAGAAGTGCTACGCCAGGAGTATACGACGAGTGGCCGGAATGTCAGGCCCAGGTGTACCGGTTTCCGGTTTTTGATCGACAGTCAGTAGTTAGTTTAGGTTCACGTTAATGAGAGAGAGGGATACGAACTCATGTACTGCATAGTTCTGCTCTCACTCAAAGTGATAGCTCTTCTCGTGTATATCATTGTTTAGATGGATGAAGATGTAGTTGCAAGTAATCGAGACTTGTATCACTATTTTCGAGATGATGACGAGAGACCACTTTTTGTTGGATGATGATTATGATGATGACATGATTTGATGAGACTATTTGTATGTATATGCTATGATTACATTTGTATGTGTATGATATGCTAAAGATTATTGTATAAAGCCTATTCAAATACAAAACAAATATGCAGAAAAAATAGAAACTAATAAAACTAGCAATAGCGAGGGGAACAAAGTTAGCAGTAGCGCTCCCTTACCAGTAGCGCTTCCTGCTAAAAAGCGATGCATATGTTAGCAGCAGCACTCTGCACTAAAGCGCGCTACTGCTAGCCATGTATAGCAGTAGCGTGGTACGATAGGCGCTACTGCTACACGTTAGCTATAGCGCCTTATCAGTAGCACATCGTCCCACGCTACTGATAGGCAAAATACCCACGCTACTGCTAGGGTTTTCCTTAGTAGTGCAGGAGCAGCTCGTGCGCCAAACGAGGGCGATGAAGGCCGCGACAGCAAAGAATACGGTGAAGGCCGCAGTGGCAAAGAAGACGGCGACTGCCTCCTCCTCGTCCAAGCGGCACCGGACCACATCTCCTCCCCCCCTCCCTCAAACAGCACCCTGGAGGCCGAATTCGACCTTGGATCTTTTAGCCCGAAGAGGAAGAGGAAGCCACTGGGGAGGAGGTGGAGGACGAGTAAGTATTTCGCCCCCATCATATCCTGACCTTACGCCTGTGTTATCCTCTTTTGATTTGATGTTATCTTCACAGGGACACACAGACGCTGGCCTAGAGGGTGGCAAAGAGGGCCAAGGACTCGACGGGCGACAAGCCCCCAGCGGGTACTTCGCGTACGCCGGTGTTGGTGGAGAGCAACCCGGATAGCAGCACCCGACGCATCCCTCGCTTCAGCCCCCAGCGTGGGTTCATCACTCACTCCTTCACTGATGAGCATTGGGGTGTGAATTTTTTATGCTGACCTTGCCGAGTTTGCTGGAGAAGAACGGCGGCAGGAGGAGCCGCCAAGGGCCACTCCCAACATGCCGCCCCTCTCGACAAGGCCGCCCAGAGGGGCGTTCCCGACAAGGGCATCGACCCCCGAGCCCACGCGTATGGAGGAGGAGGAGGCGAGCTTGGGTGTCGGTGGTTCTGCCCCGGCAAGGAATGTTGGCGGGGAGGGCGCCACTTCTTCCCAGCTAGGTGCGGGTAAGTTGTTTGCTTCCCGTCCCTGTTCTTTCTTCTTCTTTTCAAAACTTGATCTTGGCTCCGTCTCATTCCCTTTCTTGGTATCCAGACCCTTCCTCGGCGGACCGGGAGGACATTGACATCGTCATCGGGGAGGTTGCTAAGGACGCCGATGCTGAGGCCAACAAGGTTGCCGCTGAGGAGGCCGCCAGGACCGTCGCTGAGGAGGCTGCCAAGGAGCCTACCAGGGAGGCCGGCAAGGGGCCTGTAGGGGAGGCCGGCAAGTCCGCTGCCGAGGAGGCCGGCAAGGGGGCCTACCGGGGAGGGGGTGGTTGACGACCAACCTTCCTCCTCTGCTGCCCCTGGCCTGGGCAAGTACTTGAAGGTGGGCGACGACATGTTCGTCCACCTCCCACGGACTGCGAGCACCAGGGCGCCAACCGAGGGGGAGGTGTTCGACAACGAGGCGCTCGCCTCCGTCGGGCTTCAGGTTGTTGATGAACTGAGCGCCGGTGGTGGAGGTTCCCAAGAGGAGCAGCTCCTCTGAGCCATGAGCACCAACTTCCAGAGTCTTCAGGCGCTCCACCGGGCCTGCCAAGACAAGGTAAAATCCAGGATGGCGGTGGTGGACAAGGCGGAGGCGGCTTTTGAGGAGCGTGTCGCTGAGACGCAGGTCTGGTTCGGTGAGGCCAGGGATGAACTGAGGGCCGCACAGGGTGAGCTGGAGGAGCGCAAGCGGGGGCTCATCCTGAAGCAGGCTGATATCGAGAAGGCCGAGGAGGTGGCGAAGAATCAGGCCGCCGTAGACGAAGCTGCCTGGCAACAGCAGCAGGCCCTGCTGAACTCCCAGGAGGAGGACCTTGCCGCTCGTGAGGAGGCGCTCGCCGCCATGCTCCGCGGCAAGGACGGGGAGGTCGAGAAGCTCATCGCGCAGTGGACCGAGGAGCTAGAGTAGAGGCACAAGGAGGAACTCGATGCTCGGGCCCTAGTCCATGCCGGCAAGGTGAAGGAACTGGAGCTGGAGTGGGAGGAGCTGGAGAAGAGAGTCCTGGCGCTGACGGAGGAGAGGGACGCAGCCAAACGCACTCTAGCGGATGCGGAGGTAGCCATCTCCGACAAGGCCAAGCTGCTCACCGAGGCCAACGACTCCATCAACAACCTGAAGTTGTAGCTGGACGGCTTGGAGGGGAAGCTCTCGGAGGCCGGGGCTCATGAAGAGACCCTGAAGAAGGTCCTGGAGGACGAGAAGAAGCTGCGGAGGAATGACGCTGCCGAGCACAAGAAATACGCGGAGGGCGTAAACCTCTGGATTAGCCGCCTTGTCAACGTCGTCGGCAGGATCACACCGAAGCTGGTTGCCATGGGGATACCGAATGTCAGGTACTCCCAGGAGCTGAACGTGAGCCCCAACGCCAGGCTGACCTTGTTCTTCGAGGGCGTCCTCGAAGCCTTGGAGCGACTCCGCTCCAATCGAGTATCCTATCTGGCTAAGGAGTCTCGGAGGCTCTGCCGGGGCGCCCTGACCAAGGTACTCACCAAGGTGGCGTTCTGGAACCCCAGCATCGACTTCGCCAATGCGCTGGAGAGCTTGCCAGAAGGGACGGACCTCACAGCACTCAAAGAGCGTATCAAGTCCATCATTAGCTGCATCGACGGAGTCCAGAGAGTGGAGGGCCAGTGCCGGGACTAGCCACCCCGTTTCTCGTTGCCGCTGCGAGTTCATGACCAAGACAATATTTATCTTAAGTTAGAACCGCAGCAATTATTGATTTAATATAACTCTGTAGTACTTTAAGATGAAACATGCTATCTTCCTGTATCGATCTTTCTTTGTACGTATACACCCTACGCCCAGCAGGATAGGTTCGCCGGTGCGCTTGCTGCCGGACAAACCACCTCGCCACTCTCAGCGCGGCCGCTTGAACTGTTGAGCGGACTCGAAACATAACAAGGACGTTGCTAATAGTGGGCAGGTCACTTCGCCGTTCTCAGCGCGGCCGCTCGAACTGTTGAGCGGACTCAAAACAGAACAAGGGAGTTCCCAATAGCGGAAGGGTCCCATTGCATGCAGGTTTTCCGTACAAAGAGCAAGATCTTTCGAGGAGAATAACCCTATATTAAGAAGAAATGCTCAAGGTTGTGCGTGACTTAGCTTTTTACGACCACGTAGACGGTCGTTGCGGCTGCGGACGGCACCAGAGCATGGCTGATTGACGTCGCCTTCTCCTCTCGAGCCATCGCGACGAAGAAGTCGATAAGTCGACTCCAAAACCGGATTTTCACAGCTTGCGCCTCCTACCTAGCGCACCAAAGAAGTCGGTGCTCAGGAACGACACCTATGGGAGCACAGGGAATCCCTTCTACGGTTGGCAGGCGCGGGGCTGTGGAAAGATCGGGTTTAGAAGATCAACACGTTGGAGTTTATCCAGGTTCAGGCTGCAAGTGATGCGTAATACCCTAATCCTATTGGTTTGTGTTTATCTGGTGTTCTTGGACTAACTACAAAGCGTGCAGGGTCCAAAAAATTCGAATCCTCTCACGGTACGCCATGGGACTCCTTTTATAGTCCAAGGGGCTGCCACAGTGGCACACAGGAGGTGGAAGTTTGTACAGTAGTCGAGTTTATCACCTGGCTTACGGGACAAACGCATTAAATGTGATACTTAGATGTCCTCTTACTTTATCGGGGACGACAACAAAGCCCGTCCCGTCCGTCGTCACTTCGCCTCGCTCCGACACGCGTCCAGGCCAACAAGGCATGCAGCGCCATGTAGGCTGGCAAGCTGCTGAGCTGGTGTGGTGGCAGGGTCTTCACGAAGATCTGCATGCCCCCACGTAGGTGCATGACTAGTTGGCTTAGGAGCCACGTACTGCCACATGGGTACCTGTTTAGTTGGTGGGTCGGCCGCTGAGCTGGGGTGGCGATGGGGCGGCAAGGCCTTGCGGCCGTCTTGCTGATCTTCCCAGCAAGGGTCTTGCCGGGGCCTTGTGGGCATCATCGGCAAGAGTCTTGCCGGTGCCTCATGGGTATCTTTGGCGGGAGCATTGCCGGGGCCTCTGGGCATCCTCGGCAAGGAGACTTGTTGTTGTCTTGTTTCTTGGTTCCTACCTAGGCCTCGCGGGCCCTTTGTCTTCACAAAGGTCTGCATGCCACCACGGAGGCGCCTCTCGAGCCTTGGTTCCGATGTGGTTGATGGCCTCAGGAATCTTAGACTCAAGGGTGGGAGCCTTGTTGGTGTTGGGCAAGTCGCCCCGGTAAGGATCTTTTTGGGGCTGTTAATGCCACGAAGGCAAGGGCCTTGTCGGGGGAGTTTCACCTCGCCCCTCTGCTCTTCATGCCCCTGGCCTCGAACACGGCTTTGGTAGTCCCGGGTCTTTACTTCTCCTTCTGCCCCGCCAAGTGCGGCTGATGACGGGAAAATGGCGGGCGTGAGACAAGCGTCCACATCATTGATACAGAGTTAATAATTTAAATGCGTAGATGCATACAATAAAAATAGGATCAAACATTGCAGGTACTTTATTTCCAGAACTCTTACATTTACATAAAAATTCTGTTAATTACATCTCCGAAGAGAAAACCCCTGATTAAGAATTCCAACATTTCTATTACATAAGATGGCATCACATTCCTATCACAATATACTAGAAGAGAAGTCCTCTTCGCGGTCGACGACGAACTCCTCCTTGGTGAGCTTGAAGTTGGTTCCATGCAAGTACTCCTCTATGATTTTATGTGTGATGTTTGGGAATATATATCTCCTAGCATGCAACCATTCGTGTGTGTTCAACCTCATTTATATGCGGAATGTAGGTTGATTCTGGCTAAGCATTGTTTTGTCCTACGTTTGGCATATAGTATATGTACATATTTTTCTTGGGAATTTTATATGACATCTTTGGTTTTGGTGGCATGGATACATGTGACATGCCAATTTTAATAAGTTTTGCATCGTCACATTATTACTATCACCGGGCAACACTGATATGGTGCCCGTGTGTAGTGTAATGGACTGAAGTTTTCGGACACAATTTTGATGCTTTTTATAGTGCATATGATATGTGCCATATTATGTTGACTTTGACTTCACACTGTATCAAAACTAACCACGTGGTGCAATGATATAACACACGTATAACTTGACCCGAATGGAGTTTGTTTATGATATTTTTTATTTGTTTAAAGCCTATGTGGGCTACCTGAAATATGCCTTATCATGTATTTTGCATGAATTTTGTATGCATATGTGGATGTGGAGTGAACTTATTTTTTATTAAGTTCTGCTTTACCTGTATTACTACTAACACTGCGTGGCACTAAGATAATGCCCGCATGCAACATAACCAAGCAAAGGTTTGTGGAGCAATTATGGTGTTGCATGAGTTATCTGACATTTATCATTTTCGTTTATGTTTGTACCTTACATGGTATTAGTACTAACACCATATAGTGTCACATCATTGACGCTAGTGTGTAGCATAACCCAAGTAAAGTGAGTTTGTGATATTCATTTATGACGATGCTAATAGTTTAGGCTCTTATAGCATTGGACCATTTCATGCCATATTTTATTTGACTTTGGACCAAATATGTGGCCTGAATATTCTGTTTAGTTTTCTCTTACTTCTATTACTACTAATACTGTGTAGCATTATAATAATGCCCACGTGTAGCGCAACCAAGTAAGATTGGTTTTTTATGACGCAACATGTTTTATCATTCATCTTGCATGATTTGGTTTCTATGTGTGTATCGTGAACAGATTTTTTAATTAAGTCTTGCCCTGCTCATATTACTACTAACACCGCGTGGCATTAAGATAATGCCCGCATGCAGCGTAACCAAGTGAGGGAATATATTTTTATGCTCTTGTTTGTATTGCACCTAGCATGACACATAATGCCCGTAGCGCAACCAAACAAGAGATTATCATGAGTTTAGTTTAGTGTGTTCGTAATTTCATTCCAACTTAGTCATATCCTTTTTTTATGATGACCAAATTAACTCAAATTTTTATGAGGTTTTCGCACCAATGACACTCTCTTGATTTGTATCCATGTATAGAGACCAAACCAAGGAACGAGGTGTTCATCTTGGCTTGTATCGCTAAAGGGACCGAACCAAGACGGACATCAATAAGACAAAGCGCACGCACCCTTTAAAGGAATCGTGCTTACAAGAATCATGCATGCTCCTTGACTCGTACTGCGATGGCCGAGCCGAAGGCGGAAGTTTGGGATAGATATAACATGCTCCTTGGTTTGTACCGCGATGGCCGAACCAAGGACAAAAAATTTGGGATGGATGCAACACACTCTTTAGTCTGTACCAAAATGGCCAAAGCAAAGACAAAATTTTGAGAGATTAAACCATGCCCTTAGCCTGTACCGCAATGGCCGGACTAAGGGCGAGATTTTTTTTGGAGATGAAACATGTTCCGTGATTTGTACCATAGCGGCCGAACCAAAGGCAAGAATTTTAGGGAGATGAAACATGCTCCTTAATTTGTATCATGATGGCCGAATCAAGGGCTAGAAATTTAGAAAAAGGAGAAGAAAGCTCCCTGGCTTGTACCACAATGGCCAAACCAGGGGCTAGAGGAGAGCCATTGAATCTCACCTTCAAACCAACATGATGCAGCACGCCTGCCTCTTTCTCTTCTTTTCTTTGTGAGTTTGTATGTGTGTGTTTCTAGGCAGATGGGAAAGACGAATGGATTGAAGGACCGGAGAGCAGCCAAGCGGCCATGTATTTATATGGAGCGGAGGAGCGCATCGCCACGCCCACCCACGTCCTGGATCGTGAGATCCTGTGAGATCATGCACGGGAGCTGGGCTGCTCCCTTTTTCTTTTTATTTGTTTAATCACTAATGAACCGGCAGCGTCCCATCAGTATGGGCTTAATTAGGCCACATTCTATCAATGTGTGGGCTTTTGCTCTAATTCTTGACTTGGGGCCAAATACACGTACGCATGACTCTCGAAGAAGCTAGCTAGCGTGGGGCCATACGGGGCCATGATACATACATATGCCATGCATGTATACTCGCTTAGCCTGCATGCATTAGCACATATGCAAGCATGCACGTGCCAGCTAAATTTAATTGATACTAATATTTTCTTTGAGTATATTTTGTATACATTTGGTTGATATGCAGTGATATTTGATGGAGGAACATACTACACAATGCTTCGACAATATTGATGTTGTCTTTGACGGTGAAATTTGAGATCATTATTCGTCCGTGACAGTGCACGTACATACGAACCGTGCGTTCCCATATATTTTTTTGTCAGCGTCAGTGCGCATACATATAAACAACATGTCCTCCATTTTTTATAGGGAAAAACTTGATGGCTTTTTATTTGTTTCATCATATTTTATAATTGTCGGTTTAATGCGTGCATAATCGACACTTGAAAATAAATCATATGCCTAATTTTTTAGTCATTAATTCAAGCAGTTGATTATAATTAATTATTTTTTCATTGTAAAAAGGATTTTGCCGTTTTGTGTTTATATTTTATGTGGTTTATGCATTTTATTTATGTTGGTCAAAATCCATGTCAACAGATGCCCCTCGAGGTCTGGGTTCGAAGAGAGATTTTTTTTCACTCGGGCCCAAAGCTCGAAATTCGGCTATACATATTTTTTTACTCGGGCCCAGAGCTCGAAACTTGGCTATAGAATTATTATTTTAAAGCACTTTCCCTGAGTATAAGGGTTTATGATTTTTTAGTCGATTGTATATCAACTACATGTGGATATGCAGCTCTTTTTTAACCCCATATGGTGCTAACCAACTCTGCAATCGTGCAAGCTAGGAATCAGGATACGGAGGCTAGCTGCCCCACAATCTCCGGCCTCTATCCCGTTGTTTCCTCTAACCTTTTCTTTAAACAGCCGGCTTGCTTCTTCTCTTTCCTTAGAATAACTAGAAGACGTCGGAGACTAGGTCTGATTCCGTCCGGCCGGCCGTAATCCCAGGTGCATTAGCTTTCTGTTTTCCTTGGATTTTTACGTCTAGACTTGTTGGACTGATTAGCCCATCGTTCCCTTGGTGCTAGATTTTCCTATTCCCTCCTGAGATGCACTTCCGTGTTGGCAACTGTTGACTCCCCCCATTGGATATGCCTCTTTCCGTTAGATCCTTGTTAAGCAATGATTTGTCCTTTAATATAATGGCTGTTGCTTGAACCTCTATCCGTCCTATAGGTGTAGGGAGCCTGGAAAACTACGTCACGACGTGGGTCAGATCTTGTTTAGGTAAGACCATCCATGCCTTCTTCATCTATACATGCGCCAGTATCATAGATTAGATGAATATAGTCTGTAGATGTATCGACACACGTAATCTACCTTTTGGCCATTAACAACCGTGCTTCTTGTCCTGTGAGTGCAAAATTTTTAATCTCACAATGACATGCCGACAAGATGAATATAGTCTGTAGATGTATCGACACACGTAATCTACCTTTTGGCCATTAACAACCGTGCTTCTTGTCCTGTGAGTGCAAAAATTTTAATCTCACAATGACGTGCCGACAAGCTATATACGAACTTCATCGACGTACAATTTTTAAGATCAATTTTGTTTTACCTATAAGATGCTCACTTTTAAGACACAGACTTACATCTTTCTCATGGTTGACGTGCCGGGAAGCCTATATATGGGTTCGGTCCGTTGTTCCGCCATGAGATTTTTTTGTCATTGTATATATATGCATGAACTAATGAGTCTCTTACTGTCGGCGTTCCGGGGAGCCTGTATTTGGGCTTGGTCCGTCGTTCGACAGTAAGATTTTTGTTTATCGTATATGTATGAATTCAAAACTTAATCACCGTCGGTGCTCCGGGAGGCCTACATATTGGCTTCGTCCGTCATTCGATGGTGATTTTTTTTATGTATGAATGAATTGATTACCGCCGGCGTTCCGGAAGGCCTATATATGGGCTTGGTCCTTCGTTCGACGGTGATTTTTTATCATATATGTACGAATTTAATGACTTGATCACTGTCGGCGTTCCGAGGAGCCTATATATAGGCTTAGTCCGTCGTTCGGCGGTGATTTTTTTCATATATGTATGAATGGATGACTTGATCATTGTCGGCGTTCCGGCAAGCCTATATATGGGCTTGGTCCGTCATTCGACAGTGATGCTACTATTTTTTGGGCATGAGGAATATCATGCTTACCTGTTTTATATTTCTCATATTCCTTTTTTTATAAATCAAATTCAAATATTGAAATGTTTTTTTATTGTACATACTATCTCTCGTTGCAGACTGCGTACCTCGGGATCATCACTTCCACCTTGGTATAATATTCAATCTTGCACTTTCATGTACTAGTTTTAACTTCCTGTAATTTCATACGTATACCGATATGCATATTTTCCTTGCATATAGATGGAGGAAGCCATGACACCATCTTCGTCTAAATCATGTAGGATGCCTCTATCACAGTTGGCAAAAAACACCTATTTGAACCTGATACTTGTGAGCTAGCCAATCCAATGATTACGAAGTTAGGCGTACCACACGGCCATCCTGAACTTGGACCACGTGGATGGACGGCAGGGCCATCTTTCTCAGCTCGTTGTTATCAACCTCCCGCACCTGGGCCCAGACTTGATGAAGCTTCAACCCTTGGGACACATATGATATTCAAAGGTTTAGGCTGGGAGAATCATGAGGTTGAATACTCTCCAATGCCTCTTGGGTATCTTGAATGGGGTACTAATGTCTTGAAGAAATATCATACCCACCTGAAGGGGAGTGAGGAAGGTGTGGATTACGTCTATGGAGCCATTTATTTCTCTTTAGGCGACTATTCTGTCTCCCCTTCTCTTTTAAGGTCTTTATTGAAGAAATGGGATCCCAACACCAACACGTTTTGGTTCTCGTCTGGCGAGCGTACAGTCACACTTCTTGATATGCATCAGATCGTGGGGTTGCCCCTTGATGGTGAACCTTATGAAGAATATGTTCCCCTAGCTGATGAGTTGGATCCTTCGACTCTTTTGTACCCCAACTTCCTGCCTCGGCTCCTAGAAATTTGGACCAAGCTTGTTGTGGGTGGCAAAGTAGGTTTCAAGGAATGGTGTGACTTCTTTCACAATAGTGGAGTAAACTCCTTTGCTACCAAGAGCTTAGAAGATCAGCGTGTGTACACTGCGGATTTTCTTGCCATATGGCTTTGCCGCTACGTCTTTGTTGGTGGTGGGCCATATATTCGCCCTAGGGTATTAGTGATGGCGGCATGGATTTCCCTAGGACGACGCATCTCTTTGGGCCCACCTGCTCTTTGCTCCCTTTATTACTCACTTCGGCGAATTTGTACCCATCCGATTGGCCCCTCATTCATACATAGGATTTTGCCGGTCCACTACCTTGCTAGATGGATGGGCGTGTACCTCAAGAAACCCTATGGAAACAGAGCAAAAAGGCCAAATTTCCCGAGCTCTAGAATTTTGGCGGTACAACCTAATATGGTGAACACCATGTTTAAGACGCCACGTCATTTTACTCCTAAAGAGGCACATGCTTTCCTCGAGGGCTTTCTTAATTTCTATTCGTTGAGGCATGCTGCCGTGGAGGCGTGGTACTATCACCGCCGATGTGTATATAGCTGAACCATATCACCCAGATCGAGTGGAACGACAGTTTCGTCTTGACCAAGTTGTACCCTTTTCTCCTCTAGCGAGCCTATATACTCAAGACGAAATTGGAATTGCCTATGCTTTTTGGTCACACCTATTATCCTTGGCCCCTGAAGAATTCCACTATTTTCCTGACGATGATCGAGTTGGGAACTCCTATGTAGCATGGGCTAATTGGTGGAAAAATTTCTAAAGCCTTTCACCGACATTCTGGGCCAACTTTGCAATGGCAACATGACTGGCAAGACCCCTTATGATGTAAGGATAAAAAATAAGCATGCACTACAGCACAATATCAGGCCTCGCCCATTGTCTGATAAAGATTTTATGGTGGTGAGGAGAGTATCTATGGTGAACCGTGACCAACATGTTCAGTCCCTTGAGGAGGCAGAGACACCTATTACAGATCAATGGAGAGTGGTCCTCTATAATTATGTAAATGATGTTGTTGCTGCTCAACCGGTGAAGTCTAAAGAGGTGAGCTCAAGCACATGTGTGACCATGTTTCATTATGTCTCACGTACTATTTAGTACTAACTTGAGTTCTCTTTTTTTTGGTTTTTTTGCAGCTACGGCGAGGCAATGTACTAAAATAGAATGCCATAGCTGGGTCCTCCTCCGCTCATCCGCTATCAGTGGATAATGATATCTCAGACACTGCCCCATCCGCTAGCGGAAAGAGACGCAGACAATCTACACCACCTCATGTGGAACAGGAAGAAAGGCTGCCCTTGAAGCGTAAACTTGATTTCGCCCAAGAATCCAATTTTTCTGAACCAATAACATTGGATGGTCCGTCTTTAGATGTTGAATTCAGTAACTTTGTTAGTGATGAAGATTTTAGCCATGTTCTCACGGGGGAAAAGGACCATGGCCTTGGTGACCTCTTCGATTTGTCCGTCGAGGATTGTACCTTTGGCGAGTGTGGCACAAGTCGTCTACCCTCCAGCCCTGGTGTGGCTCCAACTGTGCCCCCTACCCCTAGTGCTCTTGGTCTCCTGTCAACTTTACCTGGTAGTTCATTATTTTTTATGTGTTTATTTAATTGGTCATGTTTATGAACCATCACTATCATCAATTATCATAACTCTTCTCTCTCTTTTTTAGGTTGCGAACCAGAAATTCGCCACTCACAAGACCCTGAGGTGATGGTAGTTTCAAGGAAAGATGCACAGATGGACTGCAGGTTCATCAAGGACACGTTTATGGAGGCTACAGATTTCGTGGTAAAACGAGCCCTCGAAGGACTAAACGACTCTACCCTCGGTGATCCCAAGCGACGCATCATGCTTGAGAGCGTTTCTCAGACGTTGCCCACGCAAATGCCTAAGGTAGCTAAGGTGCAGGCCATGTTTTTCGGGCTTATTGACCTTTCTAGGAAGTTGGAGGCTGGCCAGACTAAGTTCACGGAGGAATCCGAGCAAGATGAGCATGTTGTTGCCGAAGTAGGACTTAAGATTAAGTCTGGCCATGAGGTTTCCAAGACCATAATTAAGGACTTATCTGCCATAGAAAAGAAGTGCGCTGAAATGGAGGCACGGGAAGCAGAGCTGAAGGCCCAGCTTGAAGAGGTTACTATTACTTTGCACAAGCTTAAACTGGAAATGGAACGGCGCCGTCAAGCACATGATGCCCATAAATCTGAACAGAAGAACTTGGTGAAGACTCTACATGATACCAATGCTGGCAAACGTACAAGGCTTGCTAAATTTGAACAAAAAACGGCAGATTTAAAGACTGAAGCAAGTCAGTTGTTGAACAACTTGCAGAACTAGCGAGCTCCTTGAGAAGGCGTAGACTTCGTTTAGTTTTCTTTTTTGCCATTTAAGTTCATCATTTTCCTTTGAATCATTTTATGTTCAATACTCAGTCTCACTTCAAATGTAGCAGTACTTTGTTTATTCACGTGGGAACTTCAGATTTTATGCAT
Organism: Triticum dicoccoides; assembly: GCF_002162155.2. NCBI lineage: Eukaryota > Viridiplantae > Streptophyta > Magnoliopsida > Poales > Poaceae > Triticum > Triticum dicoccoides. Next base: position 301,710,568 of record NC_041384.1, read on the forward strand.
GATGTACTAGTACGCCAGCTTTGACGTTGAAGCATCCTTATTTATTTACACCATCGTTTTGTATGGCCTGAAGCATTATTTATTTTATTCTATTGTTTTATAAATGCATGTACGTTCCTTTTTTTTTGTACGACGGTTTAAGCTTATGAAGTCTGAAGCCTGTTTGATGTTTATATTTTTTATCTTTATCTTTTTATTACATTTTTTACAATTTATACTCGTAAGTTGTTGGAGTATTTTTTTGTGCCCCAGTTTATACTCATATGGGTGTGGTTTATTTTTATTCTTTTTTTATGTCACAGTTTATACTCGTAAGTCGTTGGAGTATATTTTCTTTTTGCCCCAGTTTATACTCATAAGGGTGTGGAGTAATTATGATGATTTGATTTTTTTTCTCATCACAGTTTATACTCGTAAGTCATTGGAGTATTTTTTGTGTGCCCTAGTTTACACTCATGAGGGTATGGAGTATCATTTTGTTTCCATTCAAGCATAATAGCGTTTAAGGAATTTCCCATTTATCGGTGGCGGACAATACTCCCTGTTAGGGGAAATTATCATGTATGCACCACTAGAGTAAAGTTCTTTTATGATGTAGGGGCCCTCCCATTTTGGCTCGAACTTTCCTCCCATCCGTCGTGTAACATTCATTGGGCGAATGACGGTGAGCACTAGGTCTCCTTGCTTGAATGATCTCCCTTTAACGCGCTTGTCAAAGGCACGGGACATTCTAGCCTGATAAGATTCCAAATTTTGAAATGCCTGAAGGCGTTTCCCTTCAAGCATTTCGAGTTCCCCGAGGCGTAATTTTATGGCCTCCTCTTCCGAAAGTTTCTCTTGAATAGCCACTCTAAGCGAAGTAATTTGTACTTCTAATGGTAGAACTGCTTCTCCTCCAAACACAAGGGAGTATGGTGTCATCCCAGTTGGTGTACGTGTCGTGGTTCTATAAGTCCACAAGGCCTCAAGAAGTTTTTCATGCCACTCACGCTTATTTCTTGACACGACTTTCTTTAACAATTTGCAGAGGGTTTTATTAGAAGCTTCCGCTTGTCCATTAGCTGTCGGATTATAAGCCGTAGAATAGTGATGAATTATTTTGAATTTTGAGCATAACTTATCGACATGCTTATTTTTGAATGGCCCCCCGTTGTCAGACATGATACGAGAAGGAACTCCGAAGCGATATATGAGGTGTGTTCTTATGAAGTGCTCCACGTGCTCTCCCTTATCCTCTTTTAATGGTATAAGCTCGGCCCATTTAGAGAAGTAATCGGTAGCAGCCAGGATAAATTTATGACCCTTTGATGATGGCGGATTAATAGGTCCTACTATGTCCATTCCCCACATTTAAAATGGCCATGCAATATTTGTGGGATGCAACGACTCATGGGGTTGATGTATGAAATTACCATGTACCTGGCACTCGTGGCACCTTTTTAAATATTCCATAGCATCGTCAAACATGGTAGGCCAATAGTAACCAAGATGTCGCAATTGATAATATAACTTAGGGTCAGATTGATGCGCCCCACACACCCCGGCGTGCACTTCATTTAAGGCTTCCACAATTTCATTCCCCACTAGACAACGAAGGAGGATGCCATCGAAGGAACGCCTATATAGGGTATCATTTATACATGTATAGTGAAGTGACCTTTTCCGAACTCTAGACCTTTTTGCGGAGTCTAGAGGTAAATATCCATGGAGCAAGTATTCTAGGAAAGGGCTTCGCCAGTCTCCAACTTCAATCTCATAAACATCTGCAGTCATTGCAACCGACGTCGTCGTCTCCTCCTCCTCGGCGAGTATAGGTAGGATTATGCATTCTTCAACACGAACGTCCATCATTTGATGTGAAGTTAATGACATACTAGCGGCTAAACCTGCTAAGGCGTCAGCCTTTTCATTTCAACTTCTTATAACATGCTGAATATTTAGATCAGCAAACATGGACATGAACACTTTGGCTCGTTGGAAGTAAGGCCTTAATTCTTCTTTCTTTACCATGTAAGTTCCCAGTAGTTGGTTGATCACTAACTGAGAGTCACCATAAATAGTGAGTGAATCTAACCCCATATTCAGAGCTAATTCAAGCCCAATTATCAAAGCCTCATATTCAGCCGAGTTATTTGAAACCACTGAAGTTAGGGTTACGAGTACGGGATTGTCCCTTCGCTTGGCGTCACAAAGACGACTCCAGCACCTGCCCCTGATCATCGACATGCGCCATCGAAGTACATCTGGCAACATGTACCAGCAACTGATGTAGTGAACACCTCTTCATCCGGCAAGTCATCATCTATGGGAAATCATCGGGGTATTGGATGTGTGGCTAGGAAGTTAGCTAACGCCTGCCCCTTCATGGCCTTTTGTGGCACAAACTTATATCAAATTGCGACAAAAACATCACTTACTTAGCCAGTCTACCTGAAAGCACCATTTTATTTAAGATGTACCAGAGAGGGTTTGCTCTCGATACGAGGTGTACAGTATGCTCTAACATGTAATGGCGCAATTTTTATGCTGCAAACACCAATGCGAGACATATTTTTTCCATGTCCGAATAGTTGCACTCAGCCCCCACGAGGGTGTGACTAAGGTAATATAGGGACATTTCCTTTCCGGACTCATTATTCTGTGCTAAAAGAGCTCCCAACGACATAGGCATGGCTGCCGTATATAGGATCAGAGGATGTTCCTTAACCGGTGCACCCAGGATAGGTGGGTGTATAAGGTATTTTTTAATGTCCAAGAATGCATTTTGGCATGATTGGTCCCACTCGAATGAGACACCCTTTTTCATGAGACGTGAGAATGGTTTACATCTTCCTGATAAGTTTGAGATAAATCTCCTGATATATGCTAGGTGACCTTGGAAACTCTTTAGTTCATGTAGGTTTGTGGGTGGTGGCATTTTAACGATCGCTTTTACTTTATATGGGTCAATTCGGATGCCATTCTTTGTGACCACAAAACCAAAAAAATTCCCGGAAGAAACTCCGAACGCACATTTCATGGGATTCATTTTCAAGTTATGTTCCCTCAGACGCTCGAAAACCATTGCAAGATGTTTCATATGGTCTTCTTCACGTTTTGATTTTACCACTATGTCATCAATATAACATTCAACGATTACATATAACAACCCATCTAAAACTATGGTCATCGCTCGTTGATATGTCGCCCCTGCATTTTTGAGTCCAAATGGCATGAACTTATAACAGAATATGCCTTTGGGCGTTCTGAAAGCCATTAGCTCTTCATCTTCTGGCGCCATTTTTATTTGATTATATCCAGAATATCCATCCATAAAAGAAAATATTTCATGGTTCATGGTAGCATCGACGAGTATTTCAGATATAGGTATAGGAAAATCATCTTTAAGGCATGCTTTATTTAAGTCCCTAAATTCTACACACACACACGGATTTGACCATTTTTCTTTTTAACTGGAACAATATTGGAAAGCCACTTAGGATATTTAACTTCCCTAATGAATCCAGCAGCTATAAGTTTGTCGACCTCAGCTTCTATCTTGGGGAGTAGCTCAGGTCGAAATCTCCTTTGTGTTTGTTTTACTAATGGAACATCGTCTTGCACGGCAAGTCGGTGCACCGCTACCTCTGGATCCAAGCCTGGCATTTCCCCATAAGTTCAAGCGAATACATCTTTGTTTGCAGAAAGGAACTTCCGATATTCCTATTTCTTTTCTTTGGACAGACGTGCGCCAATAAAAATCGGTCGAGGATCCTCGGCTGTCCTGATATTTATTTCTTGTAAATCATCAATAGTTGGCTGATTACCATCCTCCATTTGTGGGGATGCCTCCGTTGGGTCTACAAATTCAGTATAGGTCATACAGGCCTGATAGCCCAGCCCATGTCTTTTTTCTTTCAAAGGCTGGCCCTCGTGTAGAGCTTCGAGTTGTTCTCGGGACAACACATTTTCAAAAGGTGCTCGCTGCCCCCGACCATCGCACAACGACGGGCCAGTGAGAGTATCATATCCCATTCTCTACATCATATAAAAAACTCGGTTATCATATAGAGAAATAGGGAATGACTCATCATCTTTATTTTCCAAGGTGATATGAACCACATTTTTATTTTTATTTTCACACTCATGCGACTCTTCTTTATCTTGCTCAATTTTATGTCGAACCAAAGGAGGTAAGAGCATAGGCATTTTGGTACCTCTTTTAACAGATGATTTATTGATGACACGGAATATTGGGTCACCCTCTTTCCTTTGGTCACTTGGTATATACTGATAAATCTTTCAGCCAGATGAGGATTCTGCAGCATTTTTCTTTACCATATTTGATTCAGGCACTACTACAGGCCTTGGCTTATATAGTTTTTCAACAGGCTCAAAGTAGAATTTGGCATCGGCGTAGAAAGATTCAGCTACGGTGAATGGTCTCTTATGTGCAAATATTCTTACTGTTTCTCTAGATTGCTCTTTGTACTTGACACACTGATGGAGTGTAGATGGCACAACCTGATTTTCATGCAACCATGGTCGACCCAACAGTGCATTGTAAGATGTGACTGCATCAATCACATGGAATTTCACGTATGTAGATAATGCTTCCATTTTTAGTACCAAGGAAATGGTACCCATGGCCTCTTGACCTGACTGGTTAAAGCCGTGAATGACCACATTTGACCGACTCAAATCCTCAGGAGAATATCCAATCCTTTTCAAGGTACGCAGAGGCAACAAATTTATGGCGGATCCACCATCTATCATTATGCGATTTGTTGGCAAGTCGTCAATCTCACCAAACATAAGAAGATGTTTGTTATGCTTCTTTGCTCCTAACAACATGTCCTCATCCGTGAATGTAATACTTAACACATCATTTAATTCAGCTTCAGTCTGTGAGACTTCCACTCTATAATCTTCAGGAAATGACAATGCTGTAACTAGTGCCTTACGTAAATCCGAGGAAAGAGAGAAAGCATCATACACAGAAAGCATAGCTGGTATTTTCTTCAAATGAGAGATTACATCATACTTGACTGACACCTTAGAAGGTGGGTCAATTGTCTCATTCTCAGTTACATCTTTGTTCCTAGGCTCCTTTCTAGGTGGAGGATGTGGGTCAGCTAACTGGCGACCTAATCTAAGGTGGACCTGATCCACTTCTGGCGCATCTTCTTCAGGGAAGTGAAGAGACTCGCTATCATCCTCAAACACACCTATAGTGAGAACGTTGAATTCTTCACTAGGCGGAACCTTCATGCGCTTCGCCAGATGCTGATATTTCTTTGGTAGGAAGCGCAGAGGAACGACATCTTCCATCACTCGGGGTAGTACATGGCATTTTGGCCGCTGTTCCCCCCAATCTTGGGGTTCTTGAGAAGCTGGTACACTGGGCCATCCATCACGGCTGCAGGGAATGTGAGCCTCTCTTTTACGCTGACCCTGGGACGTGGTCCTATGACCGAGGTATGGGAGGAAGCCTGAAGAGATAATTGGGGTAAATTCATATCCTGATGTAAAAATCATATCATCATAAGTTGGCCTCATATTTGAAGATGCGCAACTCACCGAGCTATCTTGAAGAGTGGCAACATTTGCTGTAGCCATCTTCTTTCCTTTCTTTAAGCTTTTGAGGAGGTCCATATCAATGGTCCCCTCATCGATCATTTTCTGTATGATATTATTCACAACAAAGCAATCTTTGAGTGTATGGCCCAAAATGCGATGGTAGTGACAGAAATTTGGGTCATTAAATTTTGAAGCTTCTTCTGGCCTTTTGGGCTTGGGAAGCTCTATGAGACTCAACTTCTTTAAACCAGTGAAAAGGTCATCAATTTCTTCTATAGGAAAAGAATACTCCCTATTTTGTCGTTCGGTGAGAGTTGGCCTCCTACTGACATGTGCATCTCGCTGTCCTTGGTTCCCTATAGGTGCTCTTCTGGGCTAAAACTGAGGTTTTTATCGTCGTTGTCTCCATGGCTTGTGCAGACTTGGGTTTCATCGGCAACTTTTCACGCTGACCACCTTTGTCTGTAGGCTTGTTGAACGTCGTTTTTGTTCGACGAGCGACAAGGTGCATAAAATTTTCTATATCTATGGATTTTGAAGGTAACTCTTCAAACGTGAGGGGCCTCACTCCTTATAACTGGACAGCCACTTCTGAGCGGAGATTGTTCATGCACATGCGCACTGCTTTTGACTTAGTGATTGGCTGTGGGCAGTGAAGACTTAGGTTTCTCCATCTATTTATGAAATCAGCCGCCTTCTCGTTGAACCCTTGTTCAGTTTGGGTCAACTCAGTTATGCCCACTGTCCTTTGTGTGCTATAAAACCACTCGAGGAATGAGTTTTGCATTTGTTCCCACGTTTTTATAGAGCTTGGAGGTAGCTTACTGTACCAAGTGAAGGCAGGCCCAGACAATGTCTGTACACACTGCCTAAGGAGAAGTGCTCCGTTGTTAGCTGTATCCTGACAAGCAGCAAGGAAGTGTGCTATGTGCTCATGGGGAGATCCACTCCCATTGAACTTACTAAACTGCGGCTGCCTGTAATTTGTTGGGGAAGGAACTAGGTCCACATCAGGTGGGTATGGCTTAACATACCCTGGCCGCATTGAGTACTGAGTTTGCATTAATTGCGACTTTACCCCTTCAGCGATCATTCTTTGGATCGCCTCAAGGTTAAGCCCTGCTCCTCCATGTTGGCTGCTAGCACTTGCACCACCATCCCCTTCATTTCCTTTGCTCTGGTTATTGCTCATATGAATTTGAAGGGCTGCTAGCCCGTCTTCCTTTTGCTGAAGCACTGCCGTAAGGTTGGCTAATTGCTCCTCAACAGGACGAGTTTCGTTCGCAGCTAGGACTTGTTCTGTATGCTCTGGACCACGGTGAAGTTCTATCTCATTCTCAAAAGGACAAGGAGTGCTATCTGATAGGGGATTGTAAGACCGCCCATTGCTTGACCCAAGTTCTTCATGATCTGAACCCTTCTGGCTCCGCGTCGCGCGGCGAGGACCTTCTACAACAGTCTTACGTGCCTTCTTCCTCTTGAAGTGTATTGATGCTGAGGAGGTCTTGCTACTATTATCTGTCACCCCTTTGACACCAACTGGCATTGTGTTGAATACTTCAAATGAGTTTCCTGAGACCTTCTTACGAGTTGGCCATGGAGCGAGAGTTCTGGTAGTCTTGTTTTCTGTATTTGCCATTTCTCTTGCCTCATTTCCTCCACTGACTTGGCTTGTTGAAGGAGAATCTCTTCCTTGTATTCTGCTATACCCTGAATCAGCTCATACTGCCATCTCTCTTTGTTTTAGGGCAGCCCGCTTTTTGTGTGCATGAGCAGCCTGCTTCACATACTCTTGTCGTCGTAGATTTGCCTTCACAAATTCTTCATATTCTGTCCATTTCGATAAAGTTTCTACACGCCGCATGATGGCGCCACCAACATTATTAGCAGAGAAAGAGCATCCTGGAAGTATTTCCTTCAAAGCTTGGCAAACATTCTGTGTCATGATGGCATGGAAGCTAGCATGGCTCCCCCACGGATCCTTGCATTGACCTTCCTTTCTCTATTTCTGATGGGATATGCCACTTGCTTCCGCTGTTGATTGGTCATGTTTGCATCAGTTGCCACTGGGAAATCAAGCCATGCACGATGAGCATTCTGCCGTCGACGGCGACGCCATGCTGGATCAACTGAGCCTTCAAATGATGGTCTTGGTGCTGGCACCGATGAGGACAAAGGATCTGATATTGTAGCAGTTGGATCCACATGACCAGCTTGGAAGTCATCTGAAGTGACAAACACCCCCTGCTGCTGGAGCGAGCGTCTATTTCTTGGCTCACCCTCTAGGCATGGTCCAATGGGATTATAGCCCATGGTGGGGAAAAATTCAAGTGCATCAACACGAAGTTGGTTTCTTGGATGAGCCGATCCTTCATGTGCGGAAGACTCGGTGTCCTCAGCCATTACACCTTTTCCTTTATCCGCGGAGCAAGCCCTTTGAGCTGCCCCTACGTTGCTTGGGATAAGCTTATGTGAGCTTTCTCCTAACCCTTCACGTGCGCCCACCCTAAGTTTTGAAGGTGTAAGGGGCACTACAACTTTGGTCGATGTAGTTGAAGCAGATTGTCTTGGCGATGCCACCTTTAGTGATCCCGTCTGTTTTGCAAGAACAGGCCACTCTTCGGGTGTCATGCGAACAACCTTTGCTGGTACTTCCTGGCTCATGACCTTGGTAGGTGACATCTTTGTGAAACCAGGAGGAACTGAAGTAGATGAAGAAGCTTCGTGTACATGCTGATCCTTAGATGCTCTTGCAGCTGCATGCATCCTTCTCTTTGCTAACTTTGTGAGAACAGGAGTAAACCCTTCCTTCAGTGCAGAAGAGACTTCCTTTTCTTCTGGCTAAGTTGGGGATGCAACTGTTGTTCCAAATTCTTGCTAATTGCAGCCACAAGCGGACCAATAGGTACATCTAGCCAGAGGTCGCCAAAGTGGAGAATGACGAATTGCTGGACCTGCCCCTCCATACCTTCACAGTAAAAAACCCATATATTAGTTTTCTTCATCTATTTTTTGTATATGCGTACATAATGTTTTATGCTTTATGTACTATGGAAATTCAAATGTTGCAATCATATGTTGGAATTCGAAAATGAGGGGAGAAATAGGTCCCACTGAGCGTGCCAGAATCTGATGACGGGAAAATGGCGGGCGTGAGACATGCGTCCACGTCATTGATACAGAGTTAATAATTTAAATGCGTAGATGCATACAATAAAAATAGGATCAAACATTGCAGGTACTTTATTTCCAGAACTCTTGCATTTACATAAAAATTCTGTTAATTACATCTCCGAAGAGAAAACCCCTGATTAAGAATTCTAACATTTCTATTACATAAGATTGCATCACATTCCTATCACAATATACTACAAGAGAACTCCTCTTCGCGGTCGATGATGAACTCCTGCTTGGTGAGATTGAAGTTTGGTTCCATGCAAGTACCCCTCTATGATTTTATGTGTGATGTTTGGGAATATATATCTCCTAGCATGCAACCATTCATGTGTGTTCAACCTCATTTATATGCGGAATGTAGGTTGATTCTGGCTAAGCATTGTTTTGTCCTACGTTTGGCATATAGTATATGTATATATTTTTCTTTGGGAATTTTATATGACATCTTTGGTTTTGGTGGCATGGATACATGTGACATGCCAATTTTAATAAGTTTTGCATCATCACATTATTACTATCACCGAGCGACACTGATATGGTGCCTGTGTGTAGCGTAATGGACTAAAGTTTTCTGACACAATTTTGATGCTTTTTATAGTGCATATGATATGTGCCATATTTTGTTGACTTTGACTTCACACGGTATCAAAACTTACCACGCGGTACAATAATATGACACACACGTATAGCTTGACCCGAATGGAGTTTGTTTATGATATTTTTTATTTGTTTAAAGCCCATGTGGGCTACATGAAATATGCCTTATCATGTATTTTGCATGAATTTTGTATGCATATGTGGATGTGGAGTGAACTTATTTTTTATTAAGTTCTGCTTTACCTGTATTACTACTAACACCGCGTGGCACTAAGATAATGCCCGCGTGCAGCATAACTAAGCAAAGGTTTGTGGAGCAATTATGGTGTTGCATGAGTCATCTGACATTTATCATTTTCGTTTATGTTTGTACCTTACATGGTATTAGTACTAACTCCACATAGTGTCACATCATTGACGCTAGTGTGTAGCATAACCCAAGTAAAGTGAGTTTCTGATATTCATTTATGACGATGCTAATAGTTTAGGCTCTTATAGCATTGGAGCATTTCATGCCATATTTTATTTGACTTTGGACCAAAATGTGGCCTGAATATTCTGTTTGTTTTCTCTTACTTCTATTACTACTAACACCGTGTAGCATTATGATAATGCCCACGTGTAGCTCAACCAAGTAAGATTGGTTTTTATGATGTAACATGTTTTATCATTCATTTTGCATGATTTGGTTTGTAGGTGTGTATCGTGAACACATTTTTTGATTAAGTCTTTCCCTGCTCGTATTACTACTAACACCGTGTGGCATTAAGATAATGCCCGCGTGCAGCGTAACCAAGTGAGGGAATATATTTTTATGCTCTTGTTTGTATTGCAACTAGCGTGACACATAATGCCTTTAGCGCAACCAAACAAGAGATTATCATGAGTTTAGTTTAGTGCGTTCGAAATTTCATTCCAACTTAGTCATATCTTTTTTTATGATGACCAAATTAAGTCAAATTTTTATGAGGTTTTCGCACCCATGACACTCTCTTGATTTGTATCCATGTATAGAGACCAAACCAAGGAACGAGACGTTCATCTTGGCTTGTATCGCTAAAGGGACCGAACAGAGACGGAGATCAATAAGACGAAGCGCACGCAACATTTAAAGGAACCGTGCTTACAAAAACCATGCATGCTCATTGACTCGTACCGCGATGGCCGATCCGAAGGCGGAAGTTTGGGATAGATATAACATGCTCCTTGGTTTGTACCGCGATGGCCGAACCAAGGACACAAATTTGGAATGGATTGAACACACTCTTTAGTCTGTACCAAAATGGCCAAACCAAAGACAAAATTTTGAGAGATTAAACCATGCCCTTAGTCTGTACCGCAATGGCCGGACTAAGGGTGACATTTTTTTTGGAGATGAAACACGTTCCTTGATTTGTACCATAGCGGCCGAACTAAAGGCAAGAATTTTAGGGAGATGAAACATGCTTCTTAATTTGCACCATGATGGCCGAATCAAGGGCTAGAAATTTAGAAGAAGGAGAAGAAAGCTCCCTGGCTTGTACCACAATGGCCAAACCAGGGGCTAGAGGAGAGCCATTGAATCTCACCTTCAAACCAACAGGACGCAGCACGCCTGCCTCTTTCTCTTCTTTTCTTTGTGAGTTTGTATGTGTGTGTTTCTAGCAGCAGATGGGAAAGACGAATAGATTGAAGGACCGGAGAGCAGCCAAGCGGCCATGTATTTATATGGACCGGAGGAGCGCATGCCAGGCTTCGGCCGCACGTGCGCACGCCCACCCACGTCCTGGATCGTGAGATCGTGTGAGATCATGCACGGGAGTGGGGCTGCTCCCTTTTTCTTTTTATTTGTTTAATCGCTAATGAACCGGCAACGTCCCATCAGTATGGGCTTAATTAGGCCACGTTCTGTCAATGTGTGGGCTTTTGCTCTAATTCTTGACTTAGGGCCAAATACATGTACGCATGACTCTGGAAGAAGCTACCTAGCGTGGGGCCATACGGGGCCGTGATGCATACAGATGCCATGCATGTACGCTCGCTTAGCCTGCATGCATTAGCACATATGCAAGCATGCACGTGCCAGCTAAATTTAATAGATATTAGAGTATATTCTATATACATTTGGTTGACATGCAGTGATATTTGATGGAGGAACATACTGCATGATGCTTCGACAATATTGGTGTTGTCTTTGACAGTGAAATTTGAGATCATTATTCGTCCGCGACGGTGCACGTACATACGAACCGTGCGTCCTCATATTTTTTTGTCAGCGTCTGTAATATCCCAAATTTTCAATTTGGAATGTTATACATTAGATCATCATGCATATCATATTTTATTTTGCATTTTGGTTGATCCTAGAAATTCTACGCAACTCAATGACCCACGGAGAGAGTTGGGGATTTCGTTATTTTCATATTTGAGTTTTCTCAAATTTTGAGAATAGGATCATTTGATTTTATTTATTTTATCATCAATTATTTCTATTACAAAAATATGAGAGAGGGAATAAAATGACTTTCCCAAAATAAAGAAATATTGAGGATTTAATAATAAAATCAAATAAGATTTTATTTCGGAGTTTTTCGGTGTTTTATTTGAATTTAGGAAAAAAGTGCGTTTTTCAAAATTGCATTTAGGTCCCAAATAAATGTTCACCTTGTGCGGCTTGATTTTAGAAGCCCGTGATAATTTATTTCGAAATTTTTGGAGTCCGTTTAGTATTTCTTTTTATTTTTCTTCCGAGCGGAATAACTTAAAAAAAATTGCGAACCGACTTAACGGGCCGTGTCCGACCTGGACACCGACCCGGGAGGCCTTTATAAGCCGGGGGGGAAGCCAGGCAAGCCCAGCCACCCGCCCCCCCAAAACCCTAGCCCGCGCCCCCGCCCTAGTCGCCGCCGCCCCGCCGCCGACGTCCGCCGTCAGACCCCGCCGCCGAGGTTCATCGCGCCTCATTTTCTGTGCCGAAAAAAATCGGTGTTCGTCGTTTTTCTTTTTCTCGGATTAAATCCGTGATTTTTCTGATCGCGGTTCCTCATCAGATTTTCGTTTTAGTATAACTTTTCGCTCGTTTATCGGAATCAGGCGATTCAAGCGCCTAGAGTTTCGTCTCGAAACCCTCTATCCGTTTAACCAACTTAAACAAGATTTTGCTACTGTAAAATTTGCCCTAGATCCATATTACTAGAACGACGTTGTTTTCTTTCGCCGTTTGACTTTCGTTGCTTCATTCGATTTGATTCTTTTTGCAAACCGAAGTTCTTAAGTTGAACCTTCTGGTTAGATCTCTTATTTGAGTTTTACCTGTGCATTAGATGAGTACTTATTGTATGCTTGTTTGTTTGTTTGTTTGCGATAGAGTACCCGGAGTGCGCCGCCTGTTACTTCGAATCGTTAGGTTTCGCGGATCATCAGCAAGGCAAGTAACACTTTGATCATACCTTTTCTATTGCCCAGTTTTATTGCATTAGATCAATCCTCACACATTGCATGATTAGGATTTAATTAAATTGTGGGATGGGGAGTAGATGAGGTAGCACCTATTACCTGTTATTATCAAACCTTTGGGAGTTACTTCTACGTTTGCTTATTATGCCATGCTATGCTAGTAGACGTGGATTGGGTGAGTGATATCCATGACAGATGTGAGATTGTTAATTAATGGTTTATCTAAGGTGGCAACTTAAACACACATCTGGGTGGATTGATGCACCTGGGTATTCCAGGACTTGCCTGTTTTCTTTTGGACCGCCACCCAGGCTCAAAGGGATCATGAGACTATTCATACTAGAAACTTCCGTGTGCAGCCACAAGCTATTATGGGCTCTAGCATTGTTGACTAAGTTGTGCGAACTCTTACAGTGGTAGACTAGCAGATGTAGGGGATGTAGGTGGTACGGTCTACCCGATCGTAAGGTGCTAGCGCTTCTGAAAGACTATGTCTCGGTCATCCGTCTTCTCAAACACCATGTAGTGCGAGAAACCAAACGGAGGCGATCGAGTCTTGTGGGGAAAAGTGCGCAAACCTCTGCAGAGTGTAATAAACTAATCATGGTTAGCCGTGTCCCCGGTTATGGACATCTTGAGTATCTAGTACTTGGATTATCATGTGAATCTCAACATGTTACTCTAAATAAATTTTGTTGGGTTATGTTTAATGATGATGCTTAATTGGGATTGAGAATGCTGTCAACCATTCTCAATGTTTAACAACCACCATGATAGTAATTAAATTTATTCCTTTGAAGTAGGGAAAAATTGGCTTTACGCAAAACAGTAACCATGGAGCTTTCCACCAGCCAAATATGCATATAGTATAGCTACTTCATTCCATTATTCTCTATGTGTTACCTTGCCAGCATATTCCATGTGCTGACCCATTTCGGGCTGCAACGTTAATGTTGCAGACTTTTCAGACGACGATTAAGGAGTTTTTAGGTCGTGGTTCTATACTCAGTGATGCCATTGGAGTTGATGGACTCACTTATCTTCCAAGCCTTCCGCTGTTATCGTTATTAGATGGCCTTAAGCCATATTTATTGTAATAAGTTCTCTTTTGAGACACTCGATGTAATAAGTGTGTGATTGCTACTCTGCTATAAATCCTCCGAGTACTGTGTGGTGTCAGCATTACTGATCCAGGGATGACACTGGAGCACAGAGATCAGACTGTTTGAGGTCTGGTCGCTACAGAGATGGTATCAGAGCACACGCTGACTGTAGGACACGACCACTAAGCTAAAGACCTAGATCACTATTCACTCTCTTCTCTTCTGACCTCTCATCTTTTCTACTCTTTAGGATGGCAGATGCAAGGAACAAGTTCACACAACCGGATGAAGATACACCCTCTGGACGACACTTGAAGGAAGTCACTAGATATCTGAACATAGGAGTACCAAGCTTCACGGGAACCTACAACGCCACTTTACCTGAAGAAGAGCGCTAGATGATTCAAGTTCAAGTTCCAGGAAGGACATTCATGCCAGTCACTGAGCCCATAGAGTTTTCTTTTGATGCACCAACGTGGAGTCTAGGAAAGAGCATGGCAGCTCACATCGCCATAGGACGCATTGGAGAAGTATACCGTAGGGATCTCAAGGATACTATCTACCAGATTTGTGGGCACCGAGATGAGCACTGGGAGATGATCAGCACCCGGAAGGACAGATCAATTGCAGCTTTTATCCAGGAGTTAAACCAGCACATTCGACGACAGGAGAACAAGATGTGCGCCGACATGATAGACCTGAAGAAGGTTAAGAATAGAATCAAGGAACTGGAGGAAGAACTCAAGGCTACACGTGAAGATTATGAAGAGAAAATTGAAGTATTGGTGGAGAAGAATGATGACCTGATCAAGAAGATTGGAATATTTATGGGAGGCCCTACGCCAGTAGATGAAGACGAAGAACCCACGGAGATTAGCCCGGAAGACTACATCATCATCGACGGCACCGACTCGGAAGCAGATAGTAGCGATGATGACTATGTTGATGAAGCTGGAGCAGATATTATGGAGTCAACGACCGAAGAATATTTCTAGTAGACCACCTTATTAGTAGTAGTAGTAGTCCACCATGTAAATATAGTAGTCCGATCACTTTTGCGATAGATAGATCGATTGTATGCCCTTGTTTGATTGATTGAAGTGAATTGTTTGCTTTTGCCTCATGTGCATATGGGTAGTGTTTTCTCTTTAGACCCCCTCTATTCTTATATCTCATCTTTTCTAAACCCTCAGATGCCTCCGAGACGTGACCCCGGATTTGCCTTCCCACCGGAGCTCACCCAGTTGATCCAGCAGTAGAACACATTGATGCAGTTGCTAGTCCAGAATCAGAATCAGGGGAACAACAACAACAACCCACCACCACCACCACCACCTGTTGACCACTTAGCCCATTTTCTTAGGCTGAATCTGCCAGTGTTTTCCAGTAGCACCGAGCCGATAGTAGCAGATGATTGGCTCCGCAAGACAACTAGGGAGTTAACCACAGCAGGATGCACAGATGCGGAGAAGGTGAAGTTTGCCGCACATCAGTTAGAAGGACCCGCAGCATCATGGTGGGAGGATTTCACCGCCACTTTCCCTATCGACACTGTCACATGGGACCAGTTTCAGCAGGCTTTTCGTACTGCCCACGTTTCAGCAGGAGCTATGGCCATGAAGAAGCGTGAGTTTCGCAACTTGCGCCAAGGAGGACGGACAGTTGGCCAGTATGTGGAGGAATTTAGTAAGCTACCACGTTATGCCCCAGATGACATTGCTACGGATGCAACTAAGCAGGAGAAGTTTCTGGAAGGACTGAATGATGAGCTGAGCATGCAGTTGATGGTAGCAACTTTCAACAACTACCAGGAGTTGGTAGATCGTGCTCTTATGATTGAAGGGAAGCAGCAGCAAATTGAGAATCGCAAGAGGAAGTATGGACAAGGAAAGTACAATTCAGGAGCTCAGCAGAAGCCACGTTTTACCCCTAGACCGGGAGGACATTTTCAGCATACCCATGGAGGAGGTAGCTCGCACAATCACAATGGCACCAAGAATGGTAATGGCAATGGAGGAAGCAACGGCCATAACCGCACCAACCCATCAACCCCAGCCAAGAAGGACTTAAGCCAAGTCACTTGCTTTAAGTGTTCGAAGACCGGACATTATGCCAATGAATGTCCTGAATTACAAAATGGAAATAGCAATGGAAGTTCTGGGAAGAAGCCGAACCCTTTCAACAGGGGACAGGTGAACCACGTTAGCGTGGAGGAGGTTGAAGCTCAGCCCGATGCAGTAATAGGTAAGTTTTTGGTTAAGTCATTTACTGCACTCGTTCTTTTTGATACTGGCGCATCGCATTCATACATCTCAAGGGGATTTGTGGATAAGTATAACCTACCAACCCAAGCCCTTAGGTCACCCATGTTAGTAACCTCGCCCGGAGTAGAATATGTGGCTAGTCAATGGTGTGATCGGTTACCATTAAGGATTGGTAACTATGTTTTTCCCTCAGACCTAATAGTATTGGAATCTCAAGGATTGGATGTGATATTAGGCATGGATTGGTTATCAAAGTATGAAGGGAATATTGACTGTGATAGTAAGTCAATTTTGCTTACCACACCAGAAGGGAGAAGGATCAAGTATGTATCCCGGCATGTGCCAAAGAGGACTCAAGTAAATTGCCTAACAGGAGTTGTGCAGGAGGAAGTACCAGTGGTAAGGGATTTTCCTGATGTATTTCCAGAGGAGTTGCCAGGCATGCCACCGGATAGAGATATTGAGTTTTTGATTGAGCTATTGCCAGGCACAGGGCCAATATCAAAGAGACCATATAGGATGCCAGCAAAGGATTTGGTGGAAATTAAGAAGCAGATTAAGGAGTTACTGGATAAAGGATATATTCACCCAAGTTCTTCGCCTTGGGGATCGCCAGTACTACTAGTGGAAAAGAAGGATGGATCGTTAAGGATGGTTGTTGATTATCGATGATTATTATTATATTTCCTTATTCCTGATAATTGTGTATTGTTCATGCTTTAATTGTATTATCCGGAAATCGTAATACATGTGTGAATACATAGACCATAATGTGTCCCTAGTGAGCCTCTAGTTGACTAGCTCATTGATCAACAGATAGTCATGGTTTCCTGGGTATGGACATGGGGATGTCATTGATAACGGGATCAAATCATTAGGAGAATGATGTGATGGACAAGACCCAATCCTAAACATAGCACAAGATCGTATAGTTCGTTTGCTAGAGTTTTTACAATGTCAAGTATCTTTTCCTTAGACCATGAGATCGTGTAACTCCCGGATACCATAGGAGTGCTCTGGGTACACCAAACGTCACAACGTAACTGGGTGACTATAAAGGTATACTATGGGTATCTCCGAAAGTGTCTGTTGGGTTGACACGGATCAAGACTGGGATTTTTCACTCCGTATGACGGAGAGGTATCTCTGGGCCCACTCGATAATGCATCATCATAATGAGCTCAAAGTGACCAAGTGTCTGGTCACGGGATCATCCATTACGGTACGAGTAAAGTGACTTTCCGGTAACGAGATTGAACGGGGTATTGGGATACCGACGATCGAATCTCAGGCAAGTAACGTACCGATTGACAAAGGGAATTGTATACGGGGTTGCTTGAATCCTCGACATCGTGGTTCATCCGATGAGATCATCGAGGAGCATGTGGGATCCAACATGGGTATCCAGATCCCGCTGTTGGTTATTGACCGAAGAGCCATCTCGGTCATGTCTACATGTCTCCCGAACCCGTAGGGTCTACACACTTAAGGTTCGGTGACGCTAGGGTTGTAAAGATATGAATATGCAGTAACCTGAAAGTTGTTCGGAGCCCCAGATGAGATCCTGGACGTCATGAGGAGTTCCGAAATGGTCCAGAGGTGAAGAATTATATATAGGAAGTGCATTTCGGCCATCGGGAGAGTTTCGGGGTCACCGGTATTGTACCGGGACCACCGGAAGGGTCCCGGGGGTCCACCGGGTGGGGCCACCCATCCCGGAGGGCCCCATGGGCCAAAGTGGGGAGGGGAACTAGCCCATAGTGGGCTGGTGCGCCCCCTAGGCCCACCCCATGCGCCTAGGGTTGGAACCCTAGGGGTGGGGGGCGCCCCACATTGCCTTGGGGGCTACTCCACCCTTGGCCGCCGCCCCCCCTAGGAGATCCCATCTCCTAGGGCCGGCGCCCCCCTAGGGGAGCCTATATAAAGGGGGGGAGGGAGGGGGCAGAGACACCTTGAGTCTTGGCGCCTCCCTCTCCCCTGCTACACCTCTCTCTCGCAGTATACGGCGAAGCCCTGCTGCTGTGACGCCCTGCATCCACCACCACGCCGTCGTGCTGCTGGATCTTCATCAAACTCTCCTCCCCCTTGCTGGATCAAGAAGGAGGAGTCGTCACGCTGACCGTATGTGTGTTGAACACGGAGGTGCCATCCGTTCGGCGCTAGGATCTCCGGTGATTTGGATCACGTCGAGTACGTCTTCCTCATACCCGTTCTTTGAACACTTCCGCGCATGATCTACAAAGGTATGTAGATGCAGTCCAATCACTCGTTGCTAGATGAACTCATAGATGGATCTTGGTGAAACCGTAGGAAATTTTTTGTTTTCTACAATGTTCCACAACAGTGGCATCATGAGCTAGGTCTATGCGTAGTTCTCCTTGCACGAGTAGAACACAATTTGTTGTGGGCGTAGATGTTGTCAACTTTCTTGTCGCTACTAGTCTTATCTTGCTTTAGCGGTATTGTGGGATGAAGCGGCCCGGACTGACATTACACGTACGCTTACGTGAGATTGGTTCCACCGACTGACATGCACTAGTTGCATAAGGTGGCTAGCGGGTGTCTGTCTCTCCCACTTTAGTTGGAGCGGATTCGATGAAAAGGGTCCTTATGAAGGGTAAATAGAAGTTGACAAATCACGTTGTGGCTATTACGTAGGTAAGAAAACGTTCTTGCTAGAACCCTTTTGCAGCCACGTAAAACTTGCAACAACAATTAGAGGACGTCTAACTTGTTTTTGCAGCAAGTGATTTGTGATGTGATATGGCCAAAGTTGTGATGAATGATGAATGATATATATGTGATGTATGAGATCATG
Source organism: Triticum dicoccoides (assembly GCF_002162155.2). Taxonomy (NCBI): domain Eukaryota; kingdom Viridiplantae; phylum Streptophyta; class Magnoliopsida; order Poales; family Poaceae; genus Triticum; species Triticum dicoccoides. The sequence goes on from NC_041384.1 coordinate 301,729,521, forward strand.
TTCTTGTAATAGGAATCACGACTTGCATGTCGATGAGTATGACAACCGGCAGGAGCCATAGGAGTTGTCTTTATTTTTTGTATGACCTGCGTGTCATTGAGAAACGCCATGTAAATTACTTTACTTTATTGCTAAACGCGTTAGCCATAGTAGTAGAAGTAATAGTTGGCGAGCAACTTCATGGAGACATGATGATGGAGATCATGATGATGGAGATCATGGTGTCATGCCGGTGACAAGATGATCATGGAGCCCCAAGATGGAGATCAAAGGAGCTATGTGATATTGGCCATATCATGTCACTATTATTATTTGATTGCATGTGATGTTTATCATGTTTTTGCATCTTGTTTACTTAGAACGGCGGTAGTAAATAAGATGATCCCTCATAATAATTTCAAGAAAGTGTTCCCCCTAACTGTGCACCATTGCGACAGTTCGTTGTTTTGAAGCACCACGTGATGATCGGGTGTGATAGATTCCAACGTTCACATACAACGGGTGTAAGACAGATTTACACATGCAAACACTTAGGTTGACTTGACGAGCCTAGCATGTACAGACATGGCCTCGGAACACAGAAGACCGAAAGGTCGAGCATGAGTCGTATAGAAGATACGATCAACATGAAGATGTTCACCGATGTTGACTAGTCCGTCTCACGTGATGATCGGACACGGCCTAGTTAACTCGGATCATGTTATACTTAGATGACTGGAGGGATGTCTATCTAAGTGGGAGTTCATTATATAATTTGATTAGATGAACTTAATTATCATGAACTTAGTCTAAAATCGTTACAATATGTCTTGTAGATCAAATGGCCAATGTTGTCCTCAACTTCAACGCGTTCCTAGAGAAAACCAAGCTGAAAGACGATGGCAGCAACTATATGGACTGGGTCCGGAACCTAAGGATCATCCTCATGCTGCCAAGAAAGATTATGTCCTACTAGCACCGCTAGGTGACGCACCTGTCCCACAGAACCAAGACGTTATGAACGCTTGGCAGGCACGTGCTGATCATTACTCCCTCGTTCAGTGCGGCATGCTTTACAGCTTAGAACCGGGGCTCCAAAAGCGTTTTGAGCGACACGGAGCATATGAGATGTTCGAAGAGCTGAAAATGGTTTTCCAAGCTCATGCCCGGGTCGAGAGATATGAAGTCTCCGACAAATTCTTCAGTTGTAAGATGGAGGAAAATAGTTCTGTCAATGAGCACATACTCACAATGTCTGGGTTACATAACCGCTTGACTCAGCTGGGAGTTAATCTCCTGGATGACGCGGTCATTGACAGAATCCTCCAGTCGCTTCCACCAAGCTACAAGAGCTTTGTGATGAACTTCAATATGCAGGGGATGGAAAAGACCATTCCTGAAGTATTTGCAATGCTGAAATCAGCAGAGGTAGAAGTCAAAAAGGACCATCAAGTGTTGATGGTGAATAAAACCACTAAGTTCAAGAAAGGCAAGGGTAAGAAGAACTTCAAGAAGGACGGCAAGGGAGTTTCCGCGCCCGGTAAGCAAGCTGCCGGGAAGAAGCCAAAGAATGGACCCAAGCCCGAGACTGAGTGTTTTTATTGCAAGGGAAGTGGTCACTGGAAGCGGAACTGCCCCAAATACTTAGCGGACAAGAAGGCCAGCAAAACGAAAGGTATATGTGATATACATGTAATTGATGTGTACCTTACCAGTACTCGTAGTAGCTCCTGGGTATTTTATACCGGTGCGGTTGCTCACATTTGTAACTCAAAGCAGGAGCTGCGGAATAAGCGGAGACTGGCGAAGGACGAGGTGACGATGCGCGTCGGGAATGGTTCCAAGGTCGATGTGATCACCGTCGGCACGCTGCCTCTACATTTACCCACGGGATTAGTTTTAAACCTCAATAATTGTTATTTAGTACCAGCTTTGAGCATGAACATTGTATCAGGATCTCGTTTAATTCGAGATGGCTACTCATTTAAATCCGAGAATAATGGTTGTTCTATTTATATGAGAGATATGTTTTATGGTCATGCTCCTATGGTGAATGGTTTATTCTTAATGAATCTCAAGCGTAATGCTACACATATTCATAGTGTGAGTACCAAAAGATGTAAGGTTGATAATGATAGTCCCACATACTTGTGGCACTGCCGCCTTGGTCACATAGGTGTCAAACGCATGAAGAAGCTCCATGCAGATGGACTTTTAGAGTCTCTTGATTACGAATCATTTGACATGTGCGAACCATGCCTCATGGGTAAGATGACCAAGACTCTGTTCTCAGGAACAATGGAGCGAGCAACCAACCTATTGGAAATCATACATACTGATGTGTGCGGTCCAATGAGTGTTGAGGCTCGCGGTGGCTATCGTTATGTTATCACCCTCACTGATGACTTGAGTAGATATGGGTATATCTACTTAATGAAACACAAGTCTGAAACCTTTGAAAAGTTCAAGGAATTTCAGAGTGAGGTTGAGAATCAACGTGACAGAAAAATCAAGTTTTTGCGATCAGATCATGGAGGAGAATACTTGAGTCACGAATTTGGTACACACTTAAGAAAATGTGGAATAGTTTCACAACTCACGCCGTCTTGAACACCTCAGCGTAATGGTGTGTCCGAACGTCGTAATCGCACTCTATTGGATATGGTGCGATCTATGATGTCTCTTACCGATTTACCACTGTCATTTTGGGGCTATGCTTTAGAGACTGCCGCATTCACTTTAAATAGGGCTTCGTCGAAATCCGTTGAGACGACACCGTATGAATTATGGTTTGGGAAGAAGCCTAAGCTGTCGTTTCTAAAAGTTTGGGGATGCGATGCTTATGTCAAGAAACTTCAACCTGAAAAGCTCGAACCCAAGTCGGAAAAATGCGTCTTCATAGGATACCCTAAAGAAACTATTGGGTATACCTTCTACCTCAGATCCGAAGGCAAGATCTTTGTTGCCAAGAATGGATCCTTTCTAGAGAAGGAGTTTCTCTCGAAAGAAGTAAGTGGGAGGAAAGTAGAACTTGATGAAGTATTGCCTCTTGAACCGGAAAGTGGCGCAACTCAGGAAAATGTTCCTGTGGTGCCTGCACCAATTAGAGAGGAAGTTAATGATGATGATCAAGATACTTCTGATCAAGCTCCTACTGAACTTCAAAGGTCCACAAGGACACGTTCCGCACCAGAGTGGTACGGCAACCCTGTCTTGGAAATCATGTTGTTAGACAACGGTGAACCTTCGAACTATGAAGAAGCGATGGCGGGCCCGGATTCCGACAAATGGCTGGAAGCCATGAAATCCGAGATAGGATCCATGTATGAAAACAAAGTATGGACTTTGACTGACTTGCCCGATGATCGGCGAGCCATATAAAATAAATGGATCTTTAAGAAGAAGACAGACGCGGATGGTAATGTGACCATCTATAAACCTAGGCTTGTCGCTAAGGGTTATCGACAAGTTCAAGGGGTTGACTACGATGAGACATTCTCTCCCGTATCAAAGCTGAAGTCCGTCCGAATCATGTTAGCAATTGTCGCATACTATGATTATGAGATATGGCAAATGGACGTCAAAACGGCATTCCTTAACGGTTATCTTAAGGAAGAACTGTATATGATGCAGCCGGAAGGTTTTGTCGATCCTAAGAATGCTGACAAGGTGTGCAAGCTCCAACGCTCGATTTATGGGCTGGTGCAAGCATCTCGGAGTTGGAACATTCGCTTTGTTGAGATGATCAAAGCGTTTGGGTTTATGCGGACTTATGGAGAAGCCTGCGTTTACAAGAAAGTGAGTGGGAGCTCTGTAGCATTTCTCATATTATATGTAGATGACATACTTTTGATGGGAAATGATATAGAGCTTTTGGACAGCATTAAGGCCTACTAGAATAAGAGTTTTTCAATGAAGGACCTTGGAGAAGCTGCTTATATATTAGGCATCAAGATCTATAGAGATAGATCAAGACGCCTCATAGGTCTTTCACAAAGCACATACCTTGATAAGATATTGAAGAAATTCAATATGGATCAGTCTAAGAAGGGGTTCTTGCCTGTGTTGCAAGGTGTGAAATTGAGCTCAGCTCAATGTCCGACCATGGCATAAGAAATAGAAGAGATGAGTGTCATCCCCTATGCCTCAGCCATAGGTTCTATTATGTATTCCATGCTGTGTACCAGACCTGATGTAAACCTTGCCGTAAGTTTGGTAGGAAGGTACCAAAGTAATCCCGGCAAGGAACACTGGACATCGGTCAAGAATATCCTGAAGTACCTGAAAAGGACTAAGGAAATTTTTCTCATTTATGGAGGTGACGAAGAGCTCGTCGTAAAGGGTTACGTCGACGCTAGCTTCAACACAGATCTGGATGACTCTAAGTCACGAACCGGATACGTGTATATTTTGAATGGTGGGGCAGTAAGCTGGTGCAGTTGCAAGGAGAGTGTCGTGGCGGGATCTACATGTGAAGCGGAGTACATGGCAGCTTCGGAGGCAACGCATGAAGCAATTTGGGTGAAGGAGTTCATCACCGACCTAGGAGTCATACCCAATGCGTCGGGGCCGATCAAACTCTTCTGTGACAACACTGGAGCTATTGCACTTGCCAAGGAGCCCAGGTTTCACAAGAAGACCAGGCACATCAAGCGTCGCTTCAACTCCATTCGTGAAAATGTTCAAGATGGAGACATAGATATTTGTAAAGTACATACGGACCTGAATGTAGCAGATCCGTTGACTAAACCTCTCCCTAGAGCAAAACATGATCAACACCAGAATTCCATGGGTGTTCGATTCATCACAATGTAACTAGATTATTGACTCTAGTGCAAGTGGGAGACTGTTGGAAATATGCCCTAGAGGCAATAATAAAAGGATTATTATTATATTTCCTTGTTCATGATAATTGTCTATTGTTCATGCTTTAATTGTATTATCCGGAAATCGTAATACATGTGTGAATACATAGACCACAATGTGTCCATAGTGAGCCTCTAGTTGACTAGCTCGTTGATCAATAGATAGTCATGGTTTCCTGTCTATGGACATGGGGATGTCATTGATAACGGGATCACATCATTAGGAGAATGATGTGATGGACAAGACCCAATCCTAAACATAGCACAAGATTGTATAGTTCGTTTGCTACAGTTTTTACAATGTCAAGTATCTTTTCCTTAGACCATGAGATCGTGTAACTCCCGGATACCGTAGGAGTGCTCTGGGTATACCAAACGTCACAACATAACTGGGTGACTATAAAGGTATACTACGGGTATCTCCGAAAGTGTCTGTTGGGTTGACACGGATCAAGACTGGGATTTGTCACTCCGTATGACGGAGAGGTATCTCTGGGACCACTCGCTAATGCATCATCATAATGAGCTCAAAGTGACCAAGTGTCTGGTCACGGGATCATGCATTACGGTATGAGTAAAGTGACTTGCCGGTAACGAGATTGAATGAGGTATTGGGATACCGACGATCGAATCTCGGGCAAGTAACGTACCGATTGACAAAGGGAATTGTATACGGGGTTGCTTGAATCCTTGACATCGTGGTTCATCCGATGAGATCATCGAGGAGCATGTGGGAGCCAACATGGGTATCCAGATCCCGTTGTTGGTTATTGACTGGAGAGCCGCCTCGGTCATGTCTACATGTCTCCCGAACCCGTAGGGTCTACACACTTAAGGTTCGGTGACGCTAGGGTTGTAAAGATATGAATATGCAGTAACCCAGAAGTTGTTCGGAGTCCCGGATGAGATCCTGGACGTCATGAGGAGTTCCGAAATGGTCCAGAGGTGAAGAATTATATATAGGAAGTGCATTTCGGCCATCGGGAGAGTTTCGGGGTCACCGGTATTGTACCGGGACCACCGGAAGGGTCCCGTGGGTCCACCAGGTGGGGCCACCCATCCCGGAGGGCCCCATGGGCCAAAGTGGGGAGGGGAACCAGCCCATAGTGGGCTGGTGCGCCCCCCTAGGCCCACCGCATGCGCCTAGGGTTCGAACCCCAGGGGTGGGGGGGCGCCCCACATTGCCTTGGGGGCTACTCCACCCTTGGCCACCATCCCCCCCTAGGAGACCCCATCTCCTAGGGCTGGCGCCCCCCTAGGGGAGCCTATATATAGGGGGGAGGGAGGGGGCAGAGACACCTTGAGTCTTGGCGCCTCCCTCTCCCCTGCTACACCTCTCTCTCTCTCGCAGTATACGGCGAATCCCTGCAGCTGTAAGTCAATTTTGCTTACCACACCAGAAGGGAGAAGGATCAAGTATGTATCCCGGCATGTGCCAAAGAGGACTCAAGTAATTTGCCTAACAGGAGTTGTGCAGGAGGAAGTACCAGTGGTAAGGGATTTTCCTGATGTATTTCCAGAGGAGTTGCCAGGCATGCCACCGGATAGAGATATTGAGTTTTTGATTGAGCTATTGCTAGGCACAGGGCCAATATCAAAGAGACCATATAGGATGCCAACAAAGGATTTGGTGGAAATTAAGAAGCAGATTAAGGAGTTACTGGATAAAGGATATATTCACCCAAGTTCTTCGCCTTGGGGATCGCCAGTACTACTAGTGGAAAAGAAGGATGGATCGTTAAGGATGGTTGTTGATTATCGATGATTATTATTATATTTCCTTATTCATGATAATTGTGTATTGTTCATGCTTTAATTGTATTATCCGGAAATCGTAATACATGTGTGAATACATAGACCACAATGTGTCCCTAGTGAGCCTCTAGTTGACTAGCTCGTTGATCAACAGATAGTCATGGTTTCTTGGCTATGGACATGGGGATGTCATTGATAACGGGATCACATCATTAGGAGAATGATGTGATGGACAAGACCCAATCCTAAACATAGCACAAGATCGTATAGTTCGTTTGCTAGAGTTTTTACAATGTCAAGTATCTTTTCCTTAGACCATGAGATCGTGTAACTCCCGTATACCATAGGAGTGCTCTGGGTACACCAAACGTCACAACGTAACTGGGTGACTATAAAGGTATACTATGGGTATCTCCGAAAGTGTCTGTTGGGTTGACACAGATCAAGACTGGGATTTGTCACTCCGTATGACGGAGAGGTATCTCTGGGCCCACTCGGTAATGCATCATCATAATGAGCTCAAAGTGACCAAGTGTCTGGTCACGGGATCATCCATTACGGTACGAGTAAAGTGACTTTCCGGTAACGAGATTGAACGGGGTATTGGGATACCGACGATCGAATCTCAGGCAAGTAACGTACCGATTACCAAAGGGAATTGTATACGGCGTTGCTTGAATCCTCGACATCGTGGTTCATCCGATGAGATCATCGAGGAGCATGTGGGAGCCAACATAGGTATCCAGATCCCGCTGTTGGTTATTGACCGAAGAGCCGTCTCGGTCATGTCTACATGTCTCCCGAACCCGTAGGGTCTACACACTTAAGGTTCGGTGATGCTAGGGTTGTAAAGATATGAATATGCAGTAACCTGAAAGTTGTTCGGAGCCCTGGATGAGATCCTGGACGTCATGAGGAGTTCCAAAATGGTCCAGAGGTGAAGAATTATATATAGGAAGTGCATTTCGGCCATCGGGAGAGTTTCGGGGTCACCGGTATTGTACCGGGACCACCGGAAGGGTCCCGGGGGTCCACCGGGTGGGGCCACCCATCCCGGAGGGCCCCATGGGCCAAAGTGGGGAGGGGAACCAGCCCATAGTGGGCTGGTGCGCCCCCCTAGGCCCACCCCATGCGCCTAGGGTTGGAACCCTAGGGGTGGGGGGCGCCCCACATTGCCTTGGGGGCTACTCCACCCTTGGCCGCCGCCCCCCCTAGGAGATCCCATCTCCTAGGGCCGGCGCCCCCCCTAGGGGAGCCTATATAAAGGGGGGGAGGGAGGGGGCAGAGACACCTTGAGTCTTGGCGCCTCCCTCTCCCCTGCTACACCTCTCTCTCGCAGTATACGGCGAAGCCCTGCTGCTGTGACGCCCTGCACCACCACGCCGTCGTGCTGCTGGATCTTCATCAACCTCTCCTCCCCCTTGCTGGATCAAGAAGGAGGAGTCGTCACGCTGATCGTACGTGTGTTGAACACGGAGGTGCCGTCTGTTCGGCGCTAGGATCTCCGGTGATTTGGATCATGTCGAGTACGTCTTCCTCATCCCCGTTCTTTGAACGCTTCCGAGCGTGATCAACAAAGGTATGTAGATGCAATCCAATCACTCGTTGCTAGATGAACTCATAGATGGATCTTGGTGAAACCGTAGGAAATTTTTTGTTTTATGCAACGTTCCCCAACAAGATATACATGACCAGGATCGTACGTTTGCATGGAGTTCCGAGGAGTATCGTATCAGATAGAGGAACCCAGTTTACATCAAAGTTCTGGAAGCAGTTGCACGAAACTTTGGGTACCAGGCTAGAATTCAGTACAGCTTTTCATCCACAGACAGATGGACAGACCGAGAGAGTCAATCAGATTTTGGAGGATATGCTGAGAGCTTGTGCGCTAGATTACGGATCTAGTTGGGACGATAATTTGCCATATGCAGAGTTCTCTTACAACAACAGTTATCAAACTAGTTTAAAGATGGCCCCTTTCGAAGCTTTGTACGGAAGGAGGTGCAGGACACCGTTGTCGTGGGACGAAGTTGGAGACCGCCAGTTGTTTGGACCTTACTTGATTAAAGAGTCTGAACAGAAGGTGAAGTTGATTCGCGATAGGCTCAAGGTAGCCCAGTCCAGACAGAAGAGTTATGCAGATTCTAAATGCAAGGAGACAGTTTATGAAGTTGGAGATAGAGCTTATCTTCGAGTATCTCCGCTTCGAGGAACAAAGCGTTTTGGAGTAAAAGGGAAGTTAGCGCCACGATTTGTAGGACCCTATCCTGTTTTGGAGCGTATGGGAGAAGTGGCCTACAAGTTGGAATTGCCTGAAGGATTGTCAGGAGTTCATGATGTGTTCCACGTTTCCCAGTTGAAGAAGTGTCACGCGGAGATGGCTGACATACCGTTGAGAGGCACAGTGCCAACCAAGTTTCTCGCAGCAAGGTTATCAAGTTTTGCAAAGTTCAGTGGAGCCACCACACGGAGGATGAAGCCACCTAGGAACGAGGGGAAGATTTGCTCAAAGACCACCCTCACCTATTTTCTAGCCAACCCGAATCTCGAGGGCGAGATTCATCTTAAGGGGGGTAGGTTTGTAACATCCCAAATTTTCAATTTGGAATTTTATACATTAGATCATCATGCATATCATATTTTATTTTGCATTTTGGTTGATTCTAGAAATTCTACGCAACTCAATGACCCACGGAGAGAGTTGGCGATTTCGTTATTTTCATATTTGAGTTTTCTCAAATTTTGAGAATAGGATCATTTGATTTTATTTATTTTATCATCAATTATTTCTATTACAAAAATATGAGAGAGGGAATAAAATGACTTTCCCAAAATAAATAAATATTGAGGATTTAATAATAAAATCAAATAAGATTTTATTTCGGAGCTTTTCGGTGTTTTATTTGAATTTAGGAAAAAAGTGCGTTTTTCAAAATTGCATTGAGGTCCCAAATAAATGTTCACCTTGTGCGGCTTGATTTTAGAAGCCCGTGAAAATTTATTTCGGAATTTTTGGAGTCCGTTTAGTATTTCTTTTTATTTTTCTTCCGAGCGGAATAAATTAAAAAAAATTGCGAACCGACTTAACGGGCCGTGTT
>NC_041384.1:301739668-301782040 GCF_002162155.2 Triticum dicoccoides
CGCCGCCGCCGCCGGATCCCGCCGCCGAGGTTCGTCGCGCCTCGTTTTCCGTGCCCAAAAAAAAGAGAGAGAGAAGAAAATCAGCGTTCGTCGTTTTTCTTTTTCTCGGATTAAATCCGCGATTTTTCTGATCGCGATTCCTGGTCCGATTTTCGTTTTAGTATAACTTTTCGCTCGTTTATCGGAATCAGGCAATTCAAGCGCCTAGAGTTTCGTCTCGAAACCCTCTACCCGTTTAACCAACTTAAACAAGATTTTGCTACTGTAAAATTTGCCCTAGATCCAGATTACTAGAATGAAGTTGTTTTCTTTCGCCGTTTGACTTTCGTTGCTTTGTTCGATTTGATTCTTTTTGCAAACCGGAGTTCTTAAGTTGAACCTTCTGGTTAGATATCTTATTTGAGTTTTACCTGTGCATTAGATGAGTACTTATTGTATGCTTGTTTGTTTGTTTGCGATAGAGTACCCGGAGTGCGCCGCCTGTTACTTCGAATCGTTAGGTTTCGCGGATCATCAGCAAGGCAAGTAACACTTTGATCATACCTTTTCTACTACCCACTTTTATTGCATTAGATCAATCCTCACACATTGCATGATTAGGATCTAATTAAATTGTGGGATGGGGAGTAGATGAGGTAGCACCTATTACCTGTTATTATCAAACCTTTGGGAGTTACTTCTACGTTTGCTTATTATGCCATGCTATGCTAGTAGACGTGGATTGGGTGAGTGATATCCATGACAGATGTGAGATTGTTAATTAATGGTTTATCTAAGGTGGCAACTTAAACACACATCTGGGTGGATTGAGGCACCTGGGTATTCCAGGACTTGCCTGTTTTCTTTTGGACCGCCACCCAGGCTCAAAGGGATCATGAGACTATTCATACTAGAAACTTCCGTGTGCAGCCACAAGCTATTATGGGCTCTAGCATAGTTGACTAAGTTGTGCGAACTCTTACAGTGGTAGACTAGCAGATGTAGGGGATGTAGGTGGTACGGTCTACCCGATCGTAAGGTGCTAGCGCTTCTGAAAGACTATGTGTCGGTCATCCGTCTTCTCAGACACCATGTAGTGTGAGAAACCAAACGGAGGCGATCGAGTCTTGTGGGGAAAAGTGCGCAAACCTCTCCAGAGTGTAATAAACTAATCATGGTTAGCCGTGTCCCCGGTTATGGACATCTTGAGTATCTAGTACTTGGATTATCATGTGAATCTCAACATGTTACTCTAAATAAATTTTGTTGGGTTATGTTTAATGATGATGCTTAATTGGGATTGAGAATGCTGTCAACCATTCTCAATTTTTAACAACCACCATGATAGTAATTAAATTTATTACTTTGAAGTAGGGAAAATTGGCTTTACGCAAAACAGAAACCATAGAGCTTTCGACCAGCCAAATATGCATATAGTATAGCTATTTCATTCCATTATTCTCTATGTGTTACCTTGCCAGCATATTCCATGTGCTGACCCGTTTCGGGCTGCAACGTTAATGTTGCAGACTTTTCAGACGATGATTAAGGAGTTTTTAGGTCATGGTTCTATACTCAGTGATGCCGTTGGAGTTGATGGACTCACTTATCTTCCAAGCCTTCCGCTGTTATCGTTATTAGATGTCCTTAAGCCATATTTATTGTAGTAAGTTCTCTTTTGAGACACTCGATGTAATAAGTGTGTGATTGCTACTCTGCTATAAATCCTCCGAGTACTATGTGGTGTCAGCATTACTGATCCAGGGATGACACCGAAGCACAGAGATCAGACTGTTTGAGGTCTGGTCGCTACAACGTCAGTGCGCATACATATAAACAACGTGTCCTCCATTTTTCTATAGGGAAAAAAATCTTGATGGCTGTTTATTTGTTTCATCATATTTTATAATTGTCGGTTTAATGCGTGCATAATCGACACTTGACAATAAATCATATGCCTAATTTTTTAGTCATCAATTCAAGCGGTTGATTATAATTAATTATTTTTACGTTGTAACAGATTTTGCGTTTTGTGTTTATATTTTATGTGGTTTATGCATTTTATTTATGTTGGTCAAAATCCATGTCAACAGTGGCCGGAGGCGTGTGGCTGCGACTGCCCGTTCACAAGTAAAGGGGTACAAAAAGGACCCCTACTTTTGTACACCGACAGTCTTCCATCATAGAGGATCTCCCAATGACTTTGGCCATAGTTTTATTGACCCTTTCCTTTCTTTTCTTGCCCTCACCAGCAGCCTCTTCAATTGATTTGGAAATCTCAAGAGTGGAGGCTCTGGCCTTTGACATGGGCACTCTCTTTGCAGGAGCCTTTTTGTGCATTCCAGGCTTGGTTGAAGCAGTTGTGCCAAACTCTTTCTTAACAACCTTCTTTTTCTTGGAGCTGGCCTCCTCCTCAGCAGCTATATAGTCTTCATCTTCAGACTTAGAATTTATTTCCTCCTCTGCCTAGTAGTAGCCTTAGGCAGGTTGCTAGGAGTACTTCTGCTGCCATTGTCATAACTATTAGAGGGACTAATGCCCTCACTCCGATTCAACTGCTCCTCAGACTTGTTCTGGCTGTCACTCTGATCAGACATGGTTGACACTGCAAACTGAAAGTTGACCCTATGAATGGTTATAGATGATATAGAGTGGATGAGCATCACAAAGAGAAGAGATTTTGCAAAATAGATGAGTCAAAAACTTAGTTTTAGTTTTTCACAGAAAGCATTTCGGAGCTACCGATTTGTAAACTCGGTGGCACCGAATCAACTTTTGGAGTCTAAACTAGTGAAATCGGTCAGACCGAGATATAGTTCGGTGACTCTGAGATTGCAAGGGTCTCACTGAGAATTGAAGTCGGTCACACCGATTTGCAGGTTTCGGTTAGACCGAAAAGTGCAAGTGCAATGGCCGAAGCCAAATCGGTGAGACCGATTTCCACAACTTGGTTGGTCCGAGATGAGTTCGGCAGAAACCTAACCCTAAATTTTCGAATCAAATCTAGTCTAAAGGAAGATTTTTGCTGGATAGATTGATCTCATATATGGTAAGAAACATGGCATTGACCTTGTGCTAAGAATCGGGGGTAAAAAGAATGCACAAGGGGTCGAACTCATACCCTAACTCGGTGATGAGTTTGCTACAGCGGCAACGGCGGTGTTGAAGTCCGTTGACGGTGATGGAGACCAGCGGTGGGAGGTCGCTGGTGACGAGAGGATGATACGGAGACCCTCAACGGTAGAGCAGGACACGCGTGGGCGAAGAGGTTTTGGAGAAATTTCCAAAATGGCCCGTCGGTATATATATCCTGACTCTGTCGGTGGGACCGAGTGGAACAACTCGGTGGCACCGAGATGCAGAATCGCAAGCGGTTACTGCAACTTGGTGTGACCAAAAAGTTCTAATTGGTTGCACCGAGATTGAAAACCTAGATCAACTCAGTGAACTCGGTTTGACCAAAAAGGATTAATCGGTCAGACCGAAATGCACAAAGAGGTTTTGGAAGTTTAAGTCTATGACGAATCGGTGACTCCGAGTTCTCCTCACACAAAGTGTTTGAATCTAACTTGATCAAACTTTCTGATGTAGCATGAATAGAGTTTGAGACGAGAAAAGCATAGATAGCTAGAGGAAGTTCTTAGGCATTCTTGTCCATCCATTTGGCAAAAGAAAAAGAACCAAACAATCAAAGAAACAAATGGATGTCCTCGAATGAGTCAAATATGCAACCAACATGCACACACAATAAAGATGCAAATGAAATATTTGGCAAACCATGCACAAACACTCTAGCATTTATCAAGCAATTGACGATGACTAGGCCATCCATATATGAGTATATTGACTGAGGAGTCAAATGAGAACATTTGATCATAGGTCATACTCATCGTTTAAGCACAAGTGGGGTTACCACTTTTACATAAAGGATTGTTGTGTTCACATCATTAGAGTTGCTTTAGCTCAATTCTTAGAGTAAAGCTCCCCTTAGATGTGATATCCCCCCTAAGAGGGATGAACTAACCTTGGGTTTTGTCGATGATGACTTCATGTAGATGTTGAAGATGTGGATGCTCAATATTGATGTAGATCATTTGGAGAAATCCATTGGAGTGAGTTGCACTTTCAATACCTACATGGGTTAGTCCCACAAGGAAAAAACAAGGATATCCATAGACATAGAGTGAAGTTCACACAAGATGATGTCCATGTAAGCATTAGGTTACCTTGTCCCTTGTCTTACCAACAAGAGGGTTTGTGACTCCTTGAACTAGTGCAAGATGTGGATGTTGTTTGCACTTGTTCTCGCCAAAATGATATGAGTGAAATATGTTGGCGGAGTCACCCTCAAGAACTTTCTAGTTCTTCTTCTTCGGGATCCACATCAACTCGATGGGAATCCTTGGAGTTGTAGTCGTACTTGATGAAGTATAACTTGATGTAGTCATGGAAACCCACTTGACCAAGGCCTTGGGATCTTCTTCAAATGCATCAATCTCCTCTTGAAGCTTGTCCTTGCCTTTTTGCTTGTGGTCTTGTGGTGGAAGATCATCTTGAGCTTGTGTTCCCTTGAAAGAAGTAGGATCATACTTCTCTTGTTAAGGAACAAACTTCGTCTTGGGGTATTGATATTCTTCCCACTCAACTCCATTGGCATTGAACTTTCGTTCAAAACCAACACCTTGATTCTTCCGGTGCCTTCCTTGCTTCCGTACAATTTCCTCAAATTGCTTACTTCCGGCAAGGCTCATGTAAACACCTTCCTCTATAATTCCCTTCAATAAGCTATTTTCTTACTCAAGTGTAACTTGGCTAAGAGAGTCATTAGGGGAATTAAGAGAACTACTAGAAGCAACAACATTGGATTTAACATGATTACTGTTACTACTAGAAGAAGAATCTTTCTTACTCTTGTTGCTAGATTTTACTTGTGGCATGTAAGTAGACAAGAGTAAATGCTTGGCAATGTAAGAAGATATTTTCTTGCGAAGATCATCATTGATTGCCTTTAAGGACCCATGCTCTTGCTCAAGTTTGAGCTTTTCAAAGCGTAGCTTCTCATGAGTCTTTAAAAGCTCTCGATGATCTTCCAAGGTAGTTTCATGAGTTAACTTAAGAGTGTTTAGTTCTTTAGTTATGCGCTTAATCTCTTTCTTATCATCGTCATTCATTTTATCTTGATTAGCATGATTAATAGCAAGTTCATCATAGTTTCCATCACTAGATTTGTCAACAAGTAAATCATCATCACCTAGCAAATCATCTTCATCACTATTGAAATCAACATACTCGGGGTGTGATGCCTTTGGGCCTTTAGCCATGAAGCATCTTCCAATTCCCTCGTTTGGTGAGTCAAATATGTCATAGGAGTTGGTTCACACAAGTGCTAGACTGGCAACACCTTCATCTTAAGTATATTCGGAGTCAGAGTGATAACTTCTCTCGGAGTGATGGTCAGAGTCGGAGCCGGATACCCATTCACCAACATGAGCTTGATGTTTTGATTTTGTGTAGCAACTTGATGACTTGTCCTTCCTTTATGAATCCTTGCTTCTGGAAGAGGTTCTTCATTCATAATGATCATCTCTACTCCTTCTCTCTCTTCGAGGTGATTCTTCTCTTCTACTTCTCCTTTTCGGTGAGTCTTCTCTTCTTTTGTAGGGAGCTGTACACTCATTGGAGTAGTGTCCGGGTCTTCCACAATTGTAGAAATTACGCTCACGACTAGAAGATCTTTTGTCATTGTAGGACCTTGACTTGGAACTTCTTTCTTTGCTTCTACTCTTATAGAACTTGTTGAAGTTCTTCACCATTATGCTCAATTCCTCATTGAAGGCTTGTTTCTCACTTGATGATGAGGAGCATCACATGAGGCTTTGTAAGAACCACTTGAATTCTTGTGAAGCTCTTCTTTATCCTTGAGTGACATCTCATTAGCAACAATTCTTCCAATGACTTCTGTTGGCTTGAGATCTTTGTAGTTGGGCATCATTTGGATTAATGTGCACACGATATCATATTTTCCATCCAAGGCTCTTAGGATCTCCTTGATGATGAATCTGTCGGTCATCTCTTCACTTCCTAAGCCGGCAATCTCATTTGTGATGAAAGCAAGCCTAGAGTACATTTAAGCGACACCTTCACCATCCTTCATTTTGAACTTGTCCAACAGACTTTGAAGCACATCCAACTTGGATTCCTTGACGGAGTCGGTACTTTCATGCATATCAATCAAAGTATCGCAAATTTTCTTTGCATTCTCAAGACGGTTGATTTTGTTGAATTCTTCGGGGCACAATCCGTTGAAGAGGATATCACAAGCTTGAGCATTGTATTGCAGCATTTCAACTCTTCCGCGCTAGCTTCACGGTTCGGTTCTCTCCCATCAAAGAATTCACCTTGCAAGCCAATACACACAATAGCCCAAATGGCGGGATTATGTCCAAGAATATGCATTTTCATCTTATGCTTCCAACTAGCAAAATTAGTACCATCAAAGTAAGGACCTCTACGGTCGTAATTTCCCTCGCTAGACGCCATACTCTCCTAGGTTGTGAAACCAAGGCTATGATAGCCAAAGCTATGGAAATCAAGGAAAATGGAGACAAAATCTCTGATACCACTTGTAGGATCGAAAGTATGTCTAGAGGGGGTGATTAGACTACTTGAACAAATAAAAATCTAGCCTTTTCCCAATTTTAAGTCTTGGCAGATTTTAGCAACTTAGCACAAGTCAAGCAATCAACCTACACATGCAAGTATAAGAGTATAGCAGTGGAATGTAAATCATTGCATATGAAGGTAAATGGGAGGAGTTTAGAGGGAGCAAACGCAATGTTGACACGGAGATTTTTGGTGAGGTTCCGATGGGTGGTGCTATTGTACATCCACGTTGATGGAGACTTCAACCCACGAAGGGTAACAATTGCGCGAGTCCACGGAGGGCTCCACCCATGAAGGGTCCATGAAGAAGCAACCTTGTCTATCCCCCCATGGCCATCGTCCACAAAGGACTTGCCTCACTTGGGTAGATCTTCACGAAGTAGGTGATCTCCTTGCCCTTACAAACTCCTTGGTTAAACTCCACAATCTTGACGGAGGCTCCCAGTGACACCTAACCAATCTAGGAGACACCACTCTCCAAAAGGTAATAGATGGTTTGTTAATGATGAACTCCTTGATCTTGTGCTTCAAATGATAGTCTACCCAATACTCAACTCTCTCTCATAGATTTGGATTTGGTAGAAAGATGATTTGAGTGGAAAGCAACTTCGATAAGGCTAGATATCAAGATTCTTGTGGTTGGAATGGAATATCTTGGCCTCAACACAGAGTAGGTGGTTCTCTCTTAGAAAAAGAATGGTAGAAGTGTAGACACATTCTGATTACTTTCTCCACAAATGGAGGATGGGTGGAGGGGTATATATAGACTCCACATAAAATCTAACCGTTACACACAATTTACCAGACTCGGTGAGACCGAATACACAAACTCAGTCAGACTGATTCAGTTCAAAATGTGAACGTTAGGCTTTTCGGTGGGACCGATATGATCAACTCGGTGGGACCAATTTCATTAGCATTAGGGCATAACGTAATCTCGGTGAGACCGATCACATGATCTCAGTGGAACCGATTTCTGTAATAGGCAAACAGAGAGTTGGTCAGACAAACTCGATGGGACCGATCGCTCATTTTGATGAGACCAAAACGTTACGAAAAGGAAACAGAGAGTTTGCATTGCGAACTCGGTGGGACAGATCGCTCATCTCGGTTAGACCGAAACGTTATGAATGGAAACAGAGAGTTTGCAATCCCATCTCGGTGAGACCGAACTGATTAGTGTTTATGGCTATCTCTATGTCAAATGAACTCGGTAGTGCTAGATAGATCAAATCGGTGGGGCCGAGTTTGACCTTTGGTTTGGGACATATGTGGATATGAGAAAGAGGATGAGGGCTTTTGGAGCATATCACTAAGTATTTTGAGCAAGCAAGCCATTAAGCAACAGCTCATCCCCTTTTAATAGTGTAGCGACCCGACCTCAAACGGTCAAGCCTCTGTGTATCCATGCCATCCCTGGATCGGTATGCTCGCACACACAGTACATCAATGTATATACCAAAGTGCAATCACATACATAAATAACGTAAAACTGATATATACCTCATAAGTCTCAGCGGAAACAAACATAAGGGTGTGGAGTCCATCAACGCCAACGGCAAGTTGAGTGTAGACCGTAACAGTACAACGTAACTCTTACTCATCGTAGAAAATCCCTGCAACATAAGACGTTGCAGCCCTGTAGGTCAGTACATTGAATGTACTAGCAAGTCACATCATAAGGATAATGAACCTATTTGTACATACAATTTGGCTTGTGGAAAGCTCTAAGTTTAGTTTTTGCATAAAGCTAGTTTTTCCCTAGAATAAAAGATATTTTTCTACCACTACTATATAGCATAGGATGAGTTGGTAAACCCAACTCAATCCATTCCCAAAGTTTCATTTAAAACCCAACTATTTAAATTAAGAGTGATGAGATCTCCCAGCATTTCCACTACTAGATGCTCAAGTTGTTCGTAACCGGGGACACGGCTAATCGATTAGGTTTTAACACTCTGCAGAGGTTTGCACACTTTTCCCCACAAGACTCGATCGCCTCCCTTGAAGTTCTCGCACTGCCTGGCGTTTGAGAACAGGATGACCGAGACATAGTCTTTCAAAAATGTTCCCCCTTAACCCACGGATAGGCTGGTACACCTACATCATTCTACATCTGCCAGCCCATCCCGGAAGGGGTCACACTAACTACTCAACTAAGCCAGAGCCCATATTGGCTCGT
This sequence comes from Triticum dicoccoides, assembly GCF_002162155.2. Classification (NCBI taxonomy): domain Eukaryota; kingdom Viridiplantae; phylum Streptophyta; class Magnoliopsida; order Poales; family Poaceae; genus Triticum; species Triticum dicoccoides. The sequence goes on from NC_041384.1 coordinate 301,748,493, forward strand.
GGCTGCACACGTAAGCTTTTAGACATGAGAATACGATTGATCTCTTTGAGCCTGGGCGGCCGACCACTAGTGGCGCACCACCATGGATTAACCATGCATGCTCCCACTGTACTTCACCACCATTCAAACCAAATACCACCCAGGTAGTTCATTTACAAGTCTTGGTCCTGATTACTACTTTGTCACTCATGTCTCACCATGTTCGCTTCCCAAATCATGTATACATTTAGCGAGGCAAAAATAAACTTACACGACGGTGACAAGGATGTATAGACCAGACCTACCTCAAATGAACTACTAGGTAACGGCATAGCCATCTAGCAACAATAAATCCTACCATGCAATCCTTCCACAAAAGGACTAAGTGCATAATATAAAACATAGGTGATTGGAAGAATGGTCAAATGTGAACTTGCCTGGATACCGGTAGTTGAATTCTAAAGATCGATAGTACTTGGCTTCGCACTCCGGATAGTCTATCATCAAAGTAAAATAACATACATAAGCAATCATTCAAGAGAGGAATAACATGCAACACAAAAGACTCGGAAAACCAAATTGAAACCCAAAACACATAACTTGCATGCAAATAATTCTAGGTGCCAACAATAAGTGACATAAGGTGCAAAACCGTGATGTGATCAATCGTGCATACTTGGCATAGTAATAAAACTATCATGGACAGATCCTAGGTGTGTGAAAATATTTTGAGAAAGGTCTAGGTGATAGGGTTTAGCTACAGTGACACGGTGCAAAAAGAATCACATCAATCAGAGCTAAGGTTTAGGAGATATGGCCAGTTGAAGTTTGAATTCAAATCTGAATAAAGTTCAAATTTGAATTTGGAAAAAGTTTACAAACATGATGCTACTGGATAGATATAATCATGACGAAGAATTTGCCGCTGGTTTCATCGAATTTGGAGTTACGGTTAAAAAGATACGACTATCCGAAGTTCAGGGACTAATCTGTAAAACTCAGGGACTAAACAGAAAAACAAATAACTGCAAACAAGCCCCTGGCCACGTGGCGGATCTTGGCTGGCTGGTAGTGTTCGTGGTTTTGGCTAAATGACGAACGACCACTAAATAAGCAAAACACTATGCGGTGGCTAACAAAAAAAACATCGATTTAACCAAAACCGTTCGGTTTAACTAAAACCGGATTAACCGATCTAATACAGAAAAAAAATGAACAGGGAGAAGCAGGCAGCTCACAGCGAGCGAGGACGGCAAACAGGGGCGGCGGCGCTGGCGTCAGGCGGCGGACGGGGCGGCGGCGGCATGTCCTGGCGGCGGCGGAGGCGTCGGGGAGGATGGGCGCGGCAGGGGCGGTCCGGTGGTGGGGTCTGCGGCGATCGGGGCTTCTGGGACAACGAGGTAGAGGGCGGCGGCTCCGGCGCTCCGGCGAGGACACAGGTCGTGGGGACAGCGTCTCCGGTGAACCTAGGGGCAAAATAAGATGTCAATTAAGTGCGGAAGAACAAGGGGAGTAGTTTGACGGAGTTTGAGGCCTCGGGGTGGCTTACGGTCGTCGAGCTCCTTCGGCGAACGGAGCTCCGGCTGGTGAGATCCAAGCGGCAACTGCGGCGGCTGCGGGTCGTTTGAGGGCGAACGAACTGGCAGAACGGAGAGAGGGGGTCGAGGGCTTCTTATAGGCGCGGTGAGAGGTCACGGGAGCTAGGTATAAGCCTTATCCGAGCGCAAGGCAGGCGGCTGAGTGGGCGGTGAGCTTGTGCTCTATCCCGAGCGGGATGAACAGGAGGTTGGGGACGATGGGGCTGGCCCCATGCATCAGCGGCAGCAGCAGATAGCGAGCCAAGGGAGGAGCGGCGGCTCGTGCGTCAGGCGCTGGGACGCTGGCCTCGTGACGCTTGCGTGGGCTGCCTGCCCTAGCGCTGCGGCTGGGCCTTGGCCTCGTCGGCCTGTGGCTGGGCCGGTGGGCTCGCGCGCGCGTGTGTTTTTTTTAAACAGAAAGAAAACTCCAACGGAAGTAAATTAAATAAAAATATACATAGGCATATCATATACCAAAATGTTCAGAAAAATACCTCGAATAAGATGAACTATTTTTCGAGTTCAACTAAATTCCATAAAAAAACATAGTAGTCAAACAGTGCTACTGTTGCATTTAAAATCAATAAAAAAATCATTTTTTTAATTAGCAAAATAATTTCAAATTTATTTTCTCCTAATTTTCTATTGAAGGGAATCATTTTACCCTTATTTCCTTTTATTTATCTTTAGGGGAAAAATATTTTGAATAGAAACTCAAATAACTCCCAATTGGATTTGAATTTGGAATTTCAAACAACTTCAAATGAAAAATGAGTTTCAAATAACTTCAAAGTGACTTCTAATTTATTTCTTTGAAACTTCCAACTCTCTTTCTTCAAATATGAAGAAGTCATTTTATCTTCCCTCATGAACTCATTGAGTTACTTAAAGTTTCTAAATTTAAAAAATTTCAAATGGAAATTCAAATCATTTTCGAACCCCTTTTCATTTCTTTAAATGCAAGAAGTCATATTATCTTCACTCTAGGGTTTTGTAATGAAATGAATTTTGAACTCAGGGAGATCAAAATGTAGGATGAAAAGTTTTGGGAAAGTCCTTTTATTCCCTCTCATTCAACTTTCAAAAAGTTTTCGATATAAAATCATTTTCACACAATCAATCACACAACAATCAAACAAACAATCATAATAATTTATTTAACATAACATTCCAAAATTTAGAATATTGGGATGTTACAAACTACCACCCTTAAAATGAATCTCGTCCTCGAGATTCGGAGAGGCTAGAAATAAGGTTAGGTTTGGGGGTCTCCTTGAAAATCCATTCATCAACACAAGGTCTGGGGTGCTACCACCCTTAGAAGCATGGTTACGGTTCCAACAAAAATCATGTACTCCATCCTTGGTGTTAACGGTGTCGGTCTTCTCATATTCTCCGAGACAACTCCTTCACTTGTGTTCTTCCTGTAAGGGCATGGCCTTTTCCTCAAAATCCGGAGTCCTTGCATCAAATAAGATCCTTCCGAGTCTGGGTCTTCTTTGCTGTCAGGCCGTCGCCAGTTCTAAACAACTCTCAAAAACCTCATGGTGGTCAACAACTTATGATTTCTCCTGCAGGAAATGGGTCTGGGTTGAATCTCACCGCATAACCTACGATTGGCAACAGGTGCCTCTACAGGGTTTCCATCATCCTGCCATTTTAAGGTTTTTGGTTTGTCGGGTCGACACTCTTCTAGGGTTTTAAGGCTCTCTAATTTTCGATGAACATGTGATAACTCATGATAGAAGTCTCCGGTATGGGGGCCAATCTATCCCGTACTTGAATCATTACCACATACGTAGATAGTGAATCACGTATTCTAACACTTGGGCATCCTCACAAGCATTGCAGAACTTCTCTTCTCGATGAACTGGGTTCGGATAAATCCATTTGTTCTGCAAGCCAAACAAAATCTCTATCGCTTCTTCACAACTCTCGGTTTTATGTAACCTCCTATGGAACATCTGCTGATGAAATCACAGCGTCCTTCAGAATTCTTTTCTTCAACAAGATTGTGCTTGTTTCCTTATCAAATCCTGGGTCCTGTGGGTTATGGCCCACTTCAACACTTGTATATCTTTAACTCATCCTTGGAGTTACTATTGTTCCATATTCTAACATTACATCTCCTTTAAATCCAATAGTACGTCATTCCCTCGTACTCTTGGGGTAACCATCATAACTAAAACCAAACTCCAACTCATTTTTCCAAACTCCACTCTATGGAATACATTTCCTTTACAGAGTCGAAGAATGTTGCTCGTGGTACTCGAGAGATGAAAAAGTATTGACCCATAGTCTTTGGGAAAACTCCCTTCACACGGTCGAGGTGTACCTCCACATACCAAAGTTCAACTCCCTTCTCCATGAAAGGATAACCCTTGTAACTGCATCTCCTTCAAGATGAATATGCTTCATCATGTCCTTCACGATCTTCGGGTAATCCTGATCACTAGTCAGGGTCATGATCGTTTCTGGGCCCTTCAGAAAAGACTCGTAAAGGGTTGTCATCTGCAGGTATAAGATAGAAGGGGTACTCAGGATAATGTATCTATTTCCTTGGGTGAAATGTGGTTATGTTTTCTGGGAAAGGTTTGGGGTCAGCTTGTCCCTGGGTTCAAGGTTTTAGTCTGGGTGAGATAGCGAGAGAGGTACTCACAATCAACAATCAACTCATAACATTTCATATGAGATTCCAAACACCTCAACTTTTATTGCTTCATGAGCTATTACAATTTCCATTTCACAACTCAACTCAACATCCCCAACGAAAATAAAAGTGCATTCCAACTTTATTACATGCTTTATTCCAACATCAAGATCTAAACTACACTGCTCAAGATCTCCTCGGGTCTGAACATTCTCTGGCAAAATGTCCTACTCCTTTGCAGCATAAACAAATGACTTCAGACAAATCCAGGGGCTTCCTGGTGGTTATCTTGGCTCCTTGGGTTCTTGGCTTCCTTTCTGGGCATTTGCTAGCATAATGACCTAAATCCTTGCATCTGTAACAAGTGATATGACTCGGGTCCTTTTCTACAGAAATTGGGTTGTTCTGGGGACACGTGCTCTTTCTCTTCCTCGACTTCTTCGTTCTGGTCAATTCTTGTATCTCTTGGGGATCAAACTCCACTTCTTTCGTCAGGAGGTTCCCAAGATACTCTTGGCTTTCCTTCATGCAATACTGTGAAAAATGTCCTTCTTCTCCACATGAATAGCAAGCATTTGAGTAAAATATGTTTAGGCTTTCTCCATCAGGGTCGTCAACATCTTCTTTCATCACCGGTTTTCTTAAACTTTCCCCGGGGGCTTCTTTCACTGCTTCCTTCTGCTGCTTGGTAATTTCTTGTACCTTGGGATAAATATGACACTGGGCAGGGTAGTGCGTAGTTCCTTCACACAAGAAACAAGTAACCTTCATGGTTGGACATTCTTCAGCTTGGTGATTTCCTTCACAATGAGAGCATCCATCCTTGTGTTCTTCATGGGTATGTCCTATCTCACCACAAATCTTGCATGCACAAGGTTTCTTCATTTTATTGCCATAGGGCTTCTGAATAAGACGAGACCTCAATAGAGTCATCTTGAATTCCTCCCAAGTTTTTGCTTCGTTACATCCTTGTATGGCCTGATGCATTTTCCACCAGGTTGCATCACTTTTTGTAAAGTACTAAAGAGTGTATTGAACCTCATACTTCCTTGCAACCAAACTGCTCCTGAAGTGATTCTCCATGTTTTGAATCCATAGCTCTGCCTCCAGCTGAGTGATCGGTTCAGAGAATACAAGTCCATCTTCATTGATCATCTATTGGGTCCAAGGGTTTTGGGTTGAGATAAGAGGGATAGAGAGAGATACACACAATACAAACAATATAGTTTTGAAAATAAGTTTTATTTGTTGCTGTCAGAAAACACACACAAAATATGACAGCTCACAAATCATTTCATCTAACGTGAGTATACAACAAGGGTTTGGTCTTCTAAAGGTCATATAAATCTTGGAATTTGTCGGTGTCTTCAAATTCTACAATTCTTCAAAGGCTTCGACTGTAGTAGCTTCAATTCTTCCAGTGTATGGTGAAGTCTGATATCTTGTCCTTCTTGGAGTGGTCTCATCAGTTGATCCTCCGTGTGGTCAAAGGGAAAAGGGGTATTGTCTAACTATTTTGGGTAAAAGGAAAGATTTGATAAAGCTCGGAAAAGAAGAGAGGTAAAGGATCTTTTTTGAAAAAAAAGTTTTAGAGAAATCATTTCCTAAGGGCCATCCAGTTCCTAGGGTCACATCCTATAGTCAACATGTGCTCTGATACCATCTCTGTAGCGACCAGACCTCAAACGGTCAAGCCTCTGTGTCTCCGTGCCATCCCTGGATCGGGCACACAGTACAGCAATGTATATATCAAAGTGCAATCACATGTATAAATAACGTAAAACTAATATATACCTCATAAGTCTCAGCGGAAACAAACATAAGGGTGTGGAGTCCATCAACGCCAACGGCAAGTTGAGTGTAGACCGTAACCCTACAACGTAACTCCTACTCGTCGTAGAAAATCCCTGCAACATAAGATGTTGCAGCCCTGTAGGTCAGTACATTGAATGTACTGGCAAGTCACATCATAAGGATAATGAACCTATTTGTACATGCAATTTGGCTTGTTGGAAACTCTAAGTTAGTTTTTGCATAAAGCTAGTTTTTCCCTAGAATAAAAGATATTTTTATACCACTACTGTATAGCATAGGATGAGTTGGTAAACCCAACTCAATCCATTCCCAAAGTTTCATTTAAAACCCAACTATTTAAATTAAGAGTGATGAGATCTCCCAGCATTTCCACTACTAGATGCTCAAGTTGTTCGTAACCGGGGACACGGCTAATCGATTAGGTTTTAACACTCTGCAGAGGTTTGCACACTTTCCCCACAAGACTCGATCGCCTCCCTTGAAGTTCTCGCACTGCCTGGCGTTTGAGAGCAGGATGACCGAGACATAGTCTTTCGAAAATGTTCCCCCTTAACCCACGGATAGGCCGGTCCACCTACATCATTCTACATCTGCCAGCCCATCCCGGAAGGGGTCACACTAACTACTCAACTAAGCCAGAGCCCATATTGGCTTGTGGCTGCGCACGTAAGCTTTTAGACATGAGAATACAATTGATCTCTTTGAGCCTGGGCGGCCGACCGCTAGTGGCGCACCACCATGGATTAACCATGCATGCTCCCACTGTACTTCACCATCATTCAAACCAAATACCGCCCAAGTAGTTCATTTACAAGTCTTGGTCCTGATTACTACTTTGTCACTCATGTCTCACCATGTTCGCTTCCCAAACCACGTCTACATTTAGCGAGGCAAAAATAAACTTACACGACGGTGACAAGGATGTATAGATCAGACCTACCTCAAATGAACTACTAGGTAACGGCATAGCCATCTAGCAACAATAAATCTTACCGTGCAATCCTACCACAAAAGGACTAAGTGCATAATATAAAACATAGATGATTGGAAGAATGGTCAAATGTGAACTTGCCTGGATACCGGTAGTTGAATTCTGAAGATTGATAGTACTTGGCTTCGCACTTCGGACAGTCTATCATCAAAGTAAAATAACATACATAAGCAATCATTCAAGAGAGGAATAACATGCAACACAAAAGACTCGGAAAACCAAATTGTAACCCAACACACATAACTTGCATGCAAATAATTCTAGATGCCAACAATAAGTGACATAAGGTGCAAAACCGTGATGTGATCTATCGTGCATACTTGGCATAGTAATAAAACTATCATGGACAGATCCTAGGTGTGTGAAAATATTTTGAGAAAGGTCTAGGTGATAGGGTTTAGCTACAGTGACATGGTGCAAAAAGAATCTCATCAATCGGAGCTAAGGTTTAGGAGATATGGCCAGTTGAAGTTTGAATTCAAATCTGAATAAAGTTCAAATTTGAATTTGGAAAAAGATTACAAAGATGATGCTACTGGATAGATCTAGGCATGACGAAGAATTTGCCGCTGGTTTCATCGAATTTGGAGTTACGGTTAAAAAGATACGGCTATCCGAAGTTCAGGGACTAATCTGTAAAACTCAGGGACTAAACAGAAAAAGAAATAACTGCAAACAAGCCCCTGGCCACGTGGCGGATCTTGGCTGGCTGGTAGTGTTCGTGGTTTTGGCTAAGCGGCGAATGACCACTAAATAAGCAAAACACTATGCGGTGGCTAACAAAAAAACAACCATCGGTTTAACCAAAACCGTTCGGTTTAACTAAAACCAGATTAACCGATCTAATACATAAAAAAAATAAACGAACAGGGAGAAGCAGGCAGCTCACAGCGAGCGAGGACGGCAAACAGGGGCGGCGGCGCTGGCGTCAGGCGGCGGACGGGGTGGCGGCGACATGTCCTGGCGGCAGCGAAGGCGTCGGGGAGGATGGGCGCTGCGGGGGCGGTCCGGTGGCGGGGTCTGCAGCGGTCGGGGCTTCTGGGACAACGAGGCTCCGGCGCTCCGGCGAGGACACAGGTCGTGGGGACAGCGTCTTCGGTGAACCTAGGGGCAAAATAAGATGTCAATTAAGTGCGGAAAAACATGGGGAGTAGTTTGACGGAGTTTGAGGCCTCGGGGTGGCTTACGGTCGTCGAGCTCCTCCGACGAACGGATCTCTGGCCGGCGAGATCCAAGCGGCAACTGCGGCGGCTGCGGGTAGTTTGAGGGCGAACGAACTGGCAGAACGGAGAGAGGGGGTCGAGGGCTTCTTATAGACGCGGTGAGAGGGCATGGGAGTTAGGTATAAGCCTTATCCGAGCGCAAGGCGGGCGGCTGTTGTGGGCGGTGGGCTCGTGCTCTATCCCGAGCGGGATGAACGGGAGGTTGGGGACAATGGGGCGGGCCCCATGCATCAGCGGCAGCAGCAGATAGCGAGCGAAGGGTGGAGCGGCGGCTGGTGCGTGCGGCGTTGGGACGCTGGCCTCGTGACGCTTGCGTGGGCTGCCTGCCCTAGCGCTGCGGCTGGGCCTTGGCCTCGTCGGCGTGTGGCTGGGCCGGTGGGCTCACGCGTGCGTGCGATTTTTTTAAACAGAAAGAAAACTCCAACAGAAGTAAATTAAATAAAAATATACATAGGCATATCATATACCAAAATGTTCAGAAAAATACCTCGAATAAGATGAACTATTTTTCAAGTTCAACTAAATTGATGTGATCTGTCGTGCATACTTGGCATAGTAATAAAACAATCATGGACAGATCCTAGGTGTGTGAAAATATTTTGAGAAAGGTCTAGGTGATAGGGTTTAGCTACAGTGACACGGTGCAAAAAGAATCACATCAATCGGAGCTAAGGTTTAGGAGATATGGCTAGTTGAAGTTTGAATTCAAATCTGAATAAAGTTCAAATTTGAATTTGGAAAAAGTTTACAAAGATGATGCTACTGGATAGATCGAATCATGACGAATAATTTACCGCTGGTTTTATCGAATTTGGAGTTACGGTTAAAAAGATACGGCTATCCGGAGTTCAGGGACTAATCTATAAAACTCAGGGACTAAACAGAAAAAGAAATAACTACGAACAAGCCCCTGGCCACATGGCGGATCCTGGCTGGCTGGTAGTGTTCGTGGTTTTGGCTAAACGGCGAACGACCACTAAATAAGCAAAACACTATGCGGTGGCTAACAAAAAAAACAACCATCGGTTTAACCAAAACCGTTCGGTTTAACTAAAACCGGATTAACCGATCTAATACAGAAAAAAAATAAACGAACAGGGAGAAGCAGGCAGCTCACAGCGAGCGAAGACAGCAAACAGGGGCGGCGGCGCTGGTGTCAGGCGGCGGACGGGGCGGCGGCGGCATGTCCTGGCGGCGGTGGAGGCGTCGGGGAGGATGGGCGCGGCGGGGGCGGTCCGGTGGCGGGGTCTGCGGCGGTCGGGGCTTCTGGGACAACGAGGTAGAGGGCGGCGGCTCCAGCGCTCCGGCGAGGACACAGGTCGTGCGGACAGTGTCTCCGGCGAACCTAGGGGCAAAATAAGATGTCAATTAAGTGCGGAAGAACATGGGGAGTAGTTTGACGGAGTTTGAGGCCTCGGGTGGCTTACGGTCGTCGAGCTCCTCCGGCGAACGGAGCTCCGGCCGGCGAGATCCAAGCGGCAATTGCGGCGTCTGCGGGTGGTTTGAGGGCGAATGAAGTGGTAGAACGGAGAGAGGGGGTCGAGGGCTTCTTATAGGCGCGGTGAGAGGGCTCGGGAGCTAGGGATAAGCCTTATCCGAGGGCAAGGCGGGCGGCTGTTGCGGGCTGTGAGCTCGTGCTCTATGCCGAGGGGCATGCCTCATGCGTCAGCGGCAGCAGCAGGTAGCGAGCGAAGGAAGGAACGGCGGCTCGTGTGTGCAGCCTCCTGACGCTTGCGTGGGCTGGCTGCCCTAGCATTGCGGCTGGGCCTTGGCCTCGTCGGCCTATGGCTGGGCCGGTGGGCTCACGTGCGCATGCGTTTTTTTAACAGAAAGAAAACTCCAACAGAAGAAAATTAAATAAAAATATACATAGGCATATCATATACCAAAATGTTCAGAAAAATACCCCGAATAAGATGAACTATTTTTCAAGTTCAACTAAATTCCATAAAAAATCATAAAAGTCAAACAGTGCTACTGTTGCATTTAAAATCAATAAAAAATCATTTTTAAATAGCAAAATAAATTCAAATTTATTTTCTGCTAATTTTATATTGAAGGGAATCATTTTACCCTTATTTCCTTTTGTTTATTTTTAGGGGAAAAATATTTTGAATAGAAACTCAAATAACTCCCAATTGAATTTGAATTTGGAATTTCAAACAACTTCAAATGAAAAATGAGCTTCAAATAACTTCAAAGTGACTTCCAATTTTTTTCTTTGAAACTTCCAACTCTCTTTCTTCAAATATGAAGACGTCGTTTTATCTTCCCTCATGAACTCATTGAGTTGCTTAAAGTTTCTAAATTTAAAATTTTTCAAATGGAAATTCAAATCATTTTCGAACCCCTTTTCATTTCTTTAAATGGAAGAAGTCATATTATCTTCACTCTAGGGTTTTGTAATGAAATCAATTTTGAACTCAGGGAGATCAAAATGCAGGATGAAAAGTTTTGGGAAAGTCCTTTTATTCCCTCTCATTCAACTTTCAAAAAGTTTTCAATTTCCAATCATTTTCACACAATCAATCACACAATAATCATAATAATTTATTTAATATAACATTCCAAAATTTATAATTTTGGGATGTTACAAATAGTATTGGCTTTTCCTATGGACTCAATGTGATCTTGGATCACTCAAGTGAAAATGTAGAGTCTTGAGCTTTTTGCCAATATTTGTCGTTAGCATTTGAGGGTTCCACATTCCTAGTCCATGCCATGCCAATCACTGAACTTTTTGAAATAATCATCTTCAAAGAGCATTAGTTCAATGAGCTATATGTTGTTAGGAATTACCAAAACCACCCAGGGATAGTTGCACTTTCAGATGTCAACTACATGATCATGCAAAGCAATATGACAATCATGGAACGTGTCATAATAAACGGAATGGTGGAAAGTTGCATGGCAATATATCTCGGAATGGCTATGGAAATGCCATAATAGGTAGGTATGGTGGCTGTTTTGAGGAAGGATATGTGGTGGGTTTATGGTACCGGCAAAAGTTGTGTGGTACTAGAGAGGCTAGCAATGGTGGAAAGGTGAGAGTGCCTATAATCCATGGACTCAACATTAGTCATAAAGAACTCACATACTTATTGCAAAAATCTATTAGTCACCAAAACAAAGTACTACACACATGCTCCTAGGGGGATAGATTGGTAGGAAAAGACCATCGCTCATCCCCGACCGCCACTCATAAGGAAGACAATCAAAAAACATCTCATGCTCCAACTTCATTACATAACGGTTCACCATACGTGCATGCTACGGGACTCACAAACCTTAACACAAGTATTTCTCAAATTCACAACGACTTACTAGCATGACTCTAATATCACCATCTTCATATCTCAAAACAATCATAAGGAATCAAACTTCTCATAGTATTCAATGCACTCTATATGAAAGTTTTTATTATATCCCTTTTGGATGCCTATCATATTAGGACTAATTTCATAACCAAAGCAAATTAGCACTGTTCTAAAGGATCTCAAAATAATATAAGTTAAGTACAAGAGTTCATCAATTTCTATAAAATAAAACCACCGCCATGCTCTAAAAAGATATAAGTGGAGCACTAGAGCAATTTTGCCTAGCTCAAAAAATATAAGTGAAGCACATAGAGCATTCTAATAAATCACGATTCATGCCTGTCCTCCCAAAAGGTGTATAAAGCAAGGATGATTGTGTAAAACTAAAAAAGCAAAGACTCAAATCAGACAAGACGCTCCAAGCAAAACACATATCATGTGGTGAATAAAAATATAGCCTTAAGTAACGTTACTGATAGACGAAGACGAAAGAGGAGATGCCTTCCCGGAGCATCCCCAAGCTTAGGCCCTTTGGCCTCCTTGAATATTACCTTGCGGTGCCTTGGGCATCCCCAATCTTAGGCTCTTGCCACTCCTTATTCCATAGTCCATCAAATCCTTACCCAAAACTTGAAAACTTCACAACACAAAACTTCAATAGAAAATCTCGTAAGCTCCGTTAGTATAAGAAAATAAATCACCACTTTTAGTACTATTGTGAAGTCATTATTTATTTATATTGGTGTAATATGTACTATATTCCAAGTTTTCCATGGTTCATACCCCCCGATACTAGCCACGGATTCATCAAAATAAGCAAACAACGCGCGAAAAACAGAATCTGTCAAAAACAAAATAGTGTGTAGCAATCTGGATGTTTCGAATACTTATGTAACTCCAAAAATCCTAAGAACTTAGGAAGTACTAGACAATTTTTTTATAAATCCTCTGCAAAAAGAATTAGTATTTCATCACGCTTCTGTTAAAAATGAAAACTAATCTCCTGGGTGCAAAAGTTTTCGTTTTTTAGCTGGATCAAATCAACTACATCGTAAGCTATCCCAAAGGTCTTATTTGGCACAAACACTAATTAAAACATGAAACCACACCTAAACTAAGGCTATAAGAAATATTTATTGCAAAACAGTACCTAAAAGCAAAAAAAACATAAAATTGGGTTGCCTCCCAACAAGCGCTATTGTTTAACGCCCCTAGCTAGGCATAAAACACGAATAGATCTAAGTATTGTCATCTTTGGCTATTACCTTTTTAATAGGGTTATGCTCGAATCCGGGAGGTTCCTTGCGTTTCTCGAAATTTTTAGATCTAGAGCATGCAACCACTTATTGCAAAAAGTGATCAACATATTCATGCGGTGAAGATTTCCACTAACGCTTTTGAGAGGTTTAAGAGGCTTTTGCAAAAAAATTGTTACTTCGCATAGTTTCTCAAAAACATGTGTTTCTTCTTGAGTATGATGTAGTCCCTTTTGTTGGGGTAGTATTCCTACTATTCCCTCTATAATTTCATACGCAATACTGGGATCAATTTCAATAAAATTTCCTTTAGCAGTGAAATCCAAGAGTTGCCTATGGGGCATGTTTAGCCCAACATAAAAATTATGCAGTAAAATCTTGAAGTTTCCCTCTATAGTGCAATTATGATAGGATTCCATAATCCTATACCAAGCATCTTTCAAATTTTCTCCTTGCCTTTGTTTGAGGTGAAGAACTTCAAAGTCAGGAGACAAAGGAGGGGGAAAAGGACTAGCCATAGCAGTGAGAAAGGCAGAAGGAGAAGACGAACGGAAGAAGGATGAAGAAAAGGCAAATCTTTTAGAAAATCATTTTAGAAGTGGGGGAGAGGAAAATGAGAGGCGAATGGCGAATAATGTAATGCAAGGGATGAGAGTTTATGATGGGTACTTGGTACATCTCGGCTTGGCGTAGATCTCCCCGGCAATGGCGCCAGAACTTGGCAAGTTGATGGGAGACAAATCTTGACTTGACAACCTCGCGGGCCCACGGATGGAAACATCGCACGTGAGTGAATGTCCAATATGACGCGTAGTATTTCCCCCGGCCACCCTCCTCAACGTGTACTATATATATATACTCCTACCGTACGTAACAAAAACCAAAAAATGACCATCCTTGTTGGTTAAATTAACCTCTCTCATCGCATGTCATAGTGCTAGACGGCGACTTGCTAGCCCATGCAAGTGAGTGTCCTAGGACCACCGCATGCATGTGACCCAAAGATGCATGCCAAACTTTTTCTACAGCGAACATGCGAGCAGAGGAGTTTAGTGTTGAAAATTGAAAACATTTGTCCGTTTTTTATACATTGATTGATTTCCCAGGGATTTAAATGTGCAAAAATCAAATTTGGTCTACATGAGACCCGTGATAGTGCAAAAAAATGGATTGCAAAATCATATGTGTATGTGTCCCTGCGTGCATGCTTAGTCCCCATACAAGAAATTTCTAAGAATCTTGATTTTAAAATCCAGTAAATCCAAAACTAAGTTGAAATTCATGAAACTTATCATGGTGTCATATAGATTGTGATATTTTTTTTCAAATTTGAGACAAGTTTTGATATAGTCTTCTTACATACAAGAAATTATAAATAATTATCAACTAATATCGCAAACGGACTCTTTATTCAAACCGTGTGCATTACACCAACAATGTACGTGTCGTGCTTCGGTTAAGCAATAAATCGGCAGAATTAATCATCAAAAATGAAAAATCAATATATGCGTGTCGCGTATGTTCCGTGTGTCGTACAAGCATGCGTGAGTTGATGAGACGCATGCTATCAGGAAGACCAGGAGGTCGAGGCATGCGCGTGTTCGCTACGCACTCATCGTGGGGCGTGCTAGTAGCTGTGTGAAATGACGGTAGGCATGACATCAGTCCACTGTGTAGGCTCACCAGGAGGCGAGCCAGCCCTTTGACTGACGCCCACCTCGCTCCCACTGCTCCATGTTAATGGCACGCCCGATCCGCTAGTCATAATAGGCGGCCGCACACCCCATCCACAGTTGTCACTGCCGCATGGAGTGTATTAGGATTTTACCAAAGCGCACCATTGGTGGGAGTGGCGACGCCGGGGCTGGTGAAGCACCCGCGCAACGCATTAAGCTGGGCGCAGAGGTTGCTACCGCCGCTGATGAGGCCTCGCATGGGCAGTAGCGTGACCTTGACTTCGTCGCCGTCGTCGTGCCTCCCCAGCCAGAGCCGGAGGTCCACAGCTACTCCAGCAGTGACCCCGACTCCGACGGAAAATGGATTAGTTCCCCCCCTTTTGTTGGGAACAGAAACCCTTGGTTATGTTCACACGGTCCATGAAATCAGAGTAAGATTCGTTAGAACCGTGTAGTGTATTGATTGTTTGAATGGTATCTATGGTTAGTGATTAATTGTTTGTTCTGTACAAATGATTTTTTGCTAATAACCCGACTATGGTTAGCATGCATGCTAATAATTCGTAGCCAGATCTTGAGAATTGATTTTGAATTTCCTACATATATGTTTGTGCCCTTTTTTCTTCCAGATCTTGAGAATTGATTTTGAATGTCCTATATGTATGTTTCTGCCTTTTTCCAGATTGCTATGTACACAGATGAGGCTCCGGCCAGCGGCACCGCCGGCTATAGATCCTGCACCCGGCAGCGTGGGTAGAAGTGGCCACGCCCCCTTGGATTTGAGGAACCCGTAGAATATCGGGCAGACCGCATCAGCGATCTCCCAGACGCCATCCTTGGGGATATCATCTTCCTTCTCCCCACCAAGGATGGCTGCCGCACACAGGTCCTCACATCTCGGTTGCGCACTCTATGGTGTGCCGCACCTCTTAATATCAACTGTCGCCGGCTATCTGTCGTTCATGATTTTGAACTCCACGACGCCATCATCTCCTCCCACCAGGGCTTCGTTCAACGCCTATGCATCCCGGCATGCTGCCTGCTGCACATACCTTGCATGGTGGACGCCTGGCTGACATCCCATCAATTCGAAAAACTCCAACATCTTGAGTTCTACCATTAGTATTCAAATAGTTGTCCACCAAGTGTTGTATCTATCCTCACCACCAATGTCCATCTCATGGTTTTCCTCCTCTCTCCACGCCACCACCCTGGCCCGGTGTCATCTACCAAACAATATGGTACAAATGCTTTGACCCCCAATTGATAAAAAAACGCGCGCTTGTGGTGGTCGATCTGTTGGAGGCCTCACTGCACAACATTATCCACTCCTGCTGCCCTGCCCTGAAGCGCTTGCTGCTTGTTTTTGGAAAAGAAATTTGTATCCGTTGTCTCCAAATAAAGTCGCCTCACCTTGTAAGCATTTGAATTTGCTTTAAAGGAGAGGAGCTGATAGAGACGGGGTCCTGATCTTTCGATGAGATGATAACTATCGATTTGGTGCAAATGACTTTGATGATCCGACTACAAACGTGCACGACATTGCGCCTTAGCAATCACTAAACCAACTCCGAGAGGTTACTGACCACGATGGAGCACGATCAACATGACCACGACGGTCTATTCCTGCAAGCAGTCGAAGAACAGGCAAGAATATGATAACGCAATCTGAATATTGTGAATATAAATGAAGTATTGATAAAGGTGGGGATCCGGAAGCGTTCTTGGTCTGGTCATTGGACACAAATGAAGTACACGAAGTTGCAATGGCTAACTTTTAACTAAACAAATCCCCAAAGAAAAAGATACTAGATGGATCTACTTATATAGGATCAAGGGGTGGCGGCCAAGGAGGTCGGAGGACGTCCCAAGGCATCCTAAAACCAACCCTAGGTCGTACAAGGCCCAAGGTCCCAAGTGGAGGTGATGCAACACCTTTGAACTTGTAGTTTGGCTCGGATTCTACTGTAACGTCAGATTGTTTCGTCGATAACTCAACTCTCCAAGTGAATTTGAAGGTGAATCCAATTGGGTTGGAAAGATCACGGAATCTACTTTCAAACAAAAAGAATCAACCAATTCGGAATCTGTATGAAAAAGTTCTTGGCGTTTTGAGTCTGGTATGTCTGTGCCGTCCAAATCTGAATCCAGAACGTGAGAGACTTGGACTCTATCTTCTCTTGGCCCAAAAGTGACGTGAAAGGACTTTTTGAACATCACCTAAACTTCTCCTTTTCCCTTATCTTCATATGTGGATTGTACAAATGTCCTATACACCTGCAATTAGACATGGAACAAAAGTCTTTGAAGTATTTTTGTTCTAGATAACATAAATAAGTTATTACATAGTTTGCATTAGAAATCACCTCACAAATATGCATGTATGCAATATTTTTGGTCGTATCCAAGGTAGCCATGTCCTCATCAGGAGCTCATCATCAAAGACACCCCCTCACTCCAAAGGCTGCTCCTTGATTATCGTTATGCTCCTTCACAAATAAATGTGGTGGCTGCGCCTAAACTGGAGACCTTGGGTGTAATTCCCGATCCATTTGAAGGTTACAAGATAGTGGTTGGCTTCACACTTATTCAGGTACTGTATATTATTATTAACACTTTTGTAATCATAAGCTGCATTTTTCATTTGTGTGCGTAAGTTTTATATCATCAACACTTTTGTAATCATAAGCTGCATTTTTCACTTGTGCGCATAAGTTTTATATAATTATGGATTATGCTTTTGGTACTAATAGTATGTTCTATGCTCAATGAAGAGTTTGTCCATGGGTACCCTATCAATGGTGCTGGATTCTATCAAGACCTTACATATCAGTACGCGGTGTTTTGATCTGAACATGATTATCAGCTTGCTAGGATGCTTTCCATGTCTGGAGAATTTGTATATAGAGGTGATAATATCAAGCACATTGATATACTTTACTAGAACTAACCGTTCAGCTGTACTGTTTTTTTAGACATTAACTGTTTTCAGTCCTCACGTCTATTTAGGCTAAAGGACATGGACAAAAAGGTATAACCAATCGGTGGCATAAGAAGCACCAGGATTTTCTTAGTTCTCATGACATTTGTTTCAGGACAATAACCCTGGAAGGATATGCATCCAACCATGCAAACACTAGCTTTGTCACATTCTTCCTGTTGAATGCGAGAGTACTATTGTCCATGAGGATTAAGTTTTTTAACAAAAACTTTCTCACGGATGGACACGTTGAACAACATAAAAAGAAGTTTCGGGTGGACAAAAGGGCTTCTGAACATGCTTGGCTTCTATTTACAACAACTTGTCTTCATGTACCAGTAGATTTTCTGGTCGAGGATCTTGATTTTATGGATCAGACCGATCCATTTGATTTTGACTGCCGAAACCTTTGGTTGAGTTAGTTGTTATTGTCCTGTTCAATCTGGATTTTGTGTAAACCCGATGAACAATTAATCATTGTGCTTTTGCACCTTCTGTAAGCTGGGGTTAGATATTGCTGCCCTTTTCAACTCGGCTTTGACCCATATTTTCTTTCATACAAACCGAAGCTTCTATCAAGAAGCCTCATGGTTCCGAGAGGGAACTTGGTAACACATGATCTTTGTGCGAAATGACATACGTTGTATCTTCCTGCCTTGATTTATTTTATAGAGGCAATATGCAATTGTGCTAAACATATGAAATTATTCAGGGTTCATTTCGCCTTTGTATACATTGATTTTCCTAGGCATTTTTAACAAATAGCCACCACATTATTGTCGCAAACGGTCATATTAGTCCAACCGTGGGCATTCAACTAACCATTGACTACCACAGGCAGTTGTTTGATTAGACGGGACGAGTGTGAGCAGTTCGCCGTGCACGCCGCGAGCGCTGCAATTTATTGCTGGTTTTGGACTTTTGTTTCGGCCGCCTCGGGAAGGTACGTAGAAAAGTCCTCCGTTCTCATCTAAAAGCACCGTCGCCGAGGATCACCGCCTGCTGCGAGATGGAGGAAGAGCCGGCCAACAAGCGGGGGTTGGTTGAGCCAGAACCGCAAGAGCCTCCAACAAACATGGACTTCATCAGCAGCATCCCCGACGAGATGTTGGTAACCATCATATCCCACATCCCCATCAAATATGGTGTGCGTACCACTGTCCTCCCGCGGCGATGGCGCCCCCTCTGGCACTCCACCCTCGTGGACCTCATCGTCGACCACGAGTTCTATAGCGGGGAGCAGCAACAGATGGAAGCATTGTCCCACTTCCTTGCCATGCACCCTGGGCTGGTCAGACGCCTTGCTAACGGCAGGCTCAGTCCCCACAACAAGACCAACCCCAAGTTTCACTATTGGTTCCTATCCCCAGCCCTAGATCGACTCGAAGAGCTCAACCTTCATGTTAGACATCCTTGCTCGCGGCCGCCGTCCGTGCTCTGCCTCGCGCCCACGCTGCACAACGCTACATTCAGTCGGTGCATTTCCCTTGGATCGATGCCGCGTGCGATCTCCATCTACCTAAACTTAAAGCACCTCGAGCTCATTGTCGTCCGCACCTCCACATCACCTCCACGAATGTCCATGCGATTTATGTGCATTGCTGGAGCCGCCCAAGGCTGTCAGTTGAGGTGTTTCAAGATATTGTCATTGAGAATGTGCCTTCCCTTGAGAGATTGTATTTACTTGATAAATTAGGTCCAGCAAGAATCAGGGTCATTCACGCAACAAAATTGATAGTGTTGGGATATTCGTGTGCTGAATTCAACGAACTTGTTACTAGATTATTATCCATTCACGTACAATAGTCTTCTTCTTCTCCTTCTTATATATTATTGGACATCACATTTTATCTAATTGATTTTTATCTATATGTTCGCCCGTCATCCAGAAAATGATTCCCGCAAGCTTGACCCGGCCTCTGCGCACAATGAAGATATTGGCACTACAATCTGTCGGCCCCGATTTGGATGAAGTTGTTAGATTCCTTAGATGCTTTCCTTGCACGGAGAAGCTATACATCGAGGTGATGCTCCTTTCCTATTAATTGTTAACCACAATGGAGATATTTTTTTTACTTTTACACATGATTACATTGACAAAGCAGGCCGTGGGCAAAGCAGGCCGTGACGCTGGTGGGCTGCAGGAAGTGGGTCGCCTGGCCTGGCGCGCGGCTAGCGCCAGCTAGTTTTTTAATTGTCATAAAAGAAAAACCAGAAAATAGAGAAAAATCAAATAATTTATATAGAAAATTATATATCAAAATGATCAACAAAACATGGTAGAGGCGAGGGTGTCCCAATCTTTCAATGAGATGATAACTATCGATTTGGTGCAGTCGACTTTGACGATCCGGCTACAAACGTGCATGACCTTGCACCTTGGCAATCGCTAAACCAATCTCCTGAGGTTACTGACGATGCTAGAAGCACAATCAGCCTGACCATGAAGGTCTATTACTGCATGCAATCGAAGAACAAGAAAGAATATGATAATGCAATCTGAATATTGCAAATACAGATGAAGTATTTATTATAAAGGTGGGGATCCGAAAGCGGTCTTGGTCTGGTCGTTGGACACAAACGAAGTACACGAAGTTGCAATGGCTAACTTTTAACTAAACAAATCCCAAGGAAAAAGCGACTAGGTGGATCTACTTATATAGGAACAAGGGGTGGTGGCCAAGGAGGTGGGAGGACGTCTCAAGGTAGCCTAAAACTAAACCTAGGTCGTACAAGGCTCATGGGCCCAAGTGGAGGTGATGCATCACCTTTGGACTTGTAGTTTGACTTGGATTCTGTTGCACCGTCAGATTGTTTCATCAATATCTCAACACTCCAATGAACTTGAAGATGAACCTAATTGGGTTGGAAAGTGCACGGAATCTACTTTCCAACAAAAAAAGAATCACCCAATTCAGAGTTCGGATGAAAGAGATATTGACGTTTTGAGTCAGGTATGCATGTGCAGTGTGAATCTGAGTCCAAAACATGCGAGAGACTTGGACTCTATCTTCTCTTGTGCTGAAAGTGACGTGAGAGAATTCTTGAACAACACCTAAACGTCTCCTTCTCCTTTATCTTCATATGTGGATTGTACAAGTGTTTGATAGTTCTGCAATTAGGCATGAAACAAAAAGAGGTGAAGTATTTTTGTTCCCTATAGTATAAATAAATTATTGCATAACTTTTATCAGAAATCACCAGAAACAAATACGCGTATGCAATATTTGTGATCATATTCAAGGTAGCCATGTCCTCATCATCCTCCCCTTCTTCAAAACAAGCCGTCCTTGATACGTCTCCAATGTACCTATAATTTTTTGTTGTTCCATGCTATTATATTATCTATTTTGGATGTTTTATATGCATCAATATGCTATTTTTTTGGGACTAACCTATTAACCTAGAGCGCAGTGCCAGTTTCTGTTTTTTTCCTTGTTTTTGAGTTTTATAGAAAATGAATATCAAACAGAGTCCAAACGGAATAAAACTTTACGATGATTTTTCTTGTACCAGAAGACATCCACGGAGCTTGGAGAGGGGGTCAGAAGATCTCCGAGGAGGCCACAAGTCTGCTAAGTGCGCCCTAGGGGGGTGCACCCTAAGGGCTTGTGGGACCCTTCGGACTCCTCCAATCCTAACTCTTGCACTATAAATTCCCAAATATTCCCAAACCACCAGAAGCATCCACCAAAATACTTTTCCGCCACCGCTAGCCTCTGTTCCCATGAGATCCCATCTTGGGGCCTTTTTCCGGCATCCTTCCAGAGGGGGATTCGATCACGGAGGACATCTACATCAACTCTATTGCCCTTTCGATGAAGCGTGAGTAATTTACCATAGACCTACGGGTCCATAGCTAGTAGCTAGATGGCTTCTTCTCTCTCTTTGATCTTCAAAACAATGTTCTCCTTGATGTTCTTGGAGTTCTATCCGATGTAATATTCTTTTGCGGTGTGTTTGTCGACATCCAATGAATTGTGGATTTATGATCAGATTATCTATGAATATTATTTGAGTCTTTTCTGAACTCTTTTTATGCATGATTAAATATCGTTGTATTTGTCTTCGAATTATCGGTTTGGTTTGCCAACTAGATTGGTATTTCTTGCAATGGGAGAGGTGCTTAGTTTTGGGTTCAATCTTGTGGTGTCCTCACCCAGTGACAAAGTAAGGGTAGCAAGGCACATATTGTATTGTTGCCATCAAGGGTAAAAAGGTGGGGTTTTCATCATATTGCTTGAGTTTATCCCTCTACAACATGTCATCTTACTTAAGGTGTTACTCCATTCTAATGAACTTAATACTCTAGATGCATGCTGGATAGCGGTCGATGTGTGGAGTAATAGTACTAGATGCAGGCAGGAGTCAGTCTACTTGACACAGACGTGGTGCCTATAATCATTGCTTTGGATATCTTCATAACTTTGTGATTTTCTATCAATTGCTCGATGGTAATTTGTTTACCCACCGTATGTTTTCTTTCAACAGAGAAGCCTCTAGTTAAACCTATGGCCCCGGGTCTATTTTCCATCATATATTTTCAGATCTACAAACCAAAAAACCCAAAAATACCTTGCTGCAATTTATTTAGATTTACTTTAGTTTGCTCTTTTATTTAACTTTTATACCTATCTCTATTAGATGTCACTCTTGTTCGAGATCGTGAAGGAATTGATAACCCCTTTTCCGTGTTGAGTGCAAGTGTTTGTTAGTTTGTTCAGGTGCATAGATTGGGGACTTGCTTGTGCCTCCTACTGGATCGATAGCTTGGTTCTTAACTAAGGGAAATACTTATATCTACTTTGCTGCATCACCCTTTCCTATTCAAGGGAAAAATCAATGCAAGCCCAAGAAGTAGCAGGAAGAATTTCTGGCGCCGCTGCCGGGGAGGTTCTACATCAAGCCTGCCAAGTACCTATCATAAACTCTCATCTCTTGCATTACATTATTTTCCATTTGCCTCTCATTTTTCTCTCCCCCACTTCTAAAAAGTTTTCAGAAAAACACAAAAAGATTTTCCTTTTTATTCGCCCTTCTTATGTTTGTCTTTTGGTTTGCTTTTTGGTTGCTTGTGTGTTACATTGCTTGCTTTGTCACGATGTCTCAAGAAAACACCAAGTTGTGTGACTTTTCCAATACTAATAATAATTATTTTATTAGTACTCTGATTGCTCCTGCCACTAGTGTGGAATCTTATGAAATTAATGCCGCTTTGTTGAATCTTGTTATGAAAGAGCAATTTTCCGGCATTCCTAGTGAAGATGCCACATCCCATCTAAATACTTCCGTTGCGTTGTGTGATATGCAAAAGAAAAAGATGTGGATAATGATATTGTTAAATTGAAGCTACTTCTGTTCTCATTACGTGATCGTGCTAACACTTGGTTTTCATCTTTGCCTAAAAATAGTATTGATTCATGGAACAAGTGTAAAGATGCTTTTATTTCCAAGTATTTTCCTCCCGCTAAAATCATCTCCCTTAGGAACGATATAATGAATTTTAAGCAACTTGATCGTGAACATGTTGCACAATCTTGGGAGACGATGAAATTGATGATAAGAAAATACCCTACTCATGGTTTAAGTTTATGGATGATCATACAAAAAAATTATGCCGAATTTAATTTTGCATCTAGAAATCTTTTAGATTCCACCGCGGGAGGTACTTTTATGGAAATTACTTTAGGATAAGCTACTAAACTCCTAGATAATATTATGGCTAATTACTCTTAATGGCATACCGAAAGATCTTCTCCTAGTAAAAAATGCATGCAATTAAAGAAACTAATACTTTGAGTGGAAAGATGTATGAACTTATGAAATTGATTGCTAGTAAGAGTGCTCCTATTGATCCTAATTATATGCCTTTGACCACTTTGATTGAGAATAATAATGAATCTATGGATGTGAATTTTGTTGGTAGGAACAATTGTGGCGCGTATAGAGGTAATCTCAACCCTAGGCCTTTTCCTAGTAATCCCTCTAATAATTATGGTAATTCCTACAACAATTCCTATGGAAATTATAATAAAATAACCTCTGATCTCGAGAAGAATATTAAAGATTTCATTAATTCCCAAAAAGTTTTCAATGCTATGGTTGAAGAAAAATTGCTCAAGATTGATGATTTGGCTAGGAACATTGATAGAATTTCTCTTGAGCTTGATTCTTTGAAGATTAGATCTATTTTACCCAAGCATGATATTAATGAATCTTTGAAATCTATTAAAATTTCTATTGATGAGTGTAAAGAAAGAACCGCTAGGATGCGTGCTAAGCGAGATTGGTTTGTGAAAGCGTGTTCTTCTAGTTTTTGCAAAAATAATGATGAAGATCTTAAAGTGATTGGTGTGACTCCTATTGAATCTTTGTTTCCTAATATAAATCTTGATAAATATGGGACTGGAGATGATTCAACTTTAGTTAGAAGGTGTCCCAATCATTCGGAGTTTATTGATCTTAATGAAAAATTGATAAAAGTAGGATTGGAGGGGTCAAAACTTTAAGTAGCGACGAACCCACTCTTTTGGATTTCAAGGATTTTAATTATGATAATTGTTCTTTGATAGGTTGTATTTCCTTGTTGCAATCCATGTTGAATCCGCCGCATGCTTATAATCAAAATAAAGCTTTTACTAAACATATCATTGATGTTATGATGAAATCTTTTGAAGAAAAACTTGAATTGGAAGTTTCAATCCCTAGAAAGCTTTATGATGAGTGGGAACCTACTATTAAGGTTAAAGTTAAATATTATGAGTGCAATGCTTTGTGTGATTTGGGTGCTAGTGTTTCCACTATTCCAAAAACTTTATTTCATGTGCTAGGTTTCCATAAACTTGATGATTGTTATTTAAATTTGCATCTAGCAGATTCCACTATTAAGAAACCTATGGGAAGGATTAACAATGTTCTCACTGTTGCAAATAGGAATTATGTGCTCGTAGATTTCATTTTGCTTGATATAGATTGCAATCCTACATGTCCTATTATTCTTGGTAGACCTTTCCTTAGAACGATTGGTGCAATTATTTATATGAAAGAAGTAAACATTAGATTTCAAATTCTGTTAAGGAAGGGCATGGAACACTTTCCAAGAAAGAAAATTAAGTTTCCATATGAATCTATTATGAGGGTTTCTTACGGATTTAATATCAAAGATGACAATACCTAGATCTGTGTTTTATGCCTAGCTAGGGGCATTAAACAATAACGCTTGTCGGGATGCAACTTAATTTTATTTTTATGTTTTTTTGTTTTTGGTTCTGTTCTTTAATAAATACACATTATTACATCTCTAATAATTGTGTTTTGGTATTTTTATTAGCGTTTGAGCCAAGCAAGACCTTTGGGATACTTTGGTAATATCGTTGATTTGGTTTTACTGCAAAACAAAAACGTTTGCGTCCAGTAACAGAATTGGTTAAATTCACTGGAGCGTGAAAAAATTCTGAATTTTTTACACAATATTGATATATGAATTGCATATTTTGTCCCGATTGTTCAGAATTTTTGGAGTTACAGAAGTATACGAAGTTTTCAGATTACTACAGACTGTTCTGCTTTTGACAGATTCTGTTTTCTATGTGTTGTTTGATTATTTTGATGAATCTATGGGTAGTATCAGGGGGTATGAACCATGGAGAAGTTGGAATACAGTAGATATTACACCAATATAAATTTAGAATGAGTTCACAACAGTACCTAAAGTGGTGATTTATTTTATTATACTAACAGATCTAATGAGTTTTCTGTTGAGTTTTGTGTTGTGAAGTTTTCAAGTTTTGGATAAATATTTGATGGACTATGGAATAAGGAGTGGCAAGAGCCTAAGCTTGGGTATGCACAAGGCACCCCAAGGTAATAATTAAGGACAACCAATCATCTAATCTTGGGGATGCCTCGGATGGCATCCCCTCTTTCGTCTTCTTTCCATCGGTAAATTTACTTGAGGCTACATTTTTATTCACCACATGATATGTGTTTTGATTGGAGCATCTTGTATGATATGAGTCTTTGTTTTTTAGTTTGCCACAGTCATCCTTGCTGTACACACATTTTGAGAGGGACACTCCATGAATCGTGAATTTATTAGAATGCTCTATGTGCCTCACTTATATTTTTTGAGCTACACAATTTTCTCTAGTGCTTCACTTATATCTTTTTAGAGCATGGTGGTGGCTTTATATTATATAAATTGTTAAACTCTCATGTGATGCGGAGCATCCTACGGTCATCCCCATGGCCCTACCTTCGTCTCCTACGACACCACATGGACCTATGACAAGAGCTCGAGAAAGGGCTATCAAAACTAAGGTGAACTCGCTCCTCTCCGAACTAACACTTTCCACATGTGAGACATGGCTACTACCTCAAGCGGAAACTCTATGTGTGATCAGGTACTTAGAGGGAAGCCATGGAGCAACTACACTCAACAACTAAGACGGCGAGGACACCAAGTGCAAGGACCAAGAGAAGAAGCCGCCTAAAGTTAACAGCCACCGGACGACCAACCCCCATCGGAAATCCGACCCCTAGAGGCCTCACCAGTCAGAAGGCCAAGCCAGAGAACGCTATAGTGACTGGATGACCGATGAGGACCGGACGACCGACATCCTCCAGCCATCGGACGACCGACCCACACCAGAAATCCGACACCCGCGGGTCTGAGCCAAAACGCCAGAAATACGAGACCAACTGGGCGACTGACACCTCGGACATCCGACGCCGACCGAAAATCTGACGCCAAGCCACCCGAGCTAAAACGCCGGACGTACGACAAGTACCGGAAGTCCAGACCCTTACAAGCCACTGGACGTCTGGTAGCTATTGGACGTCTGACACCTATGTGTGCGCTGTGTGTTGGGCCTCACCCTGGGCGTTCATGTAATTCGGTTATATCGGTTCGGGTACTTTGGGTAGCGGGTAATACGGGTAGCTGAAAATGGAAACCAAATTTATGTATTCAAAAAAGATACCCAAACCCAAATTACTTGAAAATTGCGGTTCGGGTATAAGATGATTCATGATAGAAACTTCCGTGTGCAGCCATAAGCTATTATGGGCTCTAGCATAGTTGAGTAAGTTACGTGAAGCTCTTGAAGAGGTAGATCAGTAGGTAGTGGGTTTTGTAGGTTTGGTATGGTCTACCCGGAGTAGAGAGTTAACGTTTCTGAAAGACTGTGTCTCGGTCATCCGTTTCTCAAACACCATGTAGTGCGAGAAATCCAACGGAGGCGATCGAGTCTTGTGGGGAGAAGTGCGCAAACCTCTACAGAGTGTACAATCTAATCATGGTTAGCCGTGTCCCCGGTTATGGACAATTCTTGAGTATCTAGTACTTGGGTTATCACATGTATCTCACCATGTTTAATTAATACTATTGGGTTGTTAACCACTTTAATTGGGATTGAGTTGGGGGTACCTTCTCAATGATGTTTCAACCACCATGATAGTTAAATAAAAATCTATTCCTTTGTTGTAGGGAAAACTTGGCTTTTCGCAAAAAAAAAACTATAACCATAGAGCTTTCCACCAGCCAAATATGCATGTAGTGATAGCATTATTCTGTTTCTGCTCTATTGTGTTATATTGCCAGCATATTCCATGTGCTGACCCATTTACGGGTTGCAACGTATTATGTTGCAGACTTTTCAGACAAGGAGTAAGGTTCGTTAGGTCGTTGCCGTGCAGCTCAGCTATGCCGTTGGAGTTGATGGACTCACCTTATCTTTCAAGCCTTCCGCTATTATCGCATTAGATGGCCTTAAGCCATATTATTGTAATAAGTTCTCCTTGGAGACATTCGATGTAATAGTGTGTGATTGCTACTCTGTTATAAATCCTTTGAGTACTGTGTGTGTCAGCATTATCGATCCAGGGATGACACTGAAGCACAGAGACTTGACCATCTGAGGTCGGGTTGCTACAAGATGGTATCAGAGCACACGCTGAGTGTAGGACACAACCACTAAGATAAACCCTAGGTCACACTTCTCTTCTCATTTCTAACTCCTGTCCATTTTCTACTCTTTAGGATGACGGAGATGAAGAACAAGTTTGCACAACCGAATGAAGACACACCTTTTGGACGCCACTTGAAGGAAGTCACCAGGTACTTGAACATTGGAATACCAAGCTTCACCGGGACATACAACGCCACTTTACCTGAAGAGGAGCGCTGGATGATTCAAGTACAAGTTCCAGGAAGGACGTTCTCGCCAACTTCTAAACCCATAGAATTTTCCTTCGACGCACCAACCTGGAGTTTAGGAAAGAGCATGGCAGCTCACATCACCATGGGACGCATTGGAGAAGTTTACAACAGGGAGCTTAAGGACACTATCTACCAAATATGTGGGCGCCGAGACGAGCAATGGGAAGTAAACATCACTAAGAAGGATAGATCCATTGCAGCTTTCATCCAGGAGTTAAACCAGCACATTCGACGTCAGGAGAACCAGATGTGTGTGGACATGATGGACTTGAAGAAGGCGAAGACTAGGATCATCGAGATGGAGGAAGAACTCAAGTTTACCCGCGATGGATATGAGGAGGAAATCAAGACCCTACTAGAGAAGAATGACGACTTAGGCAAGAAGATCGGAGTATTCATGGGAGGACCAGCACCAATAGAAGAAGAAGAAGAACCCAAGGAAATACGCCCCGAGGACTACATCATCATCGACGACACCGACTCCGACCCTAGTGATGATGACTTTGAAGACGAAGCTGGAGCAGACATTATGGAGTCTTCCA
The DNA here is from genome assembly GCF_002162155.2 of Triticum dicoccoides. Taxonomy (NCBI): domain Eukaryota; kingdom Viridiplantae; phylum Streptophyta; class Magnoliopsida; order Poales; family Poaceae; genus Triticum; species Triticum dicoccoides. Next base: position 301,776,718 of record NC_041384.1, read on the forward strand.
CCGATCAAAATTTCTAGATGACTACCATATATTAGTAGTATTTCCCCCATGTATATAGTAGTAGTGAGCACTTTTGCGATAGTTCTAGACCGTATGTATGCCCTTGCTTGATTGATTGAGTGAAATGATTGTGTTTGTCTCATGTGCATATGGGTAGTGCTTTCTCATTAGACCCCTTTTCTATTCTAGTCTCTTCCATCTAAACCCATCAGATGCCTCCGAGACGTGACACCGGTTTTGCCTTTCCGCCAGAGCTCACCCAGTTGATCCAGCAGCAGAATGCCTTGATGCAATTACTAGTTCAGAACCAGGGCAACAACAACAACAACAACAACAACCCACCGCCAGTGGACAACCTAGCCCGTTTTCTAAGGTTACAGCCGCCGGTGTTTTCCAGTAGCACCGAGCCTATAGTTGCTGATGATTGGCTACGCTGAATTGGAAGGGAGTTGAACACCGCAGGTTGCACAGATGCTGAGAAGGTGCGCTTTGCCGCACATCAATTGGATGGACCAGCAGCCTCATGGTGGGAGAATTACACAACCACTTTTCCTGTAGCCAATGTCACTTGGGACTAGTTTCAGCAAGCTTTCCGCACAGCCCATGTCTCAACTAGAGCTATGCGGATGAAGAAGTGGGAGTTTCGCAACCTACGCTAGGGGAACTGTACTGTGGCTCAGTACGTGGATGAGTTTAGCAAGTTATCACGCTATGCCCTTGATGATGTGGCCACAGATGCCGCGAAGCAGGAGAAGTTTATGGAAGGGCTGAACGATGAGATGAGCATGCAGTTGATGGTAGAAACCTTGAACAACTACCAGGAGTTGGTAGATGGCTCTTATGACTGAAGGGAAACATCAGCAGATTGAGAGCCGCAAGAGAAAGTATGGACAAGGGAAGTATAACTCAGGAGCTCAGTAGAAGCCTCGCCTAACCCCAAACTCGGGAGGACTTGTTCATAACCATGGAGGTCACAACAACACTGGAGGAGGATCACATAACCACAGTGGTGCTAAGAATGGGAATGGGAACAGTGCTAACTACAATCAGAACCGCTCCAACCCATCCACTCCCGCCAAAAGAAACTTAAGTCAGGTCACTTGTTTTAAGTGCGGGAAGACAGGGCACTATGCCAATGATTGCCCCGAAGGAAGGAATGGAAACGAAAATGGAAGCGCGGGGGAGAAGCCCAATCCATTCAACAAAGGACAAGTGAACCACGTTAACGTGGAGGAGGTTGAAGAGCAGCCGGACGAGGTAATAGGTAAGTTTTTGGTTAAGTCCTTTACCGCTCTTGTTCTTTTCGATACTGGTGCATCGCATTCATACATATCAAGAGGATTCGTGGATAAGTTTAAACTACCAACCCAAACCCTTAGAACCCCTCTTTTAGTGAGTTCACCTGGAGCAGAATATATGGCTAGCTGATGGTGTGACCAGATACCCTTAACCACTGGCACACATGTGTTTCCATCCGACCTAATTATCTTGGAGTCGCAAGGATTGGATGTGATATTGGGTATGGACTGGATGTCAAAGTATGGAGGAAGCATTAACTGTGCGAGTAAGTCGATTTATCTCACCACCCCGGAGGGAAAAAGGATTAAGTATGTGTCTAGGCATGTGCCAAAAAGGACCCAAGTGAATGCCCTTACGGGAGTTGTTCAGGAGGAAGTGCCGGTAGTAAAGGATTACCCGGATGTTTTCCCCCAGGAGTTACCAGGCATGCCACCAGACAGAGATATTGAGTTTTTGATAGAGCTGTTACCAGGAACAGGACCAATATCCAAGAGACCCTATCGGATGCCCACGAATGATCTGGAGGAAATTAAGAAACAGATCAAGGAGTTATTGGAGAAAGGTACATCCGAAGGAGTTCATCACCTTGGGGAGCCCCAGTACTTTTGGTTGAGAAGAAAGATAAATCCCTAAGGATGGTTGTTGATTATCGAGCCTTGAATGAAGTGACGATAAAGAACAAGTACCCACTGCCGATGATCAACGATCTGTTTGATCAGTTGCAAGGAGATAAAGTGTTCTCAAAGATCGACTTACGATCAGGGTATCATCAGTTGAAGATACGAGAGAAGGACATACCAAAGACGGCGTTCACAACGCGATATGGATTATACGAGTACACAGTCATGTCGTTTGGACTGACTAACGCCCCTGCCTATTTCATGAGCATGATGAACAAGGTGTTCATGGAGTATTTGGACAAGTTTGTTGTGGTGTTTATTGATGATATCATGGTATACTCGAAGAACGAGGAGGAGCACAAAGATCATTTGCGTTTAGTTCTCGAGAAGCTCATGGAACACCAGTTGTATGCTAAGTTTAGCAAATGCGAGATTTGGCTGAAGGAAGTCGGATTCCTTGGACATGTTATATCAGGAGAAGGTATAGCAGTAGACCCCAGCAAGGTTCAGTCAGTCACTGAATGGTTGGCACCCACCTCAGTTAGCGAGATCCGCAGTTTTCTTGGACTCGCAGGATACTACCGGAGATTCATTGAGAATTTTTTCCAAGATTGCAAAACCAATGACTGAACTGTTGAAGAAGGATACCAAGTTTAAATGGACAGAAGATTGTGAAGCAAGTTTCCAGGAGTTGAAGAAACGTTTGACTACAGCCCCAGTGCTAGTACTGCCAGATATACATAAGGAGTTCCAAGTGTATTGCGACGCATCTCGCTTAGGACTTGGATGTGTGCTTATGCAGGACAGAAGAGTTGTTTCGTATGCCTCACGACAACTAAAACCTCATGAGTTGAATTATGCTATGCATGATTTGGAGCTAGCAGCCGTAGTGCATGCGTTGAAGACTTGGAGACATTACCTTATTGGAAACCGTTGTGATGTGTACACGGATCACAAGAGTTTGAAGTACATCTTCACCCAGAAGGAGCTGAACCTTAGGCAGAGGAGATGGTTGGAGCTTATAAAGGATTATGACATAAAGCTACACTATCATCCAGGAAAGGCCAATGTCGTAGCAGACGCATTGAGTCGGAAGAGTTATGCTAATATCCTTGGAAGTAAAGGATTGCCGAAGGAATTAGCAAAGGACATCATGGACCTTCGATTAGAGTTTGTACCTAGAAGGTTCATTGCCACAATGGAGGTTCAGTCGACATTGCTGGACAAGATTTGGGAAGCTCAGAAAGATGATAAAGAGATTGCCGAGATAAAGGAGAAGATGGGCAAAGGAAAGGCCAAAGGTTTTCGTGAGGATGAGCACGACACCCTATGGTTTGAGGACCGAGTTTATGTACCCAACAACTAGGAGATCAGGAAGTTAATACTTCAAGAGGTCCATGACTCACCATACTCGATACACCCCGGAAACACCAAGATGTATTTGGATTTGAAGGAACGTTTCTGGTGGACTGGTATGAAGAAGGATATTGTCGAGTATGTAGCCGTATGTGATGTATGTCAGAGAGTTAAGGCAGAACATCAGAAACCAGCAGGACTGTTACAGCCTATGCCGATACCTGAATGGAAGTGGGATAAACTTGGCATGGACTTTATCACCGGATTACCCAGGACTAAAGCAGGATATGATTCCATATGGGTAGTAGTTGATCGTTTGACCAAAGTAGCTCACTTCATCCCAGTGAAAACCACCTATACAAGTGCAAAGTTGGCCAAGATCTATATGTCCAGGATTGTATGTCTGCATGGAGTTCCGAGGACCATCGTATCGAATCGAGGAACACAGTTTACTTCAAAGTTTTGGCATCAGTTACACCAGACTTTGGGAATGAGATTGGAGTTCAGTACAGCGTTTCACCCGCAGACAGATGGACAGACTGAGAGAGTCAATCAAATCTTGGAGGACATGTTGAGAGCCTGTGCGCTAGATTATGGATCTAGTTGGGATGACAATTTGCCGTATGCAGAGTTCTCATACAACAATAGCTACCAAGCCAGTCTGAAGATGGCACCATTTGAAGCCCTGTATGGACGCAGGTGCAGAACACCGTTGATGTGGGATGAGGTAGGAGACTGACAGTTGTTTGGACCAGACTTGATTAAAGAATCTGAGGAGAAGGTAAAATTGATCCGAGACCGATTGAAGATTGCTCAGTCCAGGTAGAAGAGTTATGCAGACTGAAAACGCAAGGAGGTAACCTACGAAATTGGAGAAAGAGCATATCTGCGAGCATCGCCCTTGCAAGCAGTGAAACATTTTGGAGTTAAGGGAAAGTTATCCCCGAGATTTGTAGGACCATACCGCATTTTGGAACGGATGGGAGAAGTTGCCTACAAGTTGGAGTTACCTGAGGGATTGTCAGGAGTCCACGATGTGTTCCACGTTTCACAACTGAAGAAGTGTCATGCTGAGATGGCTGATATACCATTAAGAGATATAGTACCCTTGGAGGCGATTCAGTTGGACAGTGATTTGACTTACGAGGAGAAGCCAGTTAAGATTCTTGAGTTTGCCAACAGAGTCACCCGCAGTAAGGTTATCAAGTTTTGTAAAGTTCAGTGGAGCCACCATACCGAGGATGAAGCCACCTGGGAATGAGAGGACGATCTCTGCAAGGACCGCCCATACCTATTTTCTAGCCAACCCGAATCTCGAGGGCGAGATTCATCTTAAGGGGGGTAGGTTTGTAACATCCCAAATTTTAAATTTGGAATGTTATACGTAGATCATCCATGCATATCATGATTTGTTGCATTTCCGTTCCGCAATCCTCGAAATCCTAAGCAACTCAAGGACCCACGGAAAGAGTTGGGGATTTTCAGGTTTTCATATTTGATTTTTATCAAATAATGAAACGAGGATTTTGATTTCAATAAATTTTCTCTCCGAAAAGTATTTCATATTAAATCAAATGAGTGGAGATAATATGACTTCTCCAAAATAATTGAAATATCGGAGGAAGAATATTAAAATCATTTATTGGATTTTATTTGGTTTTATTCGGATTTTATTTGCATTAGAAAAATTGCACGTTTTCAAAATTTGCATTTTAGGGCCAAGAAAATGTTCAACTCGTCCTAAATATTTTATTTAGACAGTGAAAATTTGTTTTGGCATTTTTAGTTTTTTTTTAGGATTTTATTTTGGTCGGCGAAGTTTTTTTAAAAAAAGGGGTTCCCGCGCCGACTGGGCCTAAGGCCTAGCCGTGCCAGGCCGCGCCAGGCTGCGCAGCCGCCTCCCCGCGTGCGAGCGCCGCCGCCGCCGCCGACTCGGACAGAGTCCGAGCCGGACTCCGCCTCCGTCGCCGCGCCTTGCCCCTACTCCAAGTCGCACCCCCCTCCTATATATACGCACCGCCCGGCCCCCCCACCACCACACCACCACC
>NC_041384.1:301782544-301813941 GCF_002162155.2 Triticum dicoccoides
ACCGCCTGCCGCCCGCGCCGCCGCCGCCTGCCGCCCGCGCCGCCGCCACCTGCCGCCCGCGAGCCGCCGCCCCGCTACTAAGCCCTCGCCGGAGCCCCTCGCCGGAGGTAGCCGCCGGTTCCAACCGCCGGTTTTTCTAAAAAAACCGTTTGGTTTTTTTTAAAACCCTAGTTTTCGTGTTTTTTTAAATAGATCGGTTTTTCTCTGGTTTATTTATTTAGGAGTGTTCACTCGTTCATTCATTTTAACGAACGTGTTCTTCGTTTAGATCCAGATAACGAACGTTCATTCGTCAATCTGTTCGTCATTTTTCTTTTTATCGGATTTATACCGCGATTTTTCTGATCGCGATTTCTGATCTGATCTTAGTTTCTGTTTATCTTTTCGCTCGTTTATCGGAATCAAGCGATTCAAGCGCCTGGAGTTTCATAACGAAACCCTCTTTCAGGTTAATCAACTCAAACAAGTTTTTGTTACTGTAAAATTTGATCTAGTTTCAGATTAGTAAACGAATTGGTTTTCTTTCGCCGTTTGACTTTCATTGCTTCATTTGATTTGATTCTTTTTGCGTACCGGAGTTCTTAAGTTGAACTTTTTGGTCAACCTCTCTTATTTGAGTTTTGCTTGTGCATCGTTTCTTGTTGCTTATGTATGTTATTGTTTGCTTGCGATAGAATTCCCGGAGTGCGAAGCGTGTTACTACGAGTATCTAGGATTCGCGGGTCGTCAGCAAGGCAAGTAACACTTTGATCATATCCCATTATTACCTAGTTTTTATGCATTAGTTCCAATCCTCAAACATTGCATGATTAGGATGTCATTAACTTGTGGGTTGGGAAGTAGTTGATGAGGTAGAACCTATTGCCCTGTTATATTCAAACCCTTGGGAGTTACTTCTACGTGTTGCTTATATTGCTATCCTATGCTCGTAGACGTGGTTTGGGTTTGAGTGAAATTCATGACAGATGTGAGATTGTTAATTAATGGTTCAAGTTAAGGTGGCAACTTAATCAAACAACTGGGCGGATTGAGGCACCCGGGGAACCCAGTGTTCTCTGTAAAAACAATTTGAAATCCCCGGGTACCCGTGTGATCTTCCTATGGACCGCCACCCAAGCTCAAAGGGAACTGAGATGATTCATGCTAGAAACTTCCATGTGCAGCCACAAGCTATTATGGGCTCTAGCATAGTTGAGTAAGTTACGTGAAGCTCTTGAAGAGGTAGATCAGCAGGTAGTTGGTTTTGTAGGTTTGGTATGGTCTACCCGGAGTAGAGAGTTAAGTTTCTGAAAGACTGTGTCTCGGTCATCCGTTTCTCAAACACCATGTAGTGCGAGAAATCCAACGGAGGCGATCGAGTCTTGTGGGGAAAAGTGCGCAAACCTCTGCAGAGTGTACAATCTAATCATGGTTAGCTGTGTCCCCGGTTATGGACAATTCTTGACTATCTAGTACTTGGGTTATCACATGTATCTCACCATGTTTAATTAATACTATTGGGTTGTTAACCACTTTAATTGGGATTGAGTTGGGGGTACCTTCTCAATGATGTTTCAACCACCATGATAGTTAAATAAAAATCTATTCCTTTGTTGTAGGAAAAAATTAGCTTTTCGCAAAAAAAACTATAACCATAGAGCTTTCCACCAGCCAAATATGCATGTAGTGATAGCATTATTCTGTTTCTGGTCTACTGTGTTATATTGCCAGCATATTCCATGTGCTGACCCGTTTTCGGGCTGCAACGTATTATGTTGCAGACTTTTCAGACGAGGGGTAAGGTTCGTTAGGTCGTTGCCGTGCAGCTCAGCTATGCCGTTGGAGTTGATGGACTCACCTTATCTTCCAATCCTTCCACTGTTATCGCATTAGATGGCCTTAAGCCATATTATTGTAATAAGTTCTCCTTGGAGACATTTGATGTAATAGTGTGTGATTGCTACTCTGTTATAAATCCTTCGAGTACTGTGTGTGTCAGCATTACCGATCCAGGGATGACACTGAAGTACAGAGACTTGACCATCTGAGGTCGGGTCGCTACAGAAGAAGTCTCTAAAATGTTTGGCACTAAATCTTTGAATGATGAGCATGATTTCAATGTTGTTAGTATGAACTCCGTGAATATCCATAGTACTAATGATGATTGCACTAGTCATGATGAAAATGTCTCTTATAAGCATGTCAACTTTTGTGGAATATATAGAGCCTGCAAGTACACACCAATTAGGGAAAATAGATTTTGCAAGAGGCATAAGTATTTGCAAACTAAATGGTTGCAAGAGAGGCTAAATGTTTGTGCTGAAAATTTCAAATTCCTTCACCATACTTGTGAACTTTGCAATGAACATGGTCATTTAAATCTCAAATGCAAATTGTTTCATGATCGTATCGTGTCCAAAAATTGTGATGATTTGATTTCCCTTGCACATCATAATGAACTTAGTTTGCGTTTGGGTTATGAAGAAATGAAACGTATAACTAAGCATATTCCAGAATACAACCTTGAGAAATTCCTCGATATTGATCTAGAAGAAATTTTTATGTACTATGCGGTGAATTGTATTGAAAATACTTATATTAACAATTACATAAAGAAAAGAAAACAAATAGAGGATCAAGAGAATACTAATGAAAGGGAAGAGGCTTCCCAATATCCTCCTATTATTTCTTATGATGAATCAGGTAACGAGGAGGAGCCTTCTATTCAACCAATCTCATTAGTAAGGAGCTTCGAAAAGAGGATTGAACCCACACATAATGTTAAGAAGAACAAGAAAAGACGGAGAAGTAAAGGTAAAAATGTATCCCTCCAAAGTGATGTTGCTCCTACTACTCATTGTGATGATGATAATTGCTATACTATTGGTGCTATCCATACTATTAATGATGAGAGTGATTATGCTTATGATATGAAAAGGCCCAAGCTTGGGGATGCTATGTTTGATGAGAATGACATGTTTGAGAATATATTTTCTGCAATTAATGTTTGTCCCAAGCTTGGGTATGCTATGTTTAATGAAGATGATAGTTCTAGCCTCCCAAGTTTTGATATGCAAATTTGTTATGATGATAGCATGCCTCCTACTTATGATGATTATATTGATGAAAGTGGGTTTGGACGAGTGTCAACTTTAGGAAGTAATGATCCCACTGTTTTGGAGGATGTTGAATCTTATTGTGATAATTATGAAAGTGGATTTGGGGAGGTCATGACTTTATTTAGTAATGATTCCACTATCTTGGAAGAGGTTTCAATTGATTATGATGAGAACAAAGTTGCTACTTATGATGATTATTGTGATGATACTTATGCTATAAAAAGTAGTGACGATTATATTTATAAAACTTGTCATGATTATGATTACCCTCTTTCTGAACATTACTCTTTTAATGTGGAAATAATTTATAGTATTTGAGTTTCTTATGATACTCCCACTATTCCGATTGAGAAGAATCTTGCTTATGTGGAGAGTAGTAAATTTTCTATGATTGTAGATCATGAAAAGAATGCTTTATGTGATAGTTATATTATTGAATTAATTCATGAAGCTACTGAAAATTATTATGAGGGAGGAATGTATCATTGTTGCAATAATATCAAGTTTCCTCTCTATGTGCTTAAAGTTTTGAAGTTATGCTTGTTTTGCCTTCCTATGCTAGTTGATTATTGTTCCCATAAGTTGTTTTCTCACAAAATCCCTATGTATAGTAAGTGGGTTGGACTTAAATGTGCTAGTCATATTCTTAATGATGCTCTTTTTATATTTCAATTCTTATCTTTTATGTGAGCATCATTGAAATCATCATGCCTAGCTAGGGGCGTTAAACGATAGCGCTTGTTGGGAGGCAACCCAACTTCATTTTTGTTCCTTGATTTTTGATTCTGTTTAGTAATAAATAATTCATCTAGCCTCTGTTTATATATGGTTTTATGCTTTTAATTAGTGTTTGTGCCAAGTAGAACCTTTGGGAAGACTTGGGGAAAGTCTTTGCGATCTTGCTGTAAAAGACAGAAACTTTAGCGCTCACGAGATTTGCTGCCATTTTTATTAGAGAGTGATATTTAGTTAATTATTTTTGAAGATGATTAATAGATAAATTCCTCACGTCCATAAATTTATTTTAGAATTTTTGGGGTTCCATAAGTATACGTTTGATCTAGATTATTACAGATTGTTCTGTTTTTGGCAGATTTTGTTTTCTATGTGTTGTTTGCTTATTTAGATGAATATATGAGTAGTATCGGAGGGTATGAACCATAGATGAGTTGGAATAAAGTAGATAGTACACCAATATGAATTTATAATGAATTCACAACAGTACCTAAGTGGTGATTTATTTTCTTATACTAACGGAGCTTACGAGTTTTCTGTTAAGTTTTGTGTTGTGAAGTTTTTCAAGTTTTGGGTAAAGATTCGATGGACTATGGAATAAGGAGTGGCAAGAGCCTAAGATTGGGGATGCACAAGGCACCCCAACGTAATATTCAAGGACAACCAAGAGCCTAAGCTTGGGGATGCCCCGGAAGGCATCCCCTCTTTCGTCTTCTTTCATCGGTAACTTCACTTGGAGCTATATTTTTATTCACCAGATGATATGTGTTTTGCTTGGAGCGTCATTTTATTTTATTTTGTTTTTCTTGATGTTTGAATAATATCCCAAGATATGAAAGTCTTAAATGTTACAGAGTCTTCACATAGTTGCATAATTATTCGACTACTCATTGATCTTCACTTATATCTTTCGGAGTAGTTTGTCATTTGCTCTAGTACTACACTTATATCCTTTTAGAGCACGGCGGTGGTTTTATTTTGAAGAAATAGTTGAACTATCATGCTTCACTTATATTATTTTGAGAGTGCTTAGAACAGCATGGTAATTTTCTTTGCTTATGAATTTAGTCCTAATATGATAGGCATCCAAGATGGGTATAATAAAAACTTTCATATAAAGTGCATTGAATATTATGAGAAGTTTGGTACTTGATGATTGTTTTGAGATATGAAGATGGTGATATTAGAGTCATGCTAGTTGAGTAGTTGTGAATTTGAGAGATACTTGCGTTAAAGTTTATGATTCCCGTAGCATGCACGTATGGTGAACCGTTATGTGATGAAGTCGGAGCATGATTTATTTATTGATTGTCTTCCTTATGAGTGGCGGTCGGGGACGAGCGATGGTCTTTTCCTACCAATATATCCCCCTAGGAGCATGCGCGTAGTACTTTGTTTCGATAACTAATGGATTTTTGCAATAAGTATGTGAGTTCTTTATGACTAATGTTGAGTCCATGGATTATACGCACTCTCACCCTTCCACCATTTGCTAGCCTCACTAGTACCGCGCAACTTTCGCCGGTACCATAAACCCACCATATACCTTCCTCAAAATAGCCACCATACCTACCTATTATGGGACTTCTATAGCTATTCCGCGATATATTGCCATGCAACTTTCCACCGTTCCGTTTATTATGACATGCTCCATCATTGTCATATTGCTTTGCATGATCATGTAGTTGACATCATATTTGTGGCAAAGCCACCTTTCATAATTGTTTCATACATGTCACTCATTAGTCATTGCACATCCCGGTACACCGCCGGAGGCGTTCATATAGAGTCATATTTTGTTCTAAGTATAAAGTTGTAATTCTTGAGTTGTAAGTAAATAAAAGTGTGATGATCATCATTATTAGAGCATTGTCCCATGTGGGGAAAGGATGATGGAGACTATGATTCCCCCACAAGTCGAGATGAGACTCTGGACAAAAAAGAGAAAAAAGAGGCCATAAAAAGAGAAGGCCCAAAAAAAACAAAAAAACAAAAAAACAAAAAATGAGAGAAAAAGAGAGAAGGGGCAATGCTACTATCCTTTTACCACACTTGTGATTCAAAGTAGTACCATGATCTTCATGATAGAGAGTCTCCTATGTTGTCACTTCCATATACTAGTGGGAATCTTTCATTATAGAACTTGGCTTGTATATCCCAATGATGGGCTTCCTCAAAATGCCCTAGGTCTTCGTGAGCAAGCGAGTTGGATGCACACCCACTTAGTTTCTTTTTGATCTTTCATACACTTATAGCTCTAGTGCATCCGTTGCATGGCAATCCCTACTCACTCACATTGATATCTATTCATGGGCATCTCCATAGCCCGTTGGTACGCCTAGTTGATGTGAGACTATCTTCTCCCTTTTGTCTTCTCCACAACCACCATTCTATTCCACCTATAGTGCTATGTCCATGGCTCACGCTCATGTATTGCGTGAAGATTGAAAAAGTTTGAGCACATCAAAAGTATGAAACAATTGCTTGGCTTGTCATCGGGGTTGTGCATGATTTAAATATTTTGTGTGATGAAGATAGAGCATAGCCAGACTATATGATTTTGTAGGGATAGCTTTCTTTGGCCATGTTATTTTGAGAAGACATGATTACTTGGTTAGTATGCTTGAAGTATTATTATTTTTATGTCAATATTAAACTTTTGTCTTGAATCTTATGGATCTGAATATTCTTGCCACAATAAAGAAGATTACATTGATAAATATGTTAGGTAGCATTCCACATCAAAAATTCTATTTTTATCATTTACCTACTCGAGGGCGAGCAGGAATTAAGCTTGGGGATGCTTGACACGTCTCCAACATATCTATAATTTTTTATTGTTCCATGCTATTATATTACCCATTTTGGATGTTTGTGGGCTTTGTTATAGACTTTTATATTATTTTTGGTACTAACCTATTAACCGGAGGCCCATCCCAAAATGTTGTTTTATTGCCTATTTCAGTGTTTCGAAGAAAAGGAATATCAAATGGAGTCCAAATGGAATGAAACCTTTGGGAGAGTTATTTTTGGAACGGAAGCAACCCAGGAGACTTGGAGTAGACGTCAGGGCAGCTTTGAGGAAGCCACGAGGCACGGAGGCGCGCCCTACCCTCCTAGGCGCGCCCCCACCCTCGTGGGCCCCTTGTGGCTCCCATGACCGACTTCTTTCGCCTATATATATCCATATACCCTAAAAACATCCGAGAGCAGAATAGATCGGGAGTTTCACCGCCAGAAGCCTCCGTAGCCTCCGAAAACCAATCTAGAGGGGGGGCAATCCCTCTCCGGTGGCCATCTTCATCATCCCGGCGCTCTCCATGATGAGGAGGGAGTAGTTCACCCTCGGGGCTGAGGGTATGTACCAGTAGCTATGTGTTTGGTCTCTCTCTCTCTCTCGTGTTCTTGAGGTGGTATGATCTTGATGTATCACGAGCTTTGCTATTATATTTGGATCTTATGATGTTTCTCCCCATCTACTCTCTTGTGATGAATTGAGTTTTCCCTTTGAAGTTATCTTATCGGATTGAGTCTTTAAGGATTTGAGAACACTTGATGTATGTCTTGCATGTGCTTATCTGTGGTGATAATGGGATATCACGTGATCCACTTGATGTATGTTTTGGTGATCAACTTGCGAGTTCCGTGACCTCATGAACTTATGCATAGGGGTTGGCACACGTTTTCGTCTTGACTCTCTGGTAGAAACTTTGGGGCACTCTTTGAAGTTCTTTTTGTTGGTTGAATAGATGAATCTGAGATTGTGTGATGCATATCGTATAATCATACCCACGGATACGTGAGGTGACATTGGAGTATCAAGGTGACATTAGGGTTTTGGTTGATTTGTGTCTTAAGGTGTTATTCTAGTATGAACTCTATGATAGATTGAACGAAAGAATAGCTTTGTGTTATTTTACTACGGACTCTTGAATAGATCGATCAGAGAGGATAACTTTGAGGTGGTTTCGTACCCTACCATAATCTCTTCGTTTGTTCTCCGCTATTAGTGACTTTGGAGTGACTCTTTGTTGCATGTTGAGGGATAGTTATATGATCCAATTATGTTATTATTGTTGAGAGAACTTGCACTAGTGAAAGTATGAACCCTAGGCCTTGTTTCCTAGCATTGCAATACCGTTTACGCTCACTTTTATCATTAGTTACCTTGCTGTTTTTATATTTTTAGATTACAAATACCCATATCTACCATACATATTGCATTTGTATCACCATCTCTTCGCCGAACTAGTGCACCTATATAATTTACCATTGTATTGGGTGTGTTGAGGACACAAGAGACTCTTTGTTATTTGGTTGCAGGGTTGCTTGAGAGAGACTGTCTTCATCCTACGCCTCCCGCGGATTGATAAACCTTAGGTCATCCACTTGAGGGAAATTTGCTACTGTCCTACAAACCTCTGCACTTGGAGGCCCAACAAATGTCTACAAGAAGAAGGTTGTGTAGTAGACACCAGAACACCTCCCCCAATCGGTCAGAAGATAGCAGCTATCGCACCGAGGTGTCCGGTTCTTTAGCAAACGAGAAGGCCCTCGGGAATTTGTCCTGAAAAATTTCATTTTCCACTTATCTTTCCATAAGAGGATCGTGTCTCCTGCGGCCACATCCACCTTTGTGACACCTCTATAGATATCCGAGAGTTGCATGAGATCCGCCCACCAAAACGATCCACAAGGCTTCGTGGCATGAGGTATTTTGGCAGAATAATGAGCATCCTAGATCAAACTTACCCAAGGGACATCAAGCCTGTTGAAGAATTTGTGGAGTTTCTTCAACAATAGCCCCTGGTTTTGGACTTTAAGATCAATGACCCCCAAGTCTCCCTTGTTCTTAGGTCTGCACACCATTTCCCACACTGCTAGCAAGTTCCCTTTGTACCCATTGTCGGTGTCAAAACTGGCGGATCTCGGGTAGGGGGTCCCAAACTGTGCGTCTAAGGCGGATGGTAACAGGAGGCAGGGGACACGATGTGTTACCCAGGTTCGGGCCCTCTTGATGGAGGTAAAACCCTACGTCCTGCTTGATTATTCTTGATAATATGAGTAGTACAAGAGTTGATCTACCACGAGATTAGAGAGGCTAAACCCTAGAAGCTAGCCTATGGTATGATTGTCTGTTGTCCTACGGACTAAAATCCTCCAGTTTATATAGACACCGGAGGGGGCTAGGGTTACACAAGGTCGGTTACAAAGGAGGAGATATACATATCCGTATTGCCTAGCTTGCCTTCCACGCCAAGTAGAGTCCCATCTGGACACGGGACGAAGTCTTCAATCTTGTATCTTCATAGTCCATCAGTCCGGCCAAAAGATATAATCCGGTTGTCCGGATACCCCCTAATCCAGGATTCCCTCAGTAGCCCCCGAACCAGGCTTCAATGACAATGAGTCCGGTGCGCAGTGTTGTCTTCGGCATTGCAAGGCGGGTTCTTCTCCAAATTTCGAACGTTTGTTAAGCAGTGTCCGGCCCCATAAATGTTAGACCTCTTGGCTTCTGCGCCTAATAAGGGCTATCTCCCACGCGTCGAATGAATACGAGGCACCAGGGCATTTTTACATTCGCCCCCCTAGCCAGATAAATAAATTGTCTATTAAAGGGATGGGGATTCTTAGATCCAATCCATATCATCCTCCCCCAGCGAGAATCCATTGGAGCGCGCTTCGGAAAAATCCACTCCAACATGGCCGACCTCTGCAGCTCCTGTGATTCGGAGAGGTGTTCAGTCCCACACAGTCGATTAGTTAAACTGCAAAGTAAGGGATTTCTCCCTCCAGCATATATGGTTCCCGTCTGAGCCGGGCTCGCCACCTACAATGGCGGGGAGCAAGCGGAGAGCTTCCCCAGCCCCTCTACGGGGGAGTGGGTATGCCTTGTTCCTTATTTATTACGGGGACTCGAATTTCCAATTCATCCGTTCCTCCACGAGCTCCTGGAGTTTTACGGCCTCCAACTGCATAATTTCACCCCTGCTTCCATATTACACATCGCCGGCTATGTTGCCCTTTGCGAGTTATTCCTAGGCTACGAGGCTCATTTCGAGCTGTGGAAAAGGTTATTTTGCCTCGTCCCCCACACACAGAAGGGGTCACTTTATCAAGTGGGCGGAGCCGAAATATGGCTCATCGCCGAAACCGGATACCTGTCCGGTACTCCGAAGAAGACGTCCGAAGACTGGCCTTCGGAATGGTTTTATATGGAGGACGTCCCCCTTCCGGACCCTGTTTGGCGGGGTCTTCCTGAGTTCTACAATGCTCCTCTGAAGAAACGCCGAAGTTGGCGCCCACGGAGCCCCCAGGAGGAAGACAACGGAGAAGTCCTTTACCTGATGAACCGGATTAAAGCACTGGCTCAATCAGGATTGACAGTAATCGAGATTATGTCAATATGCATAATGCGGGGAGTGCAGCCACTTCAATATCAAGGGCACCCCCTATGGTGTTTTAATGGGGAAGACGATGCCACCCGTTGCGGGCGTAAGGGTCCGGACAACTACCGCTTTAGCAAAAATTATGTCCGAGTTGTTCAAGGGAGAGGAAGAGGAGTTCGTCTGCATCAAGCCACGGGATGGATTCTCTATGTACAACCCTCCAAGCTGGGTGAGTTATATCTCCCTACTCCCATTCTTCCCGCATTCTTTGTCGTAGGTATTCACCTTGCCATTGTGCGGCGGGAACTGCAAAAAGCCATAAGGGAGGTCAACAGCCCATCCCCACAACCAGAGGACCCTAACCGGGCCCTTGGTCCCGGACTCGAAGAAGATCCGGACATATTCGTGGAGCTGATAGACCGGCAGTTCTATCAATTAAGCTGTGATGACGCCATGGTGGCCATTACGGCCGACTATCCCGGAATGCTTCCTGCATCACACGTAAGAAAAAACAAAAATCCCAACTCCAAAAACTAGGATCCCCTTTTAGACACTTCACCTACCATACACATATGGTGTTTTACAGGGAAGGTCTTCGGGACGCCGTGCCGAACCCGCGGCAACTCACCAACAAGAGGCACCGAGGCCGGGCAGGCCAAAAAGGAAGGCGGTCAGGACGGAGACGCCGGCGCAGAGGTATGACAAAAACCCCGCTCCGTGGTTGTCGTCTTTCTCAAAACGTAATGACATCCATGTTTCTTTAACAGAAAAAACGCTCGCCGGAATGTGTCCGGTGAGGCTGCCGATCATGCTTCCACCAGTCGGGCTCCAGGACCGGACATAGAGGCGGAAGCCGACATGGGGCGGACGCCGAATACTCCTCCTATAAAGGATGCGGAGAGACTATCCGCTACAAATTCAGAAGTGGAGAGCGCCATGAATCATAGGCGTCGCCGAGCCATACTCTGTGACGCTTGCTTCTCCCCAGAGGCATTTGATGCCTTCAATTCTGGAGACGCGTACCTCCGTGCTGCTCAAAATGGTCTAGCCAGAGCCACGAACCAGTATGTAAGGGATGTATGGGTAAGCAAATCCGACGATTATATGTATTAGTAACCCCTGAGACTTGAAACAGTTAGCAGAACTGATTTTAGGATCATCTATTGTGCAGGTTCTTACAGAGAAGAATACTCGACTGTCACAGGAGCTGGAGGAATGCAAGACCCAACTTCGGGCCGCCGTTTCCGCATTGAAGGAACCTAAAAAGTCCCCAGCAGGTAAAATTTGTTTCAAAGAATGATAGGTACCATATAGCATGCGGCGTGGCTGCAGATCTAACAATAGATATTGCAGATGAATCCGGAGAGAATCCGGAGGACCAGCATGTCGTACGACAGCTAAAGGCTGGTGAACGCGTGCTGACTGAAGTCAGGCGGGAGAAAAACAATCTCCAAGACGCCAATACCAAGCTGAGCGTGGAACTGAAAGATGTTCGAGCCCAGCTTGCGGACTCCGAGAAGGAGAATAAGCAGCTTTGACGCGGCATTTTCAGTAAGTGCTTGAACGGACCCTTAAAAACGGGTCGGCGGAGAAGCCGGCTAACAGAGTTATGTCTGCAGGTATGCTGACGGGTCGTCCCGTGGAGAAGATGCCCAGGTCTGTGGGTGATCTTCTATCCGAGCTCTCACAACTGCACGAACAAGTTCAGCAGGTGATGCAAGGTGTTGCCCAGGCCTTGTGGCCAGTCATCTCCCTGCCAGAAGGCATTGGAGAGCTTGCGGAGAAACTCAAGGGAGCACGGCGGTGCTTCCGATTATGGAAGATATCGGCCTGCCGTCAAGGTGCCAGGGAAGCCTGGGCCATGGTGAAGACACGGTATACCAAGACTGACTCGAACCACATGGCCGAGGTCGGACCTGTGGGGCCCGATGGGAAAGAGATCCCCGTTAGCTTAGTGTATGGGCAAGTAGAATTAGCCACAAAGTATTCCCAACAGGATTGTAGGCTAGACCGCCTGTTGGATGGTATAGAAGAGGAATTTAGTCAGTCTACATGACTATGTAATTAAAGTGACATGTATAATGCCTTCTAGCTAGATTGTAGATCATTTGTCATCGCGGACCTTTTCGCCTCAACCTCGGGACCCGATAGTCCGGAGTGTGTTCGAATACTCGCTCAGTTATATAAGAACCGGGGTATGTGTGGAGACCAGGCGTAGGGGTCATTAGTTCTTGAACAGACAAGTGCCCAACTAGTTATGTTATATTACATGGGTAGTAAGAAACATCTTCCAGGGAGAATAGTTCAGTTAGGGGTTCCTTTCCCTGGGTACGCATGCCCTAAAGTGCATGTCCGGACTGCGAGCGGAGACGCAGGCAAAAACATCTGGGGGCATATATGGAAAATAAATAAAAATCATCTTTTGTTCGCCGACCGAATATTCCCTTAAGAATGCTAGCTTTCGGCTTCACCCAGTCTGAGGTACACATCCGGCTGACCCGGCAGTAACAATCGCAGAGGTGCTCCCCTTATGCCCTAGCCGAATTAACGGGAACGTAGGGCATAAATACAAGAGCCAGGCAACCCAGCTTGGCCAAAACATAAGTCATATCGATGCATATAATGGCGAAGAAAAGGTACATGTGAAAGAATAACACATGTGCGGGGCATGAAGCCCAGATAGATAATTAAGCTTCTGTGTAAGAAGCCCCCAGGTATAAGGAGCGCGATTAGCGCGTCTATAGTGTGCAAGCGAGGCACAAGTTGGCCCTTGAAGGCCTTGAGAAAGAATAAGAGAAAGAAAGAGAAAAAAGAGACAGATAATGTATATGCAAAAAATGGACAGAGGAAGGAGACGAACATAGAGTCTGGCGCTAGGCGTAAAATCTTCGGAGCCTGGCTGCATTCCATGGGTTCGAATCAAGTTGATTATTCGATGCATCCCGCAGATGGTACGCTCCACTGGTCAGAACTTGGTCAATAATGAAGGGACCTTCCCATTTGGGCTCGAGCTTGGTCTTTTTCTTCTCCGGCAGGTGTAGAACTAACTCGCCAAAGTTATGAGTTTTGGCCCGTACTTCTCTGCTTTGGTATCTGCGAGCCTGCTGCTGATAGAATGCGGAATGGGCTTTTGCCACATCGTGCTCCTCCTCCAGGGTGTCCAGACTGTCCTGCTGATCGAGCTCGGCTTCTCTTTCTTCGTACATGTGCACTCGAGGTGAGTCATGAATTATGTCGCAGGGCAGAACTGCCTCTGCGCCGTACACCATAAAGAAGGGTGTGTATCCGGTAGTACGATTCGGCGTGGTCCACAGCCCCCAGAGTACGGAGTCGAGCTCCTCTACCCAGTGCATGTTACACTCCTTTAAGGACCGCACTAATCTGGGTTTGATGCCGCCCATGATAAGACCATTTGCTCACTCAACTTGGCCGTTGGTTTGTGGGTGATAGATGAAAGCATAATCGAGCTTGATGCCCATGTTGCTGCATCAGAGTTTTACCTCGTCGGCCATGAAGTTCGTGCCATTGTCAGTGATGATGCTGTGGGGGGCGCCATAACGGTGTACAACCCCGGATATGAAGTCTATCACCGGTCCGGATTCGGCTGTTTTAACAGGTTTGGCTCTACCCATTTGGTGAATTTATCCACCATGACCAGTAAGTATTTTTTTCTTATGGGTTCCCCCTTTAAGGGGTCCAACCATGTCAAGCCCCCAGACCGCGAAAGGATAGGTAATGGGGATTGTTTGGAGGGCGGTGGGTGGCATATGGCTTTGGTTTGCAAAAAGCTGGCAACCGGCACAGCGTTGGACCAAGTCCTGTGCGTCTGCCCGGGCCGTCAGCCAATAAAAACCTGCATGGAAGGCCTTGCTTACAAGGGCCCGGGCTGCGGCATGGTGGCTGCCGAGTCCGGCGTGAATTTCTGCCAAAAGCTTCTGCCCTTCCTCTTCGGAGATGCACCTTTGAAGGACTCCGGTAGTGCTTTTCTTATACAGCTCTCCCTCGTGGACCTTGTAGGCTTTAGATCACCGGACTATGCAGCGTGCCTCATTTTGGTCCTCGGGAAGTTCCTGCCTAGTTAGGTAGGCCAGGAATGGTTTTGTCCACGGGGCAATGACGGCCATTATTACGTGGGCTAAAGGTGTTATTTCGGTGGCAGAGCCTCCGATTATGTCAGAGTGTTTGGTATCGGGCATTTTGGCCGGGTCCAGACTATTGTTACCGGTGTCCCCTTCCCATACCACGGATGGCTTAAACAACCTCTCCAAAAAGATGTTGGGGGGACCGCATCGCGTTTTGCACCGATGCGGGCGAGGATATCCGTCGCCTGATTGTTTTCCCGAGCCACATGGTGGAATTCGAGCCCCTCGAACCGAGCTGACATCTTTAGGACGACATTTCGATAGGCCGCCATCTTCGGATCCTTGGCATCGAAGTCTCCATTTATTTGGGATATTGCAAGGTTCGAATCCCCACGCACCTCCAGGCGTTGAATGCCCATGGAGACTGCCATCCGAAGACCATGCAACAAGTCTTCGTATTCGGCTGCGTTGTTGGAGTATGTATACAGTATCTGCAGTACGTATTGAACAGTATCTCCGATTGGGGACGTCAGGACGACGCCAGCCCCCAGACCAGCCAGCATTTTGGAACCATCGAAGTGCATGATCCAATGGAGTATGCGCCGTACTCTTTGGGGAGTTCGGCTTCCATCCATTCGGCGACAAAGTCGGCCAATACTTGTGATTTAATGGCTCGCCGAGGTTTGTATGTTATGTCGAACGGGAGGAGCTCAATGGCCCATTTGGCAATTCGGCCCGTGGCGTCGCGGTTGTTTATAATATCATTAAGTGGCACTTCCGAGGCTACTGTAATCGAACACTCTTGAAAGTAGTGTCGTAGCTTCCGGGATGCCATAAATACCGCATAGGCTATCTTTTGATAATGTGGGTACCGTGATTTGCATGGGGTGAGGACAGTGGATATATAATATACCGGCTTTTGAAGAGGGAATTTATGTCCGTCTGCTTCTCGTTCGACGACGAGCACTGCGCTTACAACCTGATGAGTTGTCGCAATGTATAACAGCATTGGTTCGCCAATGTTTGGCGCGGCCAGGGTTGGGTTGGTTGCCAGTATGGCTTTTATTTCTTCCAATCCGGGTGTGGCAGCGTCCGTCCACTCGAAGTGTTCGGTGCGCCGAAGGAGGCAATAAAGGGGTAATGCCTTTTCTCCTAAGCGGGAGATAAAGCGGCTTAGAGCTGCCACACATCCAGTTAATTTATGGATTTGTTTGAGGTCTGTTGGGGTAGCCAACTGTGACAAAGCTCGGATTTTGGCCGGATTAGCTTCAATTCCTCTACTAGAGACGATGAAGCCCAGGAGCTTTCCGGCTGGTACGCCGAAAACGCATTTTTCCGGACTGAGCTTGATGTCGTATGTTCAGAGGTTGTCGAATGTGAGCCTCAAGTCGTCTATTAGAGAGTCGACGTGTTTGGTTTTAACGACCACATCATCTATGTATGCCTCTACTGTTTTGTCGATCTGTTTCTCCAGACATGTCTGAATCATGCGTTGATATGTTGCGCCGGCATTTTTGAGCCCAAAAGGCATTGTGTTGAAACAGAAGGGGTCGTATGGTGTGATAAATGTCGTTGCGGCTTGGTCGGACTCCGCCATCTTAATTTGGTGGTAGCCGGAGTATGCGTCGAGGAAACACAATGACTCGTGTCCTGTGGTAGCATCGATAATTTGATCAATGCGGGGGAGGGGGAAGGGATCCTTTGGGCAAGCCTTGTTGAGGTCCTTAAAATAGACACATAGGCACCAGGATTTGTCCTTCTTTGGTACCATCACCAGGTTTGCTAGCCAGTCCGGGTGTTTTATTTCTCTAATGAATCCGGCCTCCAATAACTTGGCTAGTTCCTCTCCCATAGCTTGTCTCTTAGGTTCAGAGAAACGCCGAAGAGCCTACTTGACCGGCTTGAATCCCCTTAGGATATTGAGGCTGTGCTCGGCCAGCCTGCGTGGGATTCCTGGCATGTCTGAGGGGTGCCAGGCGAATATGTCCCAATTCTCGCGCAGGAACTCTCATAGTGTGGCGTCCACGGCGGGGTTTAACTATGCCCTGATGGAGACTGTTTTTGTAGGGTCCGTTGGGTAGACTTGGAATTTTACTATTTCATCCGCTGGTTTAAAAGAGGTGGACTTGGATCTCTTGTCAGGTATCACATCGTCCCTGTCCACTGTGGAGCGTAGCGCAGTTAATTCCTCGGCCGAAAGGGCTTCGGACAATGCCTCGAGAGTCAATGCGGCTGTTTTGTTTTCGGCGCGGAGTGATGTGTCCGGATCACTAGCGAGAGTGATGATTCCATTGGGCCCGGGCATTTTGAGCTTCATGTACCCATAATGGGGTATGGCTTGGAAGATCGTGAACGCCTCCCGTCCTAAAAGGGCATGGTATCCACTGCTGAACGGGGCCACTTGGAATGTAATTTCTTCGGACCTATAGTTCTCCGGCGTGTCGAATACCACATCTAGTGTGATTTTCCCAGCACAGCGTGCTTCCCGACTGGGGATGATTCCTCTGAAGGTCGTGCTTCTTTGCTCAATGCGGTTCCAGTCTATTTCCATTTTTGAAGAGTTTCCTCATAGATGAGGTTTAATCCACTACCGCCGTCCATGAGTACTTTGGTGAGTCGAAAGCCGTCCATAATTGGACTGAGGACCAGTGCAGCTGGTGCTCGGGCTGTTCGGAATTTAGGTTCGTCACTGGCATTGAAGGTAATAGCCGTGTCACTCCATGGATTCATTGCTGCTACGTGGCAGATTTCGGCGAGGCTGCGGAGTGTTCGCTTGCGCCTATTATTTAATGCGAAGGTTTCAAAGACTGTTAATACCGTATTGTTATCCACGGGATGGTGCTCTGTGGCATTTGGGATGAGAATATCCTTACCACTTTTGGCCACCTACCGGAGTATCCAACATGCTCTAAGGCTGTGTGTTGG
The DNA here is from genome assembly GCF_002162155.2 of Triticum dicoccoides. Classification (NCBI taxonomy): domain Eukaryota; kingdom Viridiplantae; phylum Streptophyta; class Magnoliopsida; order Poales; family Poaceae; genus Triticum; species Triticum dicoccoides. The sequence goes on from NC_041384.1 coordinate 301,799,774, forward strand.
TATGGTATCCGCTGTACTATGGATTTTGTAGGGGCCGTTGAGCCATCCCTCCAATGCGGTTCCATGCCCTGTAGAGGGTTTTTGTTTCTTTGTAACGAACTCGGGTGTCTTATGATAGTGCACCCTTTTACTTCGGACTGGGTGTATATGCCGAGCCGGATTATCCCAAAATTTCGTTTCGGTTTTCCAGGCGCTTTCCATCACACAATACTTTCGTACTATGGACGCCAAGTCAGCGAAGCGTGATATGTCACGGCGACTTAAGGCGTTAAGGATTCCCTTGTCCGTGCAATTATTGCAGAAAAATGAGACTGCGTCTTCCTCGCGACAGTCCTTAACCTTATTCATCACAAGGAGGAATCTGGCCCAATAATGATGTACTGTTTCATGGGGCTCTTGCCTGATGTGGGAAAGATCTTTTATGTCTGGGTGGGTGGGTGGATTTGAGTCCGAACCCCTACCCGATCTGAGAGCTGGATGTCCGGGACCTAGGAGCTGTTCTCTGTCTTCTTCTGTTGTCGCTTCCATGCTTCCCTCGCGGATGGTGTAGTTGTCCCTTGGTGCTTATACTCCTCCTCAACATCCGTGAAGCTCCGACAATACCTATGCATGCACTTGGGAGAAGTGTCAAGTAGTATACCATCCTTGAAGGGGTCAAGTGAGCACGTGTAAAGGAGATGATTCACCTTTATGTATGTGAAGTAGATGTCGCACGTGTCACTTGCCAAACGGACTCTTGACATGGTGATGTCCATAGGATGCTCCGCATCATCTCCTCTCCCTTGGGAAAGATCCGACCTCAGATCAAAATCCCAATCACCATGGGAAAGAGATGGCGTCGCCGTGTAGGAGTGGTCGATCACCAAGTTCTCGACATCTTGAAGCTTGAAATGGGCACTCTCCAATGTCGCACCATCTTGGGATTCCTTCAAAAGTAGCAAAGACAACAAACACTTGGAAAAACAAATGTGGTTAGCGTTAGTGCAAAACCAAGCATTCAAGAGGTGATTCACCAAACAAGTGTCGTCATCGTGCAAAGCATGTGGTTTGACAAAGGATTGTGACATGGCATATAAGCATATAAATTGAGCACAATCAAAGATATCATGGGGACAAGCATGTAAATGTGAGGTAGTGACGCAAATGTGTAACAAGAGAATAAGAATCTACCTCAAGATCATAGCAAGCATGGGCAAATTGCTCAATTAAAGGTCTATGGTAGGCATAGGAATCATTCACAACACCAAATAAAATGAAGTGTCTAAACACATGGGTCAAGTGCAAGACAATCCAAGCATAATGTGCATTGGGTGTAGTGAATATCGTGTGGCACTCAACACAATGGAAAGAGCAATTGTTCATCATGTGTGAGGAAATCAAGGCAAGCATATAGCAATCAATGGGACATGGCATATGTGAAGTGATGACATTGTTGCAACCAAACATATGAGAGGATCAAGTAATCCAAGAATTGGATGCAACACACAAGGCATATATATCATGATGCATGTAATGATGAGAATGACAAGTGGAAGCAAGATCTCTAACATGTGTGCAATCAAGTGGTCCAATATGAACAAGAAGTCTCATGGTGCAAGCAACACAAGTAGTATGATCCGTCATATCCACGCTCAAGAAAGATGTCACCTTGTAGGCGTGTCCTTGTGCGTCCTTCACAATGCCGAAGTACAAGCAAGTGCGATGTAGAATCGTTGTGGTAGAAGGTGGTTTGCTTTCAAGAGCTCGGATGGTCAACTCATGTGAAGTGGAAGTTGACATGAAGTCCAAGTATCCTACACATGCACACAACAAAAGAAAGAACGTATGTGCATGGTAGATAAACACATCATCCATCATGATGGTTCTCTTATCTTGCACATAACCATTAGAAGCACAAGTGCGTGAAGAATATGATGCAACAATGGCAATATTCATGGCACTAGGTATATGGTCCAAAGAGGTAAGACAAGCATGCTTCATAAGGAATATGTCAAAATCTCCAAATATATGTGAGAATGCTATGGGGGCAAACTCATTATCAATACTAAAGGCATAATTGCACTCAATACATGGCAAACCATCTAGCATGAGAGAGGCAACATATGGAGAGATATGACAAGAAGCAATAACAATCATGTCGTGCAAACTAGTGGAGCGAAGATGCAACACACTAGAGGAAATCATGGCAATGATGTCATGTGAGTAAATAATAAGCATAGGCAATGCACATGACATATCGCAAGCACGAACACAAAGCAAGATCATAGTATAATCATAGGCATGGGGCACAAAGCAAACATGGCAATAATAAGTGATATCTCCACCAAGCTTGCAAATACACATAGAAGTACTAGAATCAATCATCATGTGTAATGCAAAGCATGGGTCACAAATGCATGGCAAAGGCATAGGAATGAGCATATCATGCAAAGTGAACATGGCAAGATGGGCATATAATATGTAATGGACAATAACCCATAGCCAAGTGAGGGTCATGTAGAAGAAATGCGCGAAGACTTCACATGAAGAGAGCGGTGGGAAAGTCAATCCATGGGATCCCAAGTCATCATTGCTCTCTAGAGCTCATTTTGTTAACTCGTGGGATTGCGAGGTTGACAAGAATTTGTGGGTACCTACACAAAAGAGACACAAACGCAAGAGATTGTGTGTGTGGTAAATGTACACATCATCCATCATGATGTGTATGTGCATGTGAGAGTTAGCACAAGATAAGCATCGCTCAAAGAAATTTGATGCATGGTATAAGAATATGCCATCCATCATGAAAGAATAGTTATTGTGTATGACACGATGGGGATGCAAATTGAGCATGCAAGTATAAGGATCATGCAATGGATGGGATGAATCAAAATCTCCTAAAATGTATGAGGAAACTATGGGGGTCTCCTCATGAGCAATAATGGAAACATCATATGGAGAAAATGGACAACATCCAAAACAATGCACATCCGAAGCTAGGTGTTCATGGCATGACATATGAGATAAATGATGCAAAGGAAGCATATCAATATCATCACAAGAGAAACAAATGCCAATAATCATGGGCTTGTCATCTATGCCATATGTGCAAATTGGGTTCATTTTAATAGCATATGCATAGTCACTACGATGAGATTGCAAATATGACATATGATGGATCTCATGCATAGCATATGACAAGTCAAGCGGATTGTCAAACATGATGTGACCTAAAGAATTAGCACAAGAAATCCTATGTAACATGGCATCACAACTAATAGACTCCACATGGCAATCATCATACTCATCATAAATGGGTAAATCATCGCATGGGGAAGTCCCACTAGCTTGAAGCATGGAAATAGGTTGATCAACATCATGCAAGCAATCAGTGTCAAGAATGTCCACTAGTGGGACTTGAGCATCACCTTCACCTATGTTACCTTTGTCATTCCACTCATGTGGTGTAGGTGAGGTGGGAAAGACCAAATAGTGGTCATTTTCATCTTGATGGACCATGTGGGGGGTGCATCATATTCCACCATGCCCATCGTCTTGTCCAAAGGTAGGATGAAGTCATCGAGAATCGGCGCGTCATCATATATGGGACCTAGCACCAAATGAGAAGACACAATAGAGGTATAGGTCAAGTTATTAGTGTTGAAAGTGGCCTCACATGACCTATCAACTATCTCACTCTCTCTATGTGGTGGTTCACTCACTCCCTCAAAATAGGTGCACTCAAACTCACATATGGTGGAGTCACTCATCTCACTCAAGAGGTGGGGGTTGTGGCTCTCCTCACATGGGAATTGTGGAAACACATCATATATGGGGCTAGTGGTGAAATCACTCTCACTCTCAATATGGTGGCTAAAGTCACTCAAGTCATCACATGTCGCCGTGGTCGAAGGGAAAATCCCATGCTCAACCATCTCGTTGTTGTCGTCGTGGATGAAGGCCGAAGATGGCACATCATCATTCTCCCCTCCTAAGATGGAAGCATCATCCTTGCTCATCACCATGTCGCGCGCCTCCAAAGCTTGGTCCTTGATGGTGTCCGTAGTCGTAGTCGTTGCCGCACCATCTTGAAAAAGAGTCGAACTAGACTCGGCATCGTCAATGCCACAAAGAGGGATGGCGGTGAAGTCGAACTTGGGATCATTGTCTTGGAGCTCATCGGGCTTGGACATCTTAGTGGTACTAGCCTCATGCTCGTTCTCATGGAGCTTGGTCATCGCGAAGTGAGCTTGGGGTGGAGAAGCTTTGGCCTTCATGAGTTCTTGTTCCGCCTTGAGAGCACCAATGTAGTTGTCATCAAGGGACTTGTAGTTCTCGAGGAAGATCGTCTTGGAGATGTCGTTGTGCAATCCCATCATGAAGTGGAACTTCATCGAAATGGGGTCGTCCATGCTGGCTCGTCGCAAGGCAATCTTCATCTCCTTGAAGTACTTGTCGATGTACTTGGATCCTTGGATGGTGTTCTCCAATTGGCATTGAAGTTGTTCCGTGTAGGTTGGAGGCACGAACTCTCGCTGCAAAGCTCTCTTTGTCTTGCGCCAACTCATGTCATAGGTCTCCGAAGGTGTGTGAAGCCACCATGTGGACGCGTAGTCGTGGAAGTTCCTTGTGGCGCACTTCACTTGATCTTCGGGAGGAACTTGATGTAGCTTCAGGTAGTCGTCCATCAAACGCTCCCACTCGAGATACTCCTCGGGTTCTTGAGTCCCATAGAAATGAATCGCGTGGTCGATGTCGAGGTCGTAGTAGCGTGTGGAAGTTGCAGACTTGAGCTTGTGAAGCTTCTCTTGAGGTTCTTGTGGGCGAAGATGTCGTATATCCGAAGGCAAAGATGCCTTGAAGTCACTTGGCGAAGATGCCAAGGGAGATGGTGAAGTCATTGAGCGGTTGTTGGTGTTGAGCTCTTGACCTTCACGTTCATGGTGGTGATGGTGTCGATTCATTGATGTGACCTTGCCGGAGATGGTAGCTCGGAGGCATGTGCTCTTGAGCGTCTTCTCAAAGATGAGGAAGACCGCTTGTAGGACTTGATGAGGGCTTTGATCTCCTCCATTTGAGCTTGCATCTTCGCGTTGGTGGAGTTTTGCATGGCACCTAACTCATCGTTGTTGTTGTAGACCAAGGATGAAATGCCTTGCCTATCCATCACAAGACTCGAGCAAATATGAGTGGGAGAAAGAGAAGAACGAATACAAAATGTACCTTGACCGAAGTTGAAAGTGGATCAATGATCACTCCAATGTAGACAAGGAAATAGCACAATTGGTATCAATTCTTGTCGGTTTCTCACACCTACAAAAATAAGGCTTATGGTGGAGCTAGGTGAGGATAGTGGCACAAAAATTTGATGTAAAATGTTAGCAAGAGTCAATAATGTTGAAAGAGATTCACAAATTCACAAGTGTAACAAGTAGACCAATAGCAATATGGGTGGCACACGGAAACGCACACACGGATAGATAAATGGGGCCGTGCAACCAAGGATGAGCTCAATTGTGGAATCCACGGAAAATGCTCTTGTTGCACAACTCTAGAGAGACGCTAGCACGATTGCTCAATAGGCGGATACGACACTTGTGCACAACCTATAGGCGATAAAAATGCAACGACTTCTATCCCAATTATGCTATGTATATGATGTTCCGGTGGTATGATCCAAGATGATCGGATATGACAATCTTAAATGCAATGTGGTATGATGTTATGGCACTTGCTTACAAGCTCTTTGTTCACTCTTTTTCTTTGTTTAAAATCTTATTCTCTTTTTTTTGTATGGCCACTTTTGCACAATGCACAAACCAAGATAGCAATTGTGTATATGCGGGAACAAACTTGAGGCACAAGAGATGATATGATGATACCAATATGATATGGTATGTATGCAATGTATGGTGTAGATCACTAATGTGCACAAGTAACGTTGCCGGCAATACTCAAATGGCTAGTCTTGATAGGCAAGGGACGCAAAATGGGCCAAGGGTTAACAATGCAATGGCAAGGGAATATACAATGGAGGGATACCACGATACCGAGATGATATGGAGGTTACCGTCCTTAGCGATGATGAGTGGCGGTGATCTTATGGAGATACCAAGATGATAGAGACTCGTCCCTAAGTAGCCGAAACACCTTAGGAAACGGAAAAACCGCGAACTCAAAATCTCAAATGTCAAATGGTGGTAGCGGGATGCGGTGGTGGTGTTGCGGAAGCTCAATGGGATTGCGGAAATGCAATGATGGGTTTTGCGAGTAGGCAATGCGGAAGTGGAGGGTAAGGTGGTGTACTATACACGGTGTCGGAGTTGAAAGCACGGTCCCTAAGTAGCCGAAACACCTTAGGAGACACAACTCACAACACAAACAAAATTGGGTTAAGTTGGGGTGGTGGAAGTCTATGGTGGCCAAGCCTATGCGGAAGTTATGGTGGTGGTGGTGGTTGATGAAGAAGAAATTGTCCCTAAGTAGTCTAGACACCTTAGGAGACTCAAATCACTCCTCAAGCAACCACTAATGCGATGGGGAACACAATTGGTTAGGTTGCGGAAGTCGGTGGTGGTTATGCGGAGGTTGTGGTGGAAGCCCTAGGCAAAGATGCCAAAGTTTCAAAACTTTGATGGAGTCAAATGGTGATGGTAGTATTTTTGTGTGAAGGGGTATGTCAAGAGCTTTTCAACGAGCTAAAGAACGCGAAAATCGGACTCCGGATGAATTAGTTATGGACAAAACGGTGAAACGGGGGAGGCTGAAATCCCAGGAGCCGGATGTCCGGGGTGGAGCCCGGATTTCCGGGGCTGTCTGTCCAGAACCGAGCAGATTTGGTGCTCCAGGAGCCGGATGTCCGGCTTGGGGCCCGGATGTCCGGCCCGACGAATCCAGATCTCGTTTGGGGCGGAAATTTTCGAATTGGGGGCGGAAATTGATGATTCCAAGGGCAAAATTTGATGGATTTCGAGGATGGAAAGTGGGGAAACTTGGGGATATGCTAGATCCTCTCAAAACTAAGCAAATCCATGGATCAAAATCAACAAAACATCATCAAACAAACAAATCACAAAAAAATTTGGGGCTATTTTTGATGGGGATTTTTGAATTTAGGACGAAATCAAGCAAAACAAGGCTAGAAAAAGAGGGGTAGGGGCTCCAAATTCGTGATCAACCTTGCTCTGATCCAAGATGATGTAGGGTAGAAGCCTAGTGGCCCGATATTTTACGAAAGAAGCGAATCCCGCGATGAACACGAAGAACACGAGGAGGGAAACGAGGGGAAAATCACGAGGGGAACGCAAGAGAAACACTAAACCAACAAGAATGATCACACATGCGCTAGATCCATGAACACAAAGGGAGATACAAGATCCAAAGTCAACAACGGACGATACAAGAGGTAACTGGTTCTTCTCCGTGAGGAGGTCTTGAATCCACAAAGGGATCTTCTCGTGAGGGGTCTTGAATCCAAGGTGGATCTTCTCCGTAGAGGGGCCGCGGTCTCTCTCATGGAGTAGATCCGATGTGGATGAGCGAAGCTCTATCTTTAAGTATGAGCTAAACCAACGCTAACCCTAGAAAGTTGGACGAGGTGGAGTATATATAGTCTAGGGGGGAGAAGGGATACACGGGCCTCGGCCCTTCACTGTGCGCAGATAGGGGAGGCCGGATGTCCAGGCTGGTCGGGCCGGATGTCCGGGCTTTCAAGCGATGCCGGATGTCCGGGCTGGGGAGGTCGGATGTCCGGGCTGGAGTGGTGGCACTTGTTGCTCTCGGGTTCGGAGGGGCCGGATTTCCAGGCTGGGAGCCGGATGTCCAGGGGCTCGGGAACGGCCGGATGTCCGGGCTGGCGAGGCCGGATGTCCGGGGCCTGGGAGCTATTCTCCGTCTTCTTCCATCGTCACTTCCATGCTTCCCTCGCGGATGGTGTAGTTGTTCCTTGGTGCTTGCACTCCTCCTCAACATCCGTGAAGCTCCAGCAATACCTTTGCATGCACATGGGAGAAGTGTTAAGTAGTATACCATCCTCGAAGGGGTCAAGTGAGCACGTGTAAAGGAGATGATTCACCTTCATGTATGTGAAGTAGATGTCGCACGTGTCACTTGCCAAACGGACTCTTGACATGGTGATGTCCACAGGATGCTCCGCATCATCGTTGGGGAAACCTCCAAGGCCCGGGCCTTGGAGTAGGCGCGCCTGGCCAATTTGGCTGAGCACACTCGACTAGAGAACCTTCAATGTGCACTCGACGAGCGTGCTCGGCAGCGGGCTCCTGAGTCCAGTCGACGACAGCTTTTTCCGCCTCAACCTCAGGTATACCGCACTCCGATTCAAAATCTCACAGCTGCAGCCTGTATAGCAGAGTCAATTCAACCTTCCCAATCGGAGGCTGGCAGAGGGTTGATGCAGATCCGGGCCTTACTCCGGGCGGCAGGAGAGCAGAACACAGTAGTGTCTTAGTCGCGGAATAGGATTCATAGCAAATCTATGATGGCAGATACAGTTCAGTCAGCCCACAGCCCAAGATCACCCCCGCGGCGTGAGGGACGTGGGCATCGGCAGGAGCAATACAAAAACCATGAGTAGTATGATCACCGACTCGTTCGTGATAACGAACGTCGAGTGCCCACACCTCCTCCGAGGAGTGGATCATATGTGCCTCGGCAATATGATGACAGACGCCCTCGCAGTGGCGAGCAAAGAGTACCAGCCGACCCATGGGAGCCAGGCTTTGATGCGAGATCTATTCTCGTTCAAGGTCTGGTTGACAGGAACAGAGCACACATGGAGGGCCTTGACAGAGATCATCAGACTGGCAGCAGACTTCATGTTTCAGGTCCAAAGTGTTTCAGCAGAGCCATCAGAGCCGCAGTGATTCCTCCCAACTTCAGGTTGGCGACTCGAGTCAGCAAGTTCACTGGTGAGTCTAAGCCTGACACTTGGCTTCAGGATTACCGAGTGGCTGTACAGATCGGTGGTGGCAATGATGAAGTGGCCATGAAGCATCTTCCTCTGATATTAGAAGGTTCGGCCAGAGCATGGTTGACTCAGTTAGCGCCAGGCAGTATATTCAGTTGGGAAGAACTTGCCCGGGTGTTTGTTAAAACTTTTGAGGGTACTTGCAAGCGGCCAGCGGGGTTAATGGAATTGCAGCATTGCGTGCAGAAACCGAATGAAACAATGAGAGATTACATTGAGAGGTGGACCACTTTGCATCACACAGTGGAAAATGTATCCCACCATCAAGTAGTGTGTGCCTTCAAGTAAGGCGTTAAAAATCGGGAGCTAGTCCTGAAATTCGGTCGGATAGGAGATATGTCTCTGACTCGGATGATGGAAATAGCCACTCGGTATGCTAACGGAGAAGAGGAGGATCGGATCCGCAGTGGAAAGAGCAAGCCAGTCGGTCAGGACATCGGTCGAGGCAATTCCAATCGGAAACAAAAGCGTAAAGTTGAGCGTGCAGGACCTGGTGAAACTGCGGCGGTGATTCAAGGAAAGTTTAAAGGGAAGCCTAAGGGGCCTTGGACCCCCAAGAAAGTAAAATATGCAGTTGGTAACGATGTGATGGATCTGCCATGTCACATTCACACCAAGAAAGATGAAGAACGCAATCTGATTTATCCTAAGCATACCACTTGACAGTGTCGGGTTCTGATCAAGCAATTCCGACAGAAATAGCCTAATGAGAAGGAAAAAGAATCTAACAAGGATGAAGACAAAGAAGAAGACGATCGTTTTCCCAATGTCAATTCCAACCTAGTGATTTTTGCTGATGTTGAGAGCAAAAGTCGATTGAAAGTGATCAACACAGAACTGAATATGGTTGCTCTGGCAATGATAACATACCTGAAGTGGTCACAAACATCTATCACATTCGACCAGTCTGATCATCCTGCTCGCATAGCCACCCCTGGGAGGCAAGCGTTGGTGGTCGACCCAGTTGTTGGAGGCACTAGACTGACCAAAGTGCTAATGGATGGTGGTAGCGGCATGAATATCCTTTATGCTGAAACCTTGAAGGGGATGGGCATTCCGATGTCCAAACTTACTGAGAGCAACGTGAGCTTTCACGGCGTCATCCCTGGCAAGAAGGCTGAATCACTCGGCCAGATAACCCTTGACGTGGTTTTCGATGATTCAAAGAATTACCGTAAGGAAAAGTTGACATTTGAAGTAGTGGATTTCCATAGTGCTTATGGCTCGACCATGTTATGTGTATCTCAAGTTGAAAATGCCTGGTCCCAGAGGAGTGATCACGGTCACTGGCAATCAGCAGAAGGCAGAGGAATGCTTCTAGAAGGGTTCTAAAATTGCCGATGCACAAATGACAGCAGTTGAAATGCAAGAGTATCAGAAAAATGCAGATCCGAGTGATTTGTTGAGAGCCAAGAAGCCTGCCACAGATTTTGCATTTCAGTCGTCCGGAGAAACAAAACCGATTCATATTCACCCGACCGATCCTAATGCTGCTCCTACTCATATCTCAACATCACTCGACAACAAATAGGAAGAAGCGCTCATCCAGTTCCTCCGTGAGAACTGGGACATCTTTGCATGGAAACCTTCTGACATGCCGGGTGTACCCAGGGGACTGGCTGAGCACCGTTTGCGAGTCGACCCGAAACTGAAGCCAGTCAAGGAACATCTTAGACGGTCTGCCGTACAGAATAGAAAAACAATTGGCGAGGAAGTGGCTCGGCTCCCAGCAGCTGAGTTCATCCGTGAGATTTACCACTCCGAGTGGCTTGCCAATGTTATCGTGGTCCCCAAGAAGGACGATTCACTTCGTATGTGCATTGACTTCAAGCACATCAATCGGGCCTGCTCGAAAGATCATTTTCCTCTCTCCCATATCGACCAAATCGTCAACTCGACTATGAGGTGTGAACATTTGTCTTTTCTAGACGCCTATTCTGGGTATCATTAGATCCGACTGTATGGACCCGATGAGATAAAAATAGCTTTCATCACTCCATTTGGGTGCTTTTCTTATGTCACCATGCCATTCAGTCTCAAGAACGCTGGTGCCACATTTAGGAGGATGATTCAGAAGTGCTTGCTCACTCAAATCAGTCGGAATGTGGAAGCATATATGGACGACATTGTGGTCAAGTCGCGCAAAGGTTCTGACCTGCTGACTGACCTCGCTGAAACCTTTGCCAACCTAAGAAGGTATGATATCAATCTTAATCTGTCAAAATGCACATTCGGAGCTCCAGGAGGAAAGTTACTCGGTTTCCTCGTTTCCAAACAAGGGATCGATGCCAACCCAGAGAAAGTTGGAGCCATACTCCGAATGAAACGCCCTATGTGTGTGCATGATGTTCAGAAGCTTACTGGTTGTTTGGCCGCCTTGAGTCGATTCATCTCTCGCCTCGGTGAAAAGGCATTGCCTCTTTACCGACTGATGAAGAAATCGGATAAGTTCGAGTGGACTCCTGAAGCTGATGCAACGTTTGCAGAACTCAAAACCCTGCTTCCCACCCAGCCGGTGCTCGCTGCTCCAATCAGCAAAGAGCCTTTACTGCTTTATATTGCAACCACTGGACAAGTTGTCAGTACAGTACTTACGGTCGAGCGGGAAGAAGAAGGAAAAACCTATAAAGTTCAGCCCCCAGTGTATTATATTTCTGAAGTCTTGACGCCACCCAAGCAAAGATATCCTCGCTATCATAAGCTTGTCTATGGGATTTACATGACCACGAAGAAGGTTGCACATTATTTCTCTGATCACCCCGTTACAGTCGTCAGCGACGCACCTTTGTCAGAAATTCCGAACAACAGAGACGCAACTGGTCGAGTGGCAAAGTGGGTGATTGAACTCCTTCCCTTAGATATCAAGTTCGAGGCAAAGAAAGCTATCAAGTCCCAGGCAATAGAAGATTTCCTCGCCGAGTGGGTCGAGCAGCAACAACTGACTCAGATTCACTCGAAGCATTGGACCATGTTCTTTGATGGATCCAAGATGTTGAATGGTTTTGGTGCTAGTGTGGTATTGGTATCCCCTTGAGGAGACAGACTCAGCTATGTTCTTCAGATCCATTTTGATTCCTACAACAACGAAGCAGAATATGAAGCACTTCTGTACGGGTTGCTTATGGCCATTTCACTCGGCGTCCGTCGCCTAATGGTCTATGACGACTGAGATTTGGTGGTTAATCAAGTAATGAAGGAGTGGGACGTCAGAAGCCCGGCTATGACTGGTTATTGTAATGCAATGAGAAAGTTAGAGAAGAAGTTTGAGGGTTAAGATCTCCATCATATACCTCGACTAAAAAATCAAGCAGCTGGTGATTTGGCGAAGATAGGCTCCAAGCGTGAGCCTATTCCCAGTAATGTGTTCTTGGAGCATCTCCACACACCGTCCGTCCAAGAGGATCCCTTCACGGAAGAGCCCCCACAACCTAAGAGTCCTACTGATCCGACTGAAGTTGAAGTCCCAGCCGTGGTCGACTTGGTCATGGAAGTCTTGGTCGTCATACCCTATTGGACACTGCCGTACATCGCATATATTCTCGGGAAAGAGCTTCCAGAGGATGAAGAAGAGGCTCGTCAGATTGTCCGTCGATCTAAAGCTTTCACAGTAGTGGGTGGACAGCTTTACAGAGAAAGTGTTACCGGAGTTTCTCAGAAGTGCATAACACCTGAAGAAGGTCGAGTGATCCTCAACGACATCCACTCGGGGACCTGTGGTCACCATGCGTCCTCTCGAACCATTGTGGCCAAAGCATACCAAGCGGGATATTATTGGCCACGAGCAAATGAAATGGCAAAAGACATAGTCGACAGATGTGAAGGTTGCCAGTTCTACTCCAACATGTCTCACAAACCTGCATCAGCCCTGAAGACCATTCCACTCGTCTAGCCCTTTGCTATTTGGGGATTAGATATGGTTGGACCTCTAAGGACTAGCAGAAGTGGCTTCACCCATGTGCTCATAGCGGTCGACAAGTTCACCAAATGGATTGAAGCCAAGCCTATTAAAAAGCTCGAAGCAAGTACTGCCGTCAGCTTCATCAGAGAGTTAACATTTAGATATGGTGTCCCGCATAGCATCATCATGGATAATGGGTCGAACTTCCATTCTGATGAGTTCAGAGCCTTTTGCGCTTCCCAAGGCACTCGGGTTGACTATGCTTCAGTCGCCCATCCCTAGTCGAATGGACAAGCTGAAAGAGCAAACGGGTTGATTCTCAAAGGACTCAAACCCCGGTTGATGCGTGACCTCAAGCATGCATCGGGCACTTGGGTCGATGAACTTCCATCAGTACTTTGGGGATTGAGGACGACTCCTAGTCGGTCGACTAGCCGAACTCCATTCTTCTTAGATTATGGGGCTGAAGATGTGCTTCCATGTGAGTTACTTCCTAACGCCCCGCGAGTGGAACTCTTCTCAGAAGCCGAAGCAGAACAAGCCCGTCAAGATGCTGTTGACCTTCTGGAAGAAGAAAGAGAGATGGCGATGATCTGGTCGACCATCTATCAGCAAGACCTGTGTCGATTCCACGCCAGAAACGTGAGAGGTTGAGCATTTCAAGAGGGAGACCTGGTTCTTTGAGTGGATCAGCAGAAACCACACAAGCTCGCTCCTGCTTGGGAAGGCCCCTTCATCATCACCAAAGTGCTTCACAACAGGGCTTATCGCCTCTATAGTGTTGAGCACAATAAAGACGAGCCACGCGCTTGGAATGCGGAGCTGCTCCACCCCTTTTATACTTAAGCATTCGGATTGTTGTGATGTACTAAGAAATACATTCTAGTTCGATTATCAAAGACACAGTTTCACAGATGATTATTGTTCCTTTTTTAAGTGTTCTAAATCCCCCAGTAGGTGCCTTAGCTACGAATCTGCTTAACCTAAGTTTAAAAAATCAAATCCCACTGAGTGATGAGCAAGTCTCACACTCGGGGGCTTAGCTGCGAATACGTTTTGCCTAAGTTTAGAAAATCCTACCGAGTGGTGAGCAAGTCTCTCACTCGGGGGCTTATCTGCAGTTCAATACTCGCCTAAGTTTAAAAAATCCTACCGAGTGGTGAGCAACCCTCCCACTTGGGGGCGTAGCTACAATTCAATACTCGCCTAAGTTAAGAAAATCCTACCGAGTGGTGAGAAACCCTCCCACTCGGGGGCTTAGCTGCAGTTTAATACTCGCCTAAGTTTTAAAAAAATCCTACCAAG
>NC_041384.1:301814164-301824758 GCF_002162155.2 Triticum dicoccoides
GTTTAAAAAATCCTACCGAGTGGTGAGCAACCCTCCCCTCGGGGCTTAGCTGCAGTTTAATACTCGCCTAAGTTAAAAAATCCTACCGAGTGGTAAGCAACCCTCCCACTCGGGGGCTTAGCTGCAGTTGAATAGTTGCCTAAGTTTAAAAAATCCTACCGAGTGGTGAGCAACCCTCCCACGCGGCGGCTTAGTTGCAGTTCAATACTCGCCTAAGTTTAAAAAATCCTACAGGGTGGTGAGCAACCCACCCACTCGGGGGCTTAGTTGCAGTTCAATACTCGCCTAAGTTTAAAACAATTCTACCAAGTGGTGAGCAACTCTCCCACTCGGAGGGCTTAGCTGCAGTCCAGTACTCGCCTAAGTCTTAAGGCTCGCTCCATCCTTACCCATAAGGACAACGAGGTGCAGGTCGACCACGATCTGCCCTTGGAGCTTCACCACAAATACAACATCCGCTCCATCCTTACCCGTAAGGGCAGTGAGGTGAAGGTCGACCACGATCTGTCCTTGGAGCTGCGACACAAATACAACGTCCGCTCCATCCTTATCCGTAAGGGTGGCGGGGTGCAGGTCGACCACAATCTGCCCATGATTCACTCGACTGAGCTGCATCACAAAGTCAATAGCAACTCAAACTGCAAGAAACAAGTTCTGTGGAAAGAGTCAAAAGATTCAAAAGCAACCAAAGTTCAGATAAAATCCTAAGGTTCCAGAACACGGATTAAAGTACTCAGGCATCAGGACCGAAGGAGTTTAACGGTTACAAAATCACACGGCATTCTAAGGCAAATTTAAGGCGAGGCATAAAGTTTGTTCACTCCGCGGGAGGAGGACTTGCAGGCTCGACGAACTCGTCCAGATCAATTCCGTCAGTAATCCGAGTGGCAGCAGCAATGAAGGTTTCCATGAAGGATCAGAAGTCATGCCTTTTGGTATTGGCAACCTTGATCACTGCCAGCTTCTCTTCTCGGGCTTCCTTGCAGTGGACACGAACCAGCGACAGAGCCACATCAGCACCGCATCGGGCAGATGACTTCTTCCATTCTTTCACTCGACCAGGGACCTCATTGAGTCGAGTCATCGGGGACTCGAGGTCATTTTGAAGTGTCGCCCTTGGCCAGAGTGCTGTATCGATGCACGACACCTCCACCTTTAGGCGAGCAAGATATCTCGTAACACTGGCAACACGGGATTCCAGTCGAAGCACGTTCATAGCAGCATCATCACCGACGGGAGAAAGGACAGGGTCCAGACCCGTCTCAACCTGCCCAGTCTCTTCTTCAAAGTTTTGGCAGAATTCTACAAACACAAAGAAATAATGAGTCGACAAATGCCTGATGAATCGACAACAGCTAAACAGTCGAACAAAGGGAATTACCTTCGAGCATAAGGAACAGCTTTTTGGAATTAATTCTTTTACGAGAAATGCCTTTGATCTTCTCATTCAAAGCAACTTTGTCCTTCTTCAGACGGGTCACTTCTTTGTTGGCCTCGGTGAGGGATGCCTTTAGTTTGGCATTGTCTTCCTCCAGTGCTCGGACTGAAGCCAGCTTCTTGTCGGCAAGTGCGGTCTTCTCCTTAGCCTCCTTCTGCACAGCTGCAAGGTCAAGATCCTTTTGTGCCAAGGATTGCTTCATTTTCTATGAAGAATGTGCATTCGGGTCAACGAGAGGAACGAACAGATAGCTTGAAGGATGGTCAAGATAAACAGTCGACAGGTTGTTACCTTCCATACCAGCTACTTCGTCTTGAGCCTTTTTCAAGTTTTGATTGGCCAACTCCAAATCAAGGTTGAGTTGCCTCTGCTTTTCCTTGAATTTCGTGAACTTGGAGATAAGCTCATAGGATTTCTGAAGTCAGCAAAAAGATACATCAGTAAACAAGATCAAAGATCAGTCGCTTCCGAGTGAATAGAGCTCTAAGACTACCGCAGAATCAAAACATTTTACAGTAGCCTCGGGGACTACACCCAGTGGGTGCACTTAGCGTGCCCCCACTAGTTCGGCTTCCAGTCGACATGGTCCGACCAGACCGAGTGGAAGAGTAAAAAAAAGAGAGAAGAAGACCGAGGTTATTTTTTGAAGTCAACAAAAGACATTCTCAGACCCCAACCGACTGCCCGCAGTCGACTGTGGTCTCGAGGACTACACCCAGTGGGTGCACTTAGTGTGCCCCCACTGGTTTGGATTCCGCTCAACATGGTCCACTTGACTCAACTAGAAAAGTTACTCATGATAAATTCAAACACCCACTAGGGCCTTTTGCTGCTTTGGGGCCTTCTCAGTCAGCACAGGGGAAGAGGTCCGAGTGTGCTTGGAAGTTTGTCCGGTCGGCCTAGCTACTTCTCCACAAACACTCACTAGGTCGTGCTTATGTTTGGAATGCTTTTCAGTGCGAGGCGGTGACTCGACTTCTTCACCACTGCTCGAGTCATCGCTTTCCTCCTCCTCTTCCCCTCCATCAGATTGCCAATCCATGCTTTCGCCTCCGCTCGCCTCCCCTTCCGGGTCCTGCTCCTGCTCTCCGTTGGGCATCGAATACATCTCAGTGAGGGCTTGAAAGACAACAAGTGGAACAAATGTCAGTCGATTGGCAAAAAGCAATTACATGATAGATCAAAAAACACTCGGGAGTTAGAGTTGGACCTTGTCTGGTTCATATGAGTTGTTGAGTGGAGGGATTCTCCTGGACCCCCTGGGGTTATCCTTGTTGCCAGTGATGCCCCTCAACCACTGCTCCACCGTATCCTCGTCGACTTCTTCTGGGTGGATCCGAGTGGTATCATCGATGCCCGAATACATCCACATCAGATGGTCGCGAGCTTGAAGTGGCTGAATGCTTCGTCTGAGGAAGACCTCCAGCAGATCCATGCCAGTCATGCCATCATGAACGAGCTGGACCACTTGCTCGACCAGCACATTCACCTCCGCTTTCTCCTCCGGAGTCACTTTCAAGGCAGAGGGCTTCTCGACTCGAGCCATGGAAAAGGGGGAAGCCCAGTCGACTGGCCTGGAGTCGGCTGGTCTTTGCAGTAGAACCAGGTCGACTGCCACCCTCTGACTGACTCGGGAAGAATCATGGATGGGAAAGTACTTTTACCTCTCATTTGGATCCCAAGACCCCGACACATCTGGATCACATGTGTCCTCTGATCAATTGGATTGGCTTTTTTGACCGACTGAGAACGACAGGTGAAAATGTGTTTGAAAAGGCCCCAGTGTGGTCGACAACCCAGGAAATTCTCACACATGGACACGAATACAGCGAGGTACACGATGGTATTGGGAGAAAAATGATGAAGTTGTGCTCCAAAGAAGTTCAAGAAACCTCGGAAGAAAGGGTGAGGAGGCAAAGAAAAACCACGGTCGACGTGGGTGGCGAGGAGCACACACTCACCCTCCTGTGGTCGTGGCTCGGTCTCGTCCTCCGGGAGCCGCCCTGACTCGTGGGGAATCAGTCCCCCCTCGACCAGATCATCGATGTCGTCTTGCCGGATCGTTGACCGAATCCAATCTCCCTAGATCCAGCCGTGCGGCAGGCTGGATCTCGACGAAGATCCGCCATATCTGGTCTTCCTCCCCTTCTCCTCGCCGTCGCCTTCTTCGCACGCTCCAAGGCCGTCGTCTTCTCCTTCCCCATTGCAGCGGACCGAGCTCGAGCGGGCCGGCAGCGCCAAGAGCAGAGGTGGATGCAGTGGAGAAACAAAGGAGAAAGGGAGAGAATGGGGCGCACTGTGCAGAAAACCCCAGCCACGTCGCCTTATATGAGGTCTTCTCCCGAGTGACTGACTTGTGGGTCCAAGCAATCCCGTCAAATCCCGCAACAGTCACGCACACAGTACATGGCGAAAAAGGTGGTGCGTGAATCGAGGTGCCCCTGCCTAATCTTCTCTGATTACCATGGCCTCCTCCTCCCCGTGCGCTTCTCGAATTTCGAATCTCGCAGGATCCGCAAGCAGCAAAGCAACCTGTCAGACGGAAGATTTTTTCCATATCAACACTCGAAGCTTTTCAATAAAAGTTCACTCGACAAACTAAGAATGGATCAAGGCGACTAAAAAAGAAGTTGAAGTCATCGTTATTGGTCATTCGATCCCAGTAAGACGCTTCCGAAGCGCAAGAATTGAGTCGGAGGTATTTTCAACTCCTTCTCAACTCGAGCCCTAAACCATTCGGGGGCTAATGATGAAGCTATGTACCTAGGGTAGGGTCATAGGCCTGACCTAGACACCCTCCACTAGGACATCACCCTAAATCCGGAAACATTCGAGGGATACCATCATCCACTCGACCAGAAGCATTCCACTCGGAAGACTCGAAGTCACTCGACCGTAGCAATTGTCACTCGACGATCATAAGACCTAAAGCCACTCTGTATAGCAACGGTCGAACATTTACTTTGTAGACTTAAGGGTCATTTATGTCACTTTATTGCTAGCGTTGCCAGAAACGCCCCATCTTTATGTACCTTAAACCCTGTGTAACTGAGGGTCGGAGGGGTCTGGCGAACTCTATATAAGCCACCCCCTCCTCGGGGACAAGGGTTCGCACCCCCCGTAATACCACACTCATATATTCCAGTCGACCGCCTCCGGGCACCGAGACGTAGGGCTTTTACTTCCACCGTGAAGGGCCTGAACTCGTAAATCTTGTGTGTACAACTTCACCACAGTTGGGCTCTTGCCTCCTCATACCTACCCCCCATTCTACTGTCAGTCTTAGAACCACGACACGCCATCCGCTCGATCCCTTGGGAATGGGAAATTTTAAGGCTCATCCAGGGTCGCTTGACATTTGTTCCCTTTATAAAGGGATAAGGACCCCTCTTTTACCCCGCGCCTTCTCCTTCCTTAGCCTTCCCATCTTTGAGCTCCAGTGCCCAAGTCCCAATCCTTCTCCATTGCCACCACGCGCTCCGACCATGTCCGGATCCGGTTCTCAAGGCAAGTGGGTGGCCTCTTCCGTGATGAAGAAGGATATCCAGGGACTCCGGGAGGCGAGGTACTTAACCGTGGAAATCACACACACGCTTCTGACAAAGGGGAAAATCATCCCTACTCCAGAGCCTGGCGAAAGGGTCGTGTTCATCCCCCAAATCCTCTGCGGGTTAGGGTTTCCCCTTCACCCCTTTGTTCGCGGCCTCATGTTCTACTACCGACTAGATTTTCACGATCTAGCCCTGAACTCCTTCCTCCATATCTCGGTGTTCATCATCATGTGCGAGGCATTTCTCTGCATCCCTCTGCACTTCGGCCTATGAATCAAGACCTTCAACGTGAAGTCGAAGGTGGTCGACAGGGAGCACGCGGATTGCGGCGGAGCCATGGTGAGCAAGCTTCCTCATGCTATTTTTGGCCTAAAGGGGCCTTTGTGGATACCGTAAAGACATGGCAGCAGGAGTGGTTCTATATCATCGAACCCCGTGGCACCAAGTGGGCGGCCACTCCTGCATTTAGATCTGGACTCCCCCTACGACTCGCTTCATGGACCAACAAGGGTCCAGACTGGGGATCGACCGATGAGGTGCTGATGCTGCAAAAGCGCATCAAAAGTATCATAGAGAAGAACACCCGCCTCACTGAAGTGATTCAGGTGATGCTTATCCGACGAGCCCTTCCTTGCCAGCGACAGCCTCCCTGTTTTTGGGAGTTTAATCCGGAAGGGACGCGAACTCTGCGACAATTCTTCGGCACGACGCACAAAGAGATCTGCAAATTGCTCTTTAAATCTCAAAAGTCGTGGCCAGAGACGGCCGAAGACATTGGTCTTGATTGCAACCATCTGGCGCCCTCGTTAAGGGCTAAGCTTCGACTTATAGCTTGGTTTGTTAATCCAGGGGATACACTAACCACTCCATCCTTTAAACGGGTCTGGACAAAGAAGGTGGAGCGGATCAGGTGTCCGGCCCCCCTTCTCGGCTCAGCCGATTCCCTCCTGATGAGGATGCTGGTCCCGGCGCCATACCAGGTGCCGGTAAAGAAGGACAAGAAGAAGAACAAGGAGGCCGAAAGTGGCCTCCACCATGAAGGTACCTCGGACGCTATGTCCGGAGGGACCGACCGAGGCTCCCTCCTCTCACGAGGGAGACAGAAACGAGGAGGACGAGGAGGAAGAAGACAACCGTCCTCTCAAAGGGAAAAGGAGGGCGGCCTCTGCAGACCCGGAGGCGAGGGCGTCTAAGAGGGGAAAGTTATCTCTTTCAGATGACTCGGATTCAAACACCGAGGATATCCCCAAGCCCCGCCCACGGACCAAGCCCCTTGACGAATCGTAAGTACCTGAGGAAACTTTACATACATCCACTCCTTTATGGATTGTGAGAATAATATTAAAGCATGGGTTTCAGTCCGTCTCGTGATCTCCCTCAACAATCTTCCTCGTCAGGTGATTTGCCACCGGAGATGATGGAGAGCGAGATGCCTCCGCAATTTTCCTCGCTCCCTAGGGCGGGTGACATCGAGGTGTCATCGCAAAGGATTTCTCCGGATTGCCGAGAGGTGCAGTGGACCATCAATATGGCACCGGAGGGTAATACCTCGGCCGTTGAGGACACGGGGGACGCGACCCTTGTGAAGACTGGGGATGGGGGCCCTAGATAGTTCGTCCCCCAGCCGAATACTGCTTCAAAAATGGACCCGAAGTCGAGTTAGCGGCCCCCTTCAAGGGAGGGGGCGCCTATTCTTGCGGCGACCTCCATGAATCTGGAGGCGTCGAACATGCTGAGGGACGGACTGCAGAGTGCGTCCATCTTGGAGGAGCACCTTACCTTGATGGGTACAGTGGCTGAGAAGATTCAGTCCGCTAAAAGCGGGCTGCATGAAGCCTTTACGAGCCTACTAACAGGCTTCAAGGTATGCGATATAATGTCTTTAGCCACTTTCAATATGGAAAATATGCCTGTATATGGATAGTAGCCCCTGAGACTCTGGTCGGCCCATGAAGAAGGGCGAACAGAGGATCTACATATATCTGCAGGAAATGACATGCTTATTTGGCTGGAAAAACAGGCTTCACTATTAGCGGCAACCGCCCAGGCCGCGGAGGTTTCCGAGCTAAAACGGCAGCTGAAGCAGGTTGATGAGGACATTGTCCTTATTAACAAGTGGCTCGATGAGGCACAAGGTATTCTGCGAACAACCCATTTGTGCCTATATGGATGTGTGAATGCTAAGTTGAAACTTAGACTTTGTTATGTGGGAAATTCTAGATGGCGCTGCTGAGGTCGAGACCCTCAGGGGTAAACTTGCCCTGGACAAGGAGCGGGCGAGAGTGAGCAATGTGGCCGCTCATAAAGCGACTGCAGATTTGAAGACCGAACAGGCCGCCCGGTGCCAGGTCGAGGAGCGAGTATCTGTAGTAGAGCAAGAGCTCAAGGACGTCGCCCGCAAGTGCAAGTCCCTCGAGGAGGAGAATAAAGCCAAGGCAACCAAGCTCGACAAGGCTCTTGAGGAGGCCAAAGAGGCGCAATCCGAATCTAGGGCGGCTCGCGAGGAGGTCCGGCAAGCCGGACAGATAGCGGCTAGTAAGCCCTTTCTTTTACAGACCAAGTTTGGCGATCAGAGATATGCCTTGCTTAATCGACTGTGGAGTTCTCTCGACGCCTTTGCGGATCTTCCGAAGAGTGCCGCTGATGCCGCACAATTCTTCGAGGCTCAGGAGGGACATGCAGCGGAGAAGCTGTTCTGGTCACAGTTCGCGACGCGGGAGCACCTGGCACTGTTGAACGACCAAATGGCACAGTTGGCCGAGCTGCATAAGATGTCTGAAGCGGCCATGAAGGACGTCATAGTTCGGCTATGGCCAGTCGAACCCGTTCCAAATAGTTATTTTGGCTTGGCGCGGTGACTTGTCGATGCAGTGCCCCGAATCGACGCAATCAAGTGGTCGGTGTGCATAAAAGGTGCACGGATGGCCTTCGCCCACGTCAAGATGCATTGGGTGAAGATGAAGGCTGCTGAAGTGTCTGTCGAGGGTCCTCCCAGAGGCAAGAACCAGCGCACGCTGAAGCGCTATTTAGAGGACGTCCTAGAGGGTGCCCGCTTGATAGAGGGTCAATGCTCAAAGGACATTATGTTCGAATAAATGTACCCGAATTATCCGGACTTTTTATTATATATGAAGGCTTTGTAATATATTTGTTCCTTTGTCTGAAAGTTCTTCCCTCCTGTGCGGCCGTTTTTATATTCCTGAGAGTTTTCCAGTCGTCGGCTTCAGGCCCCACGTAGATACTACGAGGGTGTTCAGAATAGCACATGATCACACTTAACCCAACGTCTTGGTCCGTGAAGGAGGTGTCAGTGCGGCAAACCAGGCAATTGGACTATGTGGCTTTACCACTCTCACTTAGCCATAGGAGTTTGACGATGGGGCTAGAAGATAGCCCCTGGTATGTATGCGGCTATCTGGATGCGGGTGCATAACATATGTGACCGGAAAAGCGGTCCTTCGTGTTATACGGAAACAATCGCTAAAGATTTTAATAAGTCACCGAGTGGCTGACCAGCTCTCGCCGCATCATGACAGTCAGTTTTCGGCTTTCTCTACTAAGGTGCTTGACCGGACGAACCAGAAACACAATCATAGTAGTTCTCCCTTTACTACCCTAGCCGAACAAACGGAACATAAGGTAGCAAACATAGGAGTCGGGCAACCCAACTATTGACCAAAGACATGATTCAGAGCCGATGCATATAATGCCAAGCTCGGGACGCCGAATTGTGCTATAAATCTATTCGGGCTTTTGTTTGGCGACACATGTGTGGCCATATAGAGCCCCTTGCAATTTTTGCCGAGGTGAGTGAGACAACTGAGGAGACGGTATACAATCTATGAATAAAGGTGATACCAAATAAAAATTGTTTTCACTAAAATCTGATTGATACGTCAAAATGTGATCTTATAGAGGGCACCATAATCACCAAGGCCATCTTACGTGCCAAGGGTCTAGGAAGAAGGGGAAAAGCTCTATACAGGTTCTTGAATAAAGCTTTGGTCTACAAAATCCTTTGGACCTCCTGCCGCACGTCTACGCCGCTTTCGCCTTGGAGAGAGAGAGATTCCTTGAGAGGAATCGTCTTCAGCTATTTGAAACCGGGCTCGAAAAGAGTCCTTGTAGGTCCGCGGGACAAATAAGTTTTAATTCACATGTGCTAAGAGAGAGAAAATAATTAAGGAAAAGGGGAAGGCCATATAGGGTCGAACCGTACTATGGGCCTGTCCATATTGTGCCTCCATTGATGCCAAAGGTATTTTGAGTGCATAATTATGCACGCGCGGTACAAATTTCATGGATGTGTGTGGCGATCGACGGAGGCGAAACTGCTAGTCCTGCTCTGGAATTGCCGAGATGTCAGCAGGTGGAACTGACTGGTCTTGTTTAATGAAGTCCGACGGCTTGATGGCCGATGAGGTGTGCGGCTTGACAGGGCCGTTCTGTACTTCAGCCGCAATGGCCGCAGTGTGCTCCTCAGTACGGAGGGAGTGTTCCGTGTTTCCATTTATTGTAATGACGCCACGTGGGCCGGGCATCTTGAGCTTTAGATAGGGGTAGTGCGGGACCGCATTAAAACGGGCGAAAGCGGTTCGTCCGAGGAGTTTGTGGTATCCACTGTGGAAGGGGACGATATCGAAGACCAAGTCTTCGCTTCGGAAGTTATCTGGCGAACCGAAGATGACTTCCAATGTTATTGAGCCCGTGCAGCGGGCCTCTACACCAGGTATTTGTAACACCCCGGATATGATTTACCCAATATGTAATCCAACTCTTGCCGTTTCCAGCCTTAAGTTATTTTATTTTCTCAGGTTCGGGTCTTTATCTCCGTGTGTTGTTATCATTGTCATGCATCTCATATCATGTCATCATGTGCATTGCATTTACATACGTGTTCATCTCATGCATTCGAGCATTTTCCCCGTTGTCCGTTTTGCACTCCGGCGCTTCGTTCTCCTCCGGTGGTCATTTCTACCTTTCTTTCATGTGTGGGGATTAAACATTTCCGGATTGGACCGAGACTTTCCAAGCGGCCTTGGTTTACTACCGGTAGACCACCTGTCAAGTTTCGTACCATTTGGACTTCGTTTGATACTCCAACGGTTAACCGAGGGACCGAAAAGGCCTCGTGTGTGTTACAGCCAAACACCCCTCCATGCTGGCCCAAAAAACCCACAAAACCCTCTCCATCATCTAGAGCGTTCGATCACGATCGCGTGGCCGAAAACCGCACCTCATTTGGACTCTCCTAGCTCCCTCTACCTCTATATAAAGACCCCCTCCTCCAAATTCGCGGATCCCCTCTCCCAAACCCTAAAAATCGGATCTCCGCCGCCGCCGGACACGTCCGGACGAGTCGGACGCGTCCGGATCCGCCACCGCCGCCACGTGGCACCTCCCCACTCACCTGCGAGCGCCCCACATCGCCGGCCCGTGAAGCCCGCCGCGGGCCCTCTCCGCCCCGCGCTCGGCCGCCGCCGCCCCGCGGGAGACCGCGCCTCCCCGCGCCCATCTTCCCCGACGCTGACGAGCCGCCGCCTCCGCCGCCCAGCTCGCTGGCCGCCGCCCGCCATTGCCGCCCGCCGCACCGCACCTTGCCGCC
>NC_041384.1:301825532-301848363 GCF_002162155.2 Triticum dicoccoides
GGAGCCCGCCACCGACGAGCGTCGTGCCCGCGCCGCCCGACCTTCCTCTCCGCCGCCCGAAGCCCGCCGGCGCCGCCCCCGCTCTTCTCCGGCACGGGTCCGCCGCCGTCTGCCTCCTCGATTCCGGCCGACGATACTCGGGAGTCGCGCCACTGCTACAGTACACGCAGGCTAGATCTGGATCCGGTTTCGTCTCGGTTGACTTTCTTTGCCCGAAACCCTAATAATTTGCTATGTTCATCATGTCGTATCTCCTCATCCGTAGCTCCGTTTTGGGCATATAGCATATCAAAATGTTCACCTCAGAGAGTACATCATTTCATCTCATTGCATCATTTTCATTTGAGTTCATATTGATGCCCGAAATGCTGTTGGAAGAGTGCTACTTGAGATAATTGTCAGATTTGCTGCTCCATTTAGATATTTGTCATTTTTGCCATGATTATTGTGTGCATGATATGCCCATGAGCTCTACCTATGTTTTGTTAAGGGTTTTGCCATCTTTCCAGAGGTGCAACCCATGTATTTTTGTGATGTGTGTGGTGACTAGCACAAGTTTGCAAAGTGAGGCACTTGGTAATGCTGATTTCAGGGACTTAGCATTTCCACTAAGTCCTTGATCTGTTTATCTCATATGGCCATATGTTCATGTTGTTTCCTAGTGATACGTGCCTCTTTTGAGGATGATCAGTAAGGATGTTTTGTTAATCTTGTAGTGCTCTATCCATCCATGTCTTTGTTTGCAATTATGGATCACCCTAGTGAGTCAATCGAGCTCTACTTTTGCTATTTCGTGAATCTGGGCAGATTGTCTACTTGTTAGCGATTTTGCCGAGGATGTTGTAGTTGATCCTGCATGCTATGTTATTGTTCTTGCCATGTCTAGCTTGCATTTTGTGTATTCTTGATGGATGTATGCTTAGTTTGTCATGACTTGCTCTGTGGTGAGTGCATCGAGCTCGTAAACATGCCTACTTGATATCTGTTTCAGCATGCTCCAGTTTTCACTAAGTCTGAGAACTGATTATGTTTTTGCCATGTTCACATGCTTGCAAATGTATTTTATGATCCCTTTTGGCTCAAGGTCACTAAGGGACTTTTGTTAAGCTCTTTGAGTAGATCCATGCCATGCTTTACTTTGCCATGTTCAGGTCATGTAGTATATAGTTTTGTTGCTCCGAAGAGTGCTATCTGATCTGAAATTCCACACAAGTGTTAATTTCACTAAGTCTGAGATCTGTTTACCATATGCATTTTTGCCATACTTGCTTGAACCTATTAATGGATGAATTGGCCGTAGCTCAGTGCTAGACTTTTGTTAAGCATCATGAATGGATTCCTGCCATGTATTTTGATGTCATGTTTGAGTGCTGTAGCATGTTCATCTTGTTGCATTTAGATGGCTACTTGCTGTAAATCGCAGAACGTGGTCATATTTGAATTGCTTGCCATTTCCAAACCGTAACTCCGATTCCGGTGTTCTTTATATCGTTTTCAAGCGATTTCATCTCATCTTTCCAGTGGCACACTTGGATTTCCATGCTGAGGCCAGTTTTACGCATCCCTTGTCAAATCTTGCATATGCATCCCGCATCGCATCCCGCATAGCATACCATCCTTGCATCATATTGTTTGAGCTTTGCACGTGGTTGATTGTGTTCCGTTTGCTCGTTTGTCTTGTTTGGGTAGAGCCAGGAGACAAGTTCGCTAATGAGGAGCCCGTTGAGTTTCCTTTCGAGGATCCAGTCAACTCTGACAACTCTGCAGGCAAGATGATCATACCCTCGAAATCACTACTATCTTTGCTTTGCTAGATGCTCGCTCTTTTGCTATGCCATGCTACGATGCCTACCACTTGCTTTCAAGCCTCCCAAATTGCCATGTCAAACCTCTAACCCACCATGTCCTAGCAAACCGTTGATTGGCTATGTTACCTCTTTGCTCAGCCCCTCTTATAGCGTTGCTAGTTGCAGGTGAAGATTGGAGAACGTTCCTTGTTGGAACATTATTTACTTGTTGGGATATCATTATATTGCCATGTTATCTTAATGCATCTATATACTTGGTAAAGGGTGGAAGGCTCGGTCTCTCGCCTAGTGTTTTGTTCCACTCTTGCCGCCCTAGTTTCCGTCATATCGGTGTTATGTTCCCGGATTTTTGCGTTCCTTACGCGGTTGGCTTATAATGGGAACCCCTTGATAGTTCTCCTTGATTAAAGCTTTTCCAGCAAGGCCCAACCTTGGTTTTACCATTTGCCACCTAGCCTGTTTTCCCCTTGGGTTTCTGGAGCCCAAGGGTCATCTTATTTTAAACCCCCTGGGCCAGTACTCCTCTGAGTGTTGGTCCACCTGTCAGCTGCCAGTGGCCACCAGGGGCAACTCTGGGCTGGCCTACCCGTACCTAGGACAATCTGAGTGTGCCCTAAGAAAGAGATATGTGCAGCTCCTATCGGGATTTGTCGGCACATTCGGGCAGTGTTGCTGGATTTGTTTTAACCTGTCAAAGTGTCTTGAAGAACCGGGATACCGAGTCTGATCGGAACATCTCGGGAGGAGGTCTATTCCTTCATTGACTGTGAGAACTTGTCAGGGGCTAAGTCGGGACTCCCCTGCAGGGATTTGAACTTTCGAAAGCCGTGCCCGCGGTTATGGGCAGATGGGAATTTGTTAATGTCCGGTTGTAGATAACTTGAACCTTAACTTAATTAAAATGAATCAATAGCGTGAGTTACCGTGATGGTCTCTTCTCGGCGGAGTCCGAGAAGTGAACACGGTATTGGAGTAATGCTTGCCGCAGGATGCCCTCTAGTTACTCGTTCGTGCTTTGCCTCCTCTTCTCGCTCTCTTTTGTGAACAAGATAGCCACCATATATGCTAGTCGCTTGCTGCAGCCCCACATATTTTTCCTGGCCTTACCTATAAGCTTAAATAGTCTTGATCGCGAGGGTGCAAGATTGCTGAGTCCCTGTGGCTCACAGATTACTATTACACCAGATGCAGGACCCGATGATTCCGTTCCAGATGACGCGCTTGAGCTCAAGTGGTAGTTTGACAAGGACTCTCAACGATACTACGTGTCTTTCCCTGATGATCAGTAGTGGTGCTCGGTTGGGGTGATCGGGACCATGTCGCATGTTGGGTTATCTTTTATTTTGGCGCCGTAGTCGGGCCATGAGTGTTTGAATGTTGTAATGCTATTTATGTACTTTGTTTGACGTGGCGAGTGTAAGCCAACTATGTATCTCCCCTTTATTATTTATCTTACATGGGATGTTGTGAAGATTGCCTAACTTGCGACATTGCTTTCAATGCGGTTATGTCTCTAAGTCGTGCCTCGACACGTGGGAGCTATAGCCACATCGAGGGCGTTAGAAGTTGGTAATCAGAGCCTTCCCCGACCTTAGGAGCCCCCACTGATTGATCGTTTTAGCAGCCGAGTTGTGTCTAGAAAAATGTTTGAGTCATTTAGGAATTATATATCGGAGAGTTTAGGAATTCTTTTTACTTCCCAGTCTCCTCATCGCTCTGGTAAGGCATCCTGACGTAGAGTTTTGACTCTTCTCTTCTCAGATTTCACTAAAAAAATTTAGGATCACGCGGGTATCTTGGAATCATTTCGATGGTTTTATGACGAGAACATTGTCTTGGTGCCTTCTGTCAGGGGTTTTGTGGAAGTGTCCCGGGGAGTTGAGCTCTGAGGTGTTGTCGTCATAATTTTATCGTTGCAGTTCTGGAATACCTGAATTTAGTACGCCGACATCGAAAATCACTTTTATGCAGTTCGTTGGTGAGATAACCTCGAGGCCACCCAGTACTAGGGCGGGAGTTCGGGAGTATCACCATAACTTGTATAACGGATGCTTTTCGAAGGTTGAGGTAGATGGTTTCCGAAGTTTTTCTTGGTTATGTGTTGAAGGATGGATATAGCTGGATGTAGGATTTGCTAGATTTGGGTGAGATATTATGCTTCCCCTGTATCCCCAACACCTGATTGCATAACCGGAAAGGTTCGGGAGTTTCATAGGTGGGAATTCTTGTAGCTCTAGTTTCTTCTTCCACGAATATTGGTTTGAGATTGGGATTTCTTACCAATTATTCGTTCTTGATCCGTACCTTGTTGATTTATTTCTCCACCTAAATTCTAAGTGGCTTCTCAATTTATGGATATGTGACCATTTCAAGAGGAATGCATTCGTTCATTTTGTTCGGATGTGAAGACTATATGTTGCAATTTTCATTCCGTTGGATTGAGCTTGAATATTTGTCTATCAATGTGCTAATGGATGTCAACCTCTTCAGGATGGCTCCTCCAACGCGCACGACTCTGAATCCTGATCCGCCACCACCTCCACCTCCTCCGGAGGCATGGCAAGCTGTGATGGCCGCAACCAATGCAAACACGCAGTTGATCATGCAAATTCTTCAAGAGCGCAATCAAGGCAACCAAGGGAACTGTTGGGGATATTACTACTGGGCGTAAACCGGCCTATCTGGGCCGGATTAGCTTCATCAGTAGTTAAGCATGTTAAAGCCCATGAAGGTAGATGAGGGATCAAGACCCATAATCGGTTGAGAGCCCGTAGCCATAAACCGGCGTCAATATGTAACTTGTATTGTAAGTTAGGAATAAGTAGAGACCAAACCGGACACATCTATGAGCCGGTGTTGGGACTCTGTAAACCGACGGCGTCACCCATGTATATAAGGGGACGACCCGGCGGCGGTTCAAGAACAACTCGAAACATAGGCGAAGCTTATTGCTCCCTAGTCATCGAAACACCCATCAATTCCATCATAACTAGACGTAGGCTTTTACCTTCATTGAAGGGGCCGAACTAGTATAAACTCTCTTGCGTCCTTGTGTCCACTTTAACCCCTTCAAGCTAACCCGTCGCGATGGCTCCACAACTAAGTCCTTTCTCTAGGACAACTGCCGTGACAAAACCACGACAGTTGGCGCCCACCGTGGGGCCATCGCACGATGGTTTCCGGTTCTTGGAGGGCCGCTTTGAAGGACTCAAGGGCTATGCTATAGGCCGGATGACTAAGAGTCGTCGCGGCAAACTCTACATCGACGACGCAGGCTGGGGCCCCGAGGCCGGCTCAATTGAGTACGGGTACCGGGTCCCCTTTGGTAGCATTCACGTTTTCATTGGCAAGATCGGTGAACCGGGCCCTGAGCCGGACATCTGCACCGACCTCGTCGAGACGGCTCAGCGTGCGCGATCCGCCCGGATTAAACTGGCCATGAAGCGTGCCTTTGTGGGAATGATCCATGGAGGGAGTTATGAGGATGGATCGGAGCTTCGCGGGGCAACTACCATTGGTTCCGGTGACGACTTTTCGACCGGAGAAACCGAATCTCTTTATCAGCTACAAGATGGCCGGATTGAGAGCTGTTCCAATGGTGACAGTATTCCGGACCCCTCTGATCTGCCTAGCCGGGTTGGAATATTCATGACCGGAACACAAGCAGCGCTCACTCTTCGACAGCCGCGGCAATGATCTCCGGTTCAGCAGTGGCAACGGCTGCCGGGGCAGGAGGCCCCGTGCGCCCGCTGGCTCAGGTTCTATCAGAACTATTTGATGCGTTGGTTGTGCTTATGGCAGAAGTTAATCCGCCAGATCAGGCCGCTCACAACACAGAGATTGCAAAGATAAAGGAACAAATCACCCAGGCCAAAACGGATCTGGCGGCTAAGGACACCAGGATGGCCATAGAGCGGGCCGCTTTAGACGCACAGGCCTACAGGCTTATGTTGGACCAGAGCGCGTTGCATGAAGTCATGAGGAGGAAGCACCGGTCCCGCTTACCTCCAGTTTTCGAGGCCAGAGACCTTTTCAACACTCCAGGACCAAGAACCAGCAATCCGCTGGAGGGGAACCGGGCAGAAGCCCCTAGGACCGGTGCACCGGTTCAGCCCCGTCAGACGGACCCGCCTCATCAAAACACCGTTATACCTCAGGATGCTTTAACACCTCCGGGTCACTACTCCAAACCAATGGAAAATCTTGTTGCCGCTGTTGCACGACTGGAGGCCATTCCAGTTGAGGGTGACTCGCCGCAGGCAGTACAGACGCGACGGGTCAAGGAACTTCTGAGGACAGCTTTGGCCCAACAGGAAGCGTACTCGTACAGCCACGACCGGATCCCCTCGACCCCCCATCCAAGCCGGAGTTATAGCCGACATATGGATGAACCAGCAGTGTCGAGTAATGAACGACGTGGAGCACCCCGTGGTAACAACCCGACGGGTGGAGCTGATGACGCTCGGGAAGTGGTGAACCGGGCCCGAGCGCGCAGGGAGGCCGAATTAGCCGCACAACATCAGGCTCGGCAGCTCACGCCGGTTCGTCCAACCATCGATCGAACCTGGTGTTACTTCTAGTTCTTTGGGGGTGCCTTACCTCGTCCCCGCTTTACGCAACGTGCGCCTGCCCAAGGATTTCAAAGGCCCACGCAAGGTACCAAATTACACGGTGGATCAACCACCAGAGACATGGGTAGAGAGCTATGAGATGGCCATGTAGGTGCTTGATGTGGATGACACAGCGTGTGTGAAATACTTCACCATGATGCTTGAAGGAACGGCCCGTACTTGGTTAAAAAGCTTGCCCGCTAATTCTATCAGCTCATGGGCCCAATTACGAGCACGGTTTATCAACAATTTCAAGGATACATGTAAACAGCCTATGTCGATAGTGGACTTAGCTGCATGCGTCCAGGAGGAAGGAGAGTCAACGACTCATTGGGTGCGTCGGGTTTCACAAGTGTTGCACTCCTCAGACCGCATCAACGCTGACACCGCAGTAGTAACCCTAGAAGGTAACTGCCGGTTTGGGCCCCTGAAGTTGAAATTGGGACGGATGAAGCGTCATTGCACCGACATGGGGACCCTCATGTCCTCTTTGGTAAAATATGCTGACTCTGATAGTACCAAGGATCCCGAATCTGATGATGACAAGACAGGGAAGGGGAAGAAGAACAACAGCTCCAAAGGTTAGCAGCATCACTGGGTAGGCAATGGCGGAGGAGGCAAGCGTAAAGCGGATGGCAACATGGATTTTGTGGCTAATACCAACGTACAGGACAATGCCCAGTGGCGCAAGGGTTGGCCGAAAAATCATAGTGGAGCACCCAACCCCAACCCAAACCGCCTGAACTATCTGCTAAGCCAGCCCTGTCCAAAACATGGGACGAAGGAGGAGCCAACAAACCACCTTTGGAAGGATTGCTTTATTATGCAGGAATTCAAGAATTCTAATGATTTCCGGTATGATCACGGATCTGGCGGTGGCTCAGGGTCCGGGCCGGGTTACGATGGAGGAAGTTCCAGTTCAGGATTTAATGGTAATCCGGGCGGACATAATGGTCAGAATAGTCAGAATAACCAGGGTGGTTACAACCAACAGTAGCAACAGTCAGGTTACCAAAGCAACCCAAAGCAGTTGAGTAGTGGGCAGTACCATGTCTTCACCACTAGCTTGGACAAGCGAGACCGGAAGGTTCAGAGGCGGGCAGTCAACTTTGTTGAACCGGCCACACCCCGTTATCTACGTTGGTCTGAACAGCCAATCATATGGAGCAGAGAGGATCACCCACTCCAGATCGATAATCCGGGTTAGTTGGCTCTGGTGGTGGCGCCTCAGGTGGGAGGTTATAAGTTCACCAAGGTGCTCATGGATGGAGGGAGCAGCATTAACATCCTATACTATGAGACCTTCCGTCGTATGGGGCTAACATATAAAATCTCAAACCGTCCAATACAGTATTCCATGGTGTAGTGCCTGGCAGATCAGCATACCTCGTTGGTAAGATAGCTCTTGAGGTGGCCTTTGGGGATGATCATGATTCCAGGTCGGATACATTAACGTTTGAAGTGGTGAAAATCCAAAGTCCATATCATGCCCTGTTTGGGCGTCCGGCATACGCCAAGTTTATGGCTCGGCCCTGTTATGTGTATTTGCAGCTCAAGATGCCGGGTCACAAGGGGACAATAACGGTTCACGGAAGCCGCAAAATCGCTTTCGAATGCGAGGAAGGAGATGCGGCTTATGCAGAGTTGGTTTGTGCCACCGAGGAGTTGAAGTACTATAAAGACAATGTTGATCCCGCGGACATGACTCCGTTGAAGAAGCCAACTACGGAGCATGATCTGGCCCTGAAGTTCAAATCGGCAGCAGAAACTAAGCTTGTTGACTTCGTACCTGGCGATTCGTCCAAGCAGTTCAGCATTAGTGCCAACTTGGATCCGAAATAGGAAAGCGCGCTCATCGAGTTCATCCGTGAGAATCAGGACATTTTTGCATGGAAGCCCTCTGACATGCCAGATGTACCGAGGCAACTCGCTGAGCACACACTTAATGTGGATCCTAAATACAAACTGGTGAAATAGTTCCTCCGCCGGTTTAACAAAGAAAGACGCGAGGCGATTGGAGAAGAGGTAGCCAGGCTCTTAGCAGCTGGTTTTATTGTTGAAGTTTTTCACCCTGAGTGGCTTGCCAATCCGGTGCTAGTCCTTAAGAAGAACGGCACCTAGCGTATGTGTGTGGATTACACAGATCTTAATAAGGTTTGTCCAGCAGATCCTTTTGCTCTCCCCCGTATTGATCAAATCATTGATGCTACGGCGGGTTGTGAGCGTTTAAGTTTTTTGGATGCATATTCTGGCTATCATCAGATCAAAATGGCAGTTAAGGACCAGGAGAAGACGGCATTCATAACTCCCTTTGGAGCCTTCTACTATGTGTCTATGCCCTTTGGGCTCAAAAGTGCCCAGGCAACTTATCAACGGTGTGTACAAAATTGTTTTCACAAGCAGATTGGCCGTAATGTACATGCTTACGTGGATGATATCATGGTTAAATCCAGGGAGAAGGAGACTCTGGTTGATGATTTGAAGGAAACCTTTGATAACCTAAGGACGTACAAGATGATGCTTAATCCGGACAAGTGTGTCTTTGGTGTACCGGCGGGCAAGTTATTGGGTTTTCTGGTGTCCAACAGGGGAATTGAGGCTAATCACCTCCCTGGCTAAACCGAAGTGTATCAATGATGTTCAGCGCCTGGCAGGCCGGATTGCCGCGTTAAGCCGGTTTATCAGCCGCCTTGGTGAGAAGGCGATCCCTTTGTATCAGATGTTGAAGAAGACGGATCAGTTCGTCTGGAGTTCTGCTGCTGATGAAGCATTTGAGGACTTAAAGCGGCAATTGGCCAATCCGCCTGTGCTCGCCGCTCCCATTGACAAGGAGCCGTTACTGCTATATGTTGCTGCTAATGCTCGTGCGGTCAGCGTGGCTATTGTGGTGGAACGAAAGGAGGCAGGTAAGGAGCATCCGGTTCAACGTCTGGTCTATTATATCAGCGAGGTACTCATTGAGTCCAAGCAAAGGTATCCGCATTGGCAGAAGCTGGTGTACGGAGTTTTTATGGCAAGCCGGAAGCTTAAGCAATACTTCCAAGGGCACCCAATTACGGTGGTAAGTTCTGCTCCTTTGGGAGATATCATCCAGAACCGGGAAGCAACTGGCCGGATTGCAAAGTGGGCTATAGAGCTGGGGCCGTACGGTTTGAAATATGTGCCTCGGACAGCGGTTAAGTCTCAAGCACTTGTTGATTTCATCAATGATTGGACGGAAATGCAAGCACCTGAAGAAAAGCCAGATCATACGTATTGGACCATCCATTTTGACGGATCCAGGCAGTTGGAAGGCTCGGGGGCTAGAGTCGTATTAACTTCCCCACGAGGTGATAAGTTTTGTTATGTTCTCCGTTTATTATTCCCTTGTACTAACAATGCATCTGAGTATGAAGCCTTGCTCCATGGTCTTCGGATGGCTAAGGAGATGAATCTAAGTCGAGTTAAGTGCTTCGGTGATTCGGACCTTGTGGCTCAGCAAGTGTCTGGCACTTGGGACTCCAAGGACCCACACATGGCAGCATATCATCGTGAGGTGGATATTGTTGCAGGTTATTTCAGAGGCTATCAGGTGGACCATGTGGACCAGCGGAAAAATGAAGCGGCGGACGCTTTAAGCCGGCTGGGCTCTCAGCGCAAACCGGTCCCACCCAATGTTTTTCTGGATGTGCTGCACAACCCGTCGGTGAAGATCCCTGGTGAAGAGGATTTGGCCATTCCTGATCTGGAGGCTCAATTGGTGGCAGTTCTTCATGTTATTTCGGATTGGACGCTTCCTTACCTGGCGTACAAGAACCGGGGCGAGTTGCCAAAAGATGAGATTCTGGCCCGGCAGATAATCCGGCGATCCAAGTCCATGGCTGTCATCAACGGTGAGTTGTATCATTGCAGTGTATCGGGAGCTTTTCAACGTTGCATGTCTCCTGAAGAAGGCCGTGAAATTTTGCGTGAGATCCACGAAGGAGATTGTGGTCACCACGCTGGTTCAAAGTCTCCGGTGGCTAAAGCGTTTCGCCATGGTTTCTACTGGTTAACTGCTCATGTTGATGCGAAGGATCTGGTCAGACGATGCGATGGTTGCCAAAGGTTTTCAAGACGTGCTCATGTACCGGCTCAAGAATTGAGGATGATTCCAATTACTTGGCCATTTGCGACTTGGGGGCTGGATATGGTTGGGCCTTTCAAAAGGTCCAAAGATAAGAAGACCCACCTCCTGGTGGCGGTGGACAAGTTTACAAAGTGGGTGGAGGCAGAGCCTGTTAGCAAGTGTGATGCGGCCACGGCGGTTCAGTTCATCAAAAAGGTGATTTTCCGGTTTGGCTTTCCGCACAGTATTATCACAGATAATGGTACCAATTTGTCCAAAGGTGCTATGAAGGAGTTCTGTGAACGGGAGCACATCCGGCTCGACGTTTCATCAGTGGCACATCCACAGTCCAATGGTCAAGCAGAAAGAGCTAATCAAGAGATCTTGAGAGGCATCAAGCCCCGGCTCATGGTTCGTTTGTAGAGAACGCCGGGTTGTTGGGTAGAAGAATTACCATCTGTGTTATGGAGCATCAATACAACACCCAACTGATCAACAGGATACACACCGTTCTTCATGGTTTATGGAGCATAGGCGGTTCTCCCCAGTGATATCCGTCATGATTCACCTCGTGTCACGGCTTATATTGAAGCGGACAATGAAATAGCGCGGCAAGATGCTTTGGACCGGTTGGATGAAGAGCGTGATATCGCAGCAGCCCGATCAGCGATTTACCAGCAGGATCTTCGTCATTATCACAGTCACCGAGTCAGAACCAGAGCCTTTCAGGAAGGAGATTTGGTGCTTCGGCTCATCCAAGATCAAACTGATATGCATAAACTATCCCCACCTTGGGAGGGGCCTTTCGTGGTCAGCAAGAATCTGCACAACGGATCGTACTATTTGATTGATATTCGAGAGCATAAGGACTCACGTACATCAGAGGAGGAGACTAACAGGCCATGGAATATAGCTCATCTTTGGCCTTACTATACCTGAGCCATTGGCTATACTTATGTACATATTACGACAATGTATATATTTTAATAAACCGGAACCTCAGCTAAAACGGGGTATCTATTCTTGTACATCATGTGAGGTTACACGGAGTTGCTCTAAAGCAGCCTCCGGTTTACCCCTTGAGTTTGCTTTGCTAAAAGCATCATGTTATATCACTTGGAGGATTGGTCGTGTCCGAACCAATACCATGCCTCTTGATAGGCGAAAGCCACCAGATCACTTGGGGACTTGGTCATGTCTGAACCAGACACGCCTCTTGATCGGCCTAAGGCCACAGAACCACTTGGGGGCTTGGTCGAACCCGAACCATGACCACGCCATTTGGTCGGCATAAATGCCACAAGAATCACTTGGGGACCTGGCTAACTAGAACCATAGTTACACCTAACGAGAGCTTGGTCGTGTTTGGCCATGGTTACACCATTTGATCAGCTTAAATAAATATTTTTTGGTCGTGTTTCATACTTTTCTTTGAAGGGGTTTTTTTTTCTTTTCATTGTGTTTTTAAACCGACAAAGTTTTTTTTAACCAATCAATTGACGGAACACAGTTCACGTCAATCCGGAGACTATTTGCCCGGTTTGATCCTTGTTGTTAACATCCTCTTATGGAGTAACACGGTGTTTATCACAACCCGGCACGGTTTTATTATAAACCGGCACGATATGGAAGGAGTTACCAGTACTCAAAATTTGGGTTATCACCCTTACTACAAAAAGTTGGTAAAACCAACGATGTGATTCAATGTCACAGGTATGATATATTTCATATTTGATTATACATATATACAGGAGTCGTTATTTCCTCCAACAGTGTGGGTTTGCAAAACTCCGCTTCAAGGTTGGCCAAGCCAACTTCACACTCAACGGTGGCAGGTATTATGTATCGCAAAATTTTTGATCATATATACTTAAAATTTTTGTTTGGATGTTTTGACTTTATACATACAGACATCATATTTCGCCTGATGGTACAACCGCGGTGGCACTTAACGAATTTCTTATTTCAGAAAGTATTTTGGGAAGTTCATTACCACAGGAAGAACAAGTTATGCACGAAGGCATATCAACATCAAAGGTATCAGTTAGCCTATTACAAGGCAACATGGTGCCCATAATAACATAATTGTTTTTCACAAAGGAGAGACAGTTTTAAAACCGGCTTCCGGTTTAAGATTGGCCACCAGCCTGGCCTGATGGTTGTGGGCCATCCTGCGCCGCTTCAACTTCCGTTTCTCTACCCAGTGGCTGGAAATCCACAGTTGTCCAGTCGATTCCCATTAGTGCTTGAAAAACAGCTTCGTCATGGATTAGCGAAGATGGGTCAATATCAGGAGCGTAAGTATGCTTACGGATTGGAGGGATCAGGTTTTCCGATTCATGGATTGGTGCAGCTATTCGCTTGTTCTGGCTGTCATATTGGGCTTGATAATGAGACAAATCTGCTTCCTCAACCAGTTGACAAGCTAGCGGACGTACCTCCCGGTTTATGGCTCGCAAATCCCCTTCACCAAATTCTGACCCGTCTTCCTTCAAGCTGGGATAACCCTGAGCCGCTTCAATAGGATCAAAATCTGGCACCCAAGCTTTTGCCCGGATTAAAGCATTGATTGCACCGGTTCGAGCAGCAGATTTCTTCAGCTCTTCAACCCGGGCAGGAAGCACTGACAGTTTCATCAGAGTATCTTGAATCAAACTGGGCGCTGGTTTGTTATGAGACGCAGTACAGATGATCCGCTGGGCACCAGTATACAATTGTTCAACTAAGGTATAGGCGGCTTTCAATTTCTTCCGCACATCTGACCCCAAGTGACCAATGCGTGTCCCTGAAATACAATAAAGGGTTAATAAACCGGCGACTCTGTAAGAAGGCAGAACCAATTCAGAAGGCAAGCTGGCTTACCAAAGATAGCAGCGGTCATGGCATGAACGTGCCGCTTTATGCTCGTCGGTTCATCTGTAACTGGTTTTAATGCAGCCTCGGCATCCTCTGCTCGTTTGGTCAAAGCGGACTTTTCAGTGGCCCAATCCGCCCGCTTCTTCTTGAAGTTCTCCTTAAGTTGTTCCATGGCGCTTAAGGCACTGGCTAATTCCTCTTTTGCTTTGGAGGTTTCAGCCTGTTGGGTTTTCAAGTTTTCTTGAAGATCGATGACTTGGTTTTCTTTCGCCTTCAGCTCCGCCTGCAGGCATACAGATAGTCGGTAGAAGGATTCAAGTGCCAACCACATAAGAAGTTATGTGCTTAGCACTTGGGGGCTAATGCATATTTGATCTTCATCTTTTCAATTGTTTACAAAGTCCCAAGCTCAATACAAGTATTCAACTTGGCACTTGGGGGCTAATGGCTATTTGATCATATGTATTCTGATGCGGCAGTTTCAATTACTTAAAGTACCAGTTTAACTATGCTAAGTTGAACCGGCCCTTGGGGACTACATCAGCAAATTTCAGAGCATCAAGATTCATATTATTAAGTCCCGGTTTGAAACAATATTTCAAATCGGCCCTTAGGGGCTAGGAGAGTCAGCAAGAATGAAAGCATACAAGCAGGAAGGAGCATATGGAAGTTACCTCATATTTATCTTTCATCATATTAACCAGACCGGCTTCGTAGTCACGGCTGGTATACAGCCGGTTTAGATAGCCGGAATGGATATCTTGGGCGTTCAGAGCAGCGTAAGCCGTCAGATCAGCGTTCCACTTGCCTTTGCCAAAAGCAGCAAATTCTTCCTTGGAAGAATGTTTGGATAAAGCCACAGGATTGCTTGGCTCAGTATGGCCAGTGCCAGTAATGACAACTTCATCATCCTTGGTACCGCCGGTTTGCACTGGAGCTGTTGGCTGATCAGTAGATTTTGCTGGACCGGTGGAGCTTTCAATCCGGAGGGAACCTGTGGGCTGATGGATAGGACCTGAGGTATCAGTAGGTCTCTCTTCAGCAGTAAGATCATCATCTGGCTACGGTGGATCGTTGGGAATATCTTCAGGGACAGCCGCTTCAAGATCGGGTGTCGTGCCTGGTTCAAGAATGACAA
The DNA here is from genome assembly GCF_002162155.2 of Triticum dicoccoides. Lineage (NCBI taxonomy): Eukaryota > Viridiplantae > Streptophyta > Magnoliopsida > Poales > Poaceae > Triticum > Triticum dicoccoides. The sequence goes on from NC_041384.1 coordinate 301,840,032, forward strand.
CTTCTTCGGCCGCTTTATCCAGGCGGGCCTTCTTGCTCGGCCTAGGTTTGGCCCTGAAAAGAATAACAAAATTAAATACAGCATATGTTCTAAGGCAATGTACTGCAAACATCATGATAAATATAGCTTACCCAAGCACCATTTTGATCGGTGGGAGCTGAGTAGCCGATGACTCGCCAGAAGATGAGTGGGAAACAACCTGATAATCAGAGTCAGACGGATTAAGAGGTTGACGAAGGCAGCCCGCTTTAGGACAAGCACTGACAAGCGAATTAGAGACCTCAGAATGACATTTCCGAACCGAACTGTTCGGTAAACCGGCGGAGGTAACTACCTGGCCGCTGTGCCGGGTGGTGCGGCGAGCTTCGTGTTGTTGAGTCTTCATAAGAAGTTTAGGATCCAAATAAGCAAGAGGATGAGAAAATTTAACTTTCCGGTTTGCCTGACGGATTTTTTGTGAAGGCAAAGTTTCTGAATCGAAAGAGAGAATAATTACCTCTGCAACATCCGCATGGCTGGCTTCGGCATCATCCTGACAAATATCATCATCAATAAGATGCATGAAAAATAAACCAAGTGAGTCAAGCTCTACCTCAAGGTCCGGATTATCCACCTCGTCATCAGGGGCCGGATTAGAAGATGCAGTGGTTCTTTTCTGGTGGGCAGTCTTCTTCACAGCTTTAGTTTTTTGCCGGGTTGCTCTTTTCGGTTTATCTGTTTTCTCTGGTTTCTCCTGTGGCAGCTTTTTGCTCCAAAACGGGTCATCGCCCTAATTATGCAGACACTGATATTAAAAACAATGACCAGACATATCAATAACAGGTTCAGCAAAGAGAAAAATCAAAGTCTTACAGCTGGCGGTTTGTTGGTGGCGCAGAAGGGAAGCAGGCCGGTTCTAGCGCAGATGTGTTCCGGATCATTCAGTATCTTACACACAACCTCTGTGATTTCTTCACTGGAGAGCTGGAGTCTTGAATGTCACAGTGGGTCATCCACACTATCAGTATATTCGCACATCAAACCGGAGCGCTGACTAAGGGGCACTATGCTCCATGATATCCAACAGCGAGCAAGGTCAACCCCTGTTAAACCATTGGCCATAAAGGCTCTAAGCTTTGACAGCTGGGGAGCATATTTGCTTCTCTCCTGAGCAGTCAATCTTTGAGGAAAAGGATGGGTATTGCTGAGCCGCTCCAGACGAAACCCAGGCAAGGGATTCTCACCAGCAGGGGAGGTGTCTTTGCAGTAGAACCATGTCCGATTCCACTCCTTGGGGTGACTGTGCAGCTTGGCGTGAGGGTATGTGACCTCTTTCCTTTTTTGAATCGCCATGCCACCCAACTCCGTATTAGAGCCATCAGTAAACTCAGTACGGCGATTTAGATGGAAAAGATCTCTGAATAATTCTACTGTGGGCTCCTCTTGAAAGAACACCTCACAGAGCACTTGGAAGTGGCACATATTTGTAACAGAGTTGGGGCCAGTGTCTTGCGGATGGAGTTGAAAATCAGCCAGAACATCCCAGTAAAATTTAGAACCGGGCGGTTTAAAGCCCCGGGCTAAGTGGTCTACGAAAACAACAACCTCTCCTTCTCGAGGTGTGGGGGGGCATTCTTTGCCAGGAGCCCTCCAATGGAGGGTGTCTTTGCTGCCCAAGGCGCCAATCAGGACTAAATCCTCTAGTTGATCCTCTATGACGCGGGAAGAGACCCAATTGCACTCATATACTTGCTTGGCCATGACGGAATCTACAAGGTAGAAGATATCGGTTCAAAAATACATTTAATCAAGGTATGTTGGTATGGGCACTATTAAACCGAAGGTAGAACTATCTGAACCGGACTTTCATGAAGCAACCAATATCTGGCGGTTCAACAAGGGGACTAATGGTATATACCGGTTTATAAAATTCTTCTACAAAGTTAAACCGCCGGATCTAAGCGTTGAACAGTCAAGACTGCAGATGAGTAAGTACGCAAAAACAGATTTCACAACATTATGCTACAGCTTTGGATCTGGAACATGTTTATAAAGGAGATAAATATTCAAGGCCCAAAAGGACCAGTACCGAATCAATAAGCAAAGGTATGGATAAGATCTATGCTCTTAGTATGCCGGACAGTGAAAACGGAGGATAAAAACTATCGCTACACAGAGCGAAGATACACAGACTCGTCTAAGGATCTATCATATGAACAAGAAGCAAGCGATGAACACGGGAAGAACAGGGAAACCCTAGAACAGATCTATGATGGAAAGGATAGAATACTTACTGGGGCTGAGGAAGAAGCGGAAGGTCGCCGCGGTGCTCTGGTGCATTCAGGGTGATGCAGCGGCCAAGGTTGGTGCAGAGGTCGACAGCGACGGTGGAGCTCCGAAGACTGGGCGACCCGAGGAAGAGGAAGCAGAAGGGCACGAAGGGGAAAAAAGGAATGACCCTTCGATCCTATTTATAAAGCAAGGGACATGGGTCAGGCACGAAAATCAAGGAGCCGCAAGTTTGGAAACAGAGCGGTCGCCTCGATTATCGCGGATCTATTAAACAAGAAGGTATCACAGATAGTTTCTTTATGATAGATGACATCATGCCGATTTACAGCAATCAGAGAAGATGACATCACGGCGGTTCACCAAACTACAAGAAGATGTTGAAAATGAAGTTTTTGCTAAGGATTGACATGAACCCATTCAAATCAATCTGGGGCCTAATGTTGGGGATATTACTACTGGGCGTAAACCAGCCTATCTGGGCTGGATTAGCTTCATCAGTAGTTAAGCATGTTAAAGCCCATGAAGGTAGATGAGGGATCAAGACCCATAATCGGTTGAGAGCTCGTAGCCATAAACCGGCGTCAATATGTAACTTGTATATTAAGTTAGGAATAAGTAGAGACCAAACCGAACACATCTATGAGCCGGTGTTGGGACTCTGTAAACCGACGGGCGTCACCCATGTATATAAGGGGACGACCCGGCGGCGGTTCAAGAACAACTCGAGACATAGGTGAAGCTTATTGCTCCCTAGTCATCGAAACACCCATCAATTCCATCACAACTAGACGTAGGCTTTTACCTTCATTGAAGGGGCCAAACTAGTATAAACTCTCTTGCGTCCTTGTGTCCGCTTTAACCCCTTCAAGCTAACTCGTCGCGATGGCTCCACGACTAAGTCCTTTCTCTAGGACAACTGCCATGACAAAACCACGACAGGAACCAAGGCAACAATCAGAATCACTTTGCTACACTCAACCAGTTCCTTGCTAACGGGCCAAAGACTTTTAGCAATTGTGTTGAGGCAACCGATGCTGACGATTGGCTAGTGGATCTGTGAAAGCATTTCGAGTGCAGTAACATCAGGCCTGAGGACTTCGTCAAGTTCGCTTCCTTCCAACTCAAAGACCAAGCCGCAGAGTGGTTCCAGCAGTACAAGGATTCCAGAGGTGGACGTGTGATTACCTGGGATGAATTCCGTCAAGATTTCAGAGCTCATCACATCCCCCAGAGCGTGGTTGAAAGCGAGCGTGAGGAATTCCGCAACCTGAAGCAAGGCTCTTTGTCTATCTATGACTACAACAAGTTGTTTCAGAAGCTCGCCCGCTTTGCCAAGCAGGACGTACCTGATGAGAAGAGCATGATATACCAGTTCAGGGGTGGTCTCAGAGAAGAAATCCAGCTCACTCTTGTTCTCTTTGAGCCCTTGAGGTACGATGAGTTCTACAACATGGCATTGAAGCAAGAGGCCTCTCAACTGAGGTGTGATGCTTCCAAGAAGCGAGTCAGAGATGCTACTCCGTCTTCCTCTACTCAAGTGGCCAAGCAGCAGAAGTATTGGCTTCCTCCTCCTCCGTTTCGTCAGCCGTATCAGAAGAGCAAAGGTGGCAGTGGATCTTCCCACCCACCCAACCCTGGCTTTCAGAACAAGACTTCGTCTCAAGCTCCAAGATCAAGTGCTCCGTACCACCATCCGCTTTCAGAGGTACGTGCAACAAGTGCCAACAGAAGGGTCACTATGCCAACAAATGCTTCAATTAGAGGCGTCTCCCTCCTCCTCCTCCTGTCAGATCGGCAAGTACAGCTGTGGTCAAGCATAACCCCAAGCACGCCAAGGTCAACTTGATGAACGCAGCTCAGGCAGAGGACTCGTCAGATGTCATCATGGGTAACCTTCTTGTTAATGATATTCTAGCTAAAGTTCTTTTTGACACGGGTGCATCGCATTGTTTCATCTTGAGACCGTTTACATCTAGGCATGAATTGGTTTCGCAACTTTTGCCTAGTCCGTTAGCAGTTGTCTCTCCTGGTAAGCGCATGCATGCTAACTCCATCGTTCCGGATGTTACTATCACCTTGGGTGACTACAAGTTTCTGGCTTCTCCAACGGTTCTTGGTGACTCGGATATTGATCTTATTCTCGGAATGGATTGGCTTTCTAAGCACAAGGCTCAGCTTGATTGTGCAGCCAGGCAGATTCAATTGACTCATTCATCTAAGGATGTAATTGTCTTTGCCGCTCGTGATGATACCATCCGTTTGTTTTCTCTCAATGAGAAGGGTGAACTGGATGCTATCTCGCAAATTCCAGTCGTTTGCGAATATCAAGACGTCTTTCCAGAAGAGCTTCTAGGAATGCCTCCGCACCGGCCAGTTGAATTCGTCATTGATCTTGAGCCTGGCACGGAACCAGTGTGCAAGTGTCCTTACAAGCTCAGACCTGAAGAGTTGAAGGAGCTGAAGAAGCAACTCGATATTCAAGAAAGAATGGGTCTCATCCGACCTAGTTCTTCTCCGTGGGGTTGTGGTGTTCTTTTTGTGAAGAAGAAGGATGGAACGGACCGGCTTTGTGTTGATTACCGTCCATTGAACAAGAAGACCATCAAGAACAAATACCCACTTCCCAACATCAACGAGCTGTTCGAACAACTCAAAGGTGCCCAAGTATTCTCCAAGCTTGATCTCCGTATGGGTTATCATCAGATTCGAATCCATGAGCAAGATATTCCCAAGACGGCCTTCAGGACAAGCTATGGTTCATATGAATACACTGTCATGTCTTTTGGCCTCGTCAACGCTCCTCCGACTTTCTCTCGCATGATGAATTTCATCTTCAACGCCTACACCAATGACTTTGTTTTGGTCTATCTCGACGACATTCTGGTTTTCTCGAAGAACAAGGAAGATCATGCCAAGCACTTGCATTTGGTACTCGATAAGCTGAGGGAACACCAGTTCTACGCCAAGTTCTCCAAGTGTGAATTTTGGCTCGATGAGGTTCTTTATCTTGGTCATATCATCTTTGCCAAGGGCATTGCGGTGAATCCTGAGAAGGTGTCTGCAATTGTGAATTGGGAACCTCCTCAGAACATGAAGCAACTCCGCAGCTTCCTCGGTCTCGCAAGCTACTGCCGAAGATTCGTTGAAAACTTTTCTAAGATCGCGAAGCCCTCTCAAATCTTCTCCAGAAGCACGTCAAGTATGTTTGGTCTCCGGAGTGTGACATTGCTTTCAACACTTTGAAAGAGAAATTGATCACTGCTCCAGTTCTGACTCCGCCTGATGAATCCAAACCGTACAAGGTCTTTTGTGATGCCTCTCTCCAAGGTCTTGGCGCAGTGTTGATGCAAGAAAAGAAAGTTGTTGCTTATACCTCTCGCCAATTAAAGCCCAATGAGAAGAACTACCCCACTCATGATCTCGAGTTGGCGGCAGTTGTGCATGCTCTTTTGACTTGGAGACATCTCTTATTGGGAAGAAAAGTGGACATTTTCACTGATCACAAGAGTCTCAAGTACATCTTCACTCAGCCTAATCTCAACCTCAGGCAGACTCGATGGGTCGAAATGATTCAAGAGTATAATCCGAGTATCGAGTATACTCCAGGCAAGGCCAATGTGATTGCTAACGCATTGAGCAGGAAGGCTTATTGCAACAGTCTTATTCTCAAGCCTTATCAACCCGAGCTTTGTGAAGCTTTCCGCAAACTTAATCTGCAAGTTGTTCCTCACCAACCTTCAAGTCTCTCCTACCTTGGAAGACCAGATTCGCCAAGCCCAGCTTCTTGATGCTATGGTGAAAAAGGTGAAGATTGGGATTGCCAAGAGTCAACCCAAGTACAAGTGCTACCGCCTTGATGACAAGGATACTCTCTTCTTCGAGGATCGTATTGTTGTGCCCAAAGGTGACCTCCGTAAAGTGATCATGAACGAGGCTCACAATTCTCTCCTCTCCATCCACCCTGGGAGCACGAAGATGTATCAGGACCTCAAACAGGCTTATTGGTGGACTTGAATGAAGCGAGAGATTGCTCAGTTCGTGAATGAATGTGATGTCTACAGAAGAGTGAAGGCAGAACACCAAAGGCCAGCGGGTCACCTCCAACCTCTTGCCATTCCAGAATGGAAGTTTGACCACATTGAGATGGACTTCGTGACTGGGTTTCTAAAGTCCAAACATGGCAATGATGCTATATTCGTTGTCATCGACAAACTCACTAAAGTGGCTCATTTTCTGCCTATCAAAGAGTCGATCACTGCAGCTCAATTGGCGGATCTCTATACCTCTCGGATTGTCTCTCTGCACGGTATTCCACAAGTGATATCTTCAGACCGTGGCAGCATCTTTACCTCCAAGTTTTGGGATTCTTTTCAGAAGGCCATGGGCACCAACATTCGTTTCAGCACAGCTTTCCATCCTCAAACTAGCGGTCAAGTCGAGCGTGTCAACCAGATTCTTGAAGATATGCTCAGGGCTTGTGTGATCTCCTTCGGCATGAAGTGGGAGGATTGTATTCCTTATGCTGAATTCTCCTACAACAACAGTTTTCAAGCAAGTTCGGGCAAGGCCCCATTTGAAATTCTGTATGGCAGGAAGTGTCGTACCCCTCTCAACTGGTCCGAAACCGGTGAACGTCAGCTCTTGGGTAATGACTTAATCACAGAGGCAGAGGAAATGTGCGAAGTCATTCGAGATAACCTCAAAGCAGCCCAATCCCGCCAGAAGAGCTACTATGATAGTAAGCACGTGCTTTGGCTTTCGAGATCGGAGATCATGTTTACCTTTGTGTCTCTCCTATGAAAGGTACTCGTCGCTTCGGTATCAAAGGGAAGCTTGCCCCCAGATACGTGGGACCGTTCAAGATTGTCAACAAGAGAGGCGATCTCGCCTATCAACTCGAGCTTCCTTCAAACTTTGCAAATGTTCATGACGTGTTCCATGTCTCTCAGCTCCGAAAGTGCTTCAAGACTCCTGACCGCACCGTCAACTTCGAGGCCATTGAGCTCCAAGAAGATCTCTCATATCGTGAGCACCCCGTTGCTATTCTTGAAGAGACTGAACGCAAGACCCGCAGCAAGTCAATCAAATTCCTCAAAGTCAAGTGGTCACACCATTCTGACCGTGAAGCTACCTGGGAACGCGAGGATCACCTCATTTCTGAGTACCCGGCGTTCTTTCAGTCCTAGATCTCGGGCCGAGATCCTTTCGTAGTGGTGGAGTGTTGTAACACCCCGGATATGATTTACCCAACATGTAATCCAACTCTAGCCGTTTCCGGCCTTAAGTTATTTTATTTTCTCAGGTTCGGGTCTTTGTCTCCATGTGTTGTTATCGTTGTCATGCATCTCATATCATGTCATCATGTGCATTGCATTTACATACATGTTCATCTCATGCATTCGAGCATTTTCCCCGTTGTCCGTTTTGCACTCCGGCGCTTCGTTCTCCTCCGATGGTCCTTTCTACCTTTCTTTCATGTGTGGGGATTAAAAATTTCCGGATTGGACTGAGACTTGCCAACCGGCCTTGGTTTACTACCGGTAGACCGCCTGTCAAGTTTCGTACCATTTGGACTTCGTTTGATACTCCAACAGTTAACCGAGGGACCGAAAAGGCCTCGTGTGTGTTGCAGCCCAACACCCCTCCATGTTGGCCCAAAACCCACCAAAACACTCTCCATCATCTAGAGCGTTCGATCATGATCGCGTGGCCGAAAACCGCACCTCATTTGGACTCTCCTAGCTCCCTGTACCTCTATATAAAGACCCCCTCCAAATTCGCGGATCCCCTCTCCCAAACCCTAAAAATCGGATCTCCGCCGCCGCCGGACACGTCCGGACGAGTCGGACGCGTCCGGATCAGCCACCACCGCCACGTGGCACCTCCCCACTCGCCCGCGAGCGCCCCACATCGCCGGCCCATGAAGCCCGCCGCGGGCCCTCTCCGGCCCGTGCTCGGCCGCCGCCGCCCCGCGGGAGACCGCACCTCCCCGCGCCCATCTTCCCCGATGCCGACGAGCCGCCGCCTCCGCCGCCCAGCTCGCTGGCCGCCGCGCCCGCCA
>NC_041384.1:301848855-301863412 GCF_002162155.2 Triticum dicoccoides
AGCCCGCCGGCGCCGCCCCCACTCTTCTCCGGCACTGGTCCGCCACCGCCTACCTCCTCGATTCCGGCCGACGATCCTCGGGAGTCGCGCCATTGCTACAGTACACGCGGGCTAGATCTGGATCCGGTTTCGTCTCGGTTGACTTTCTTTGCCTGAAACCCTAATAATTTGCTATGTTCATCATGTCGTATCTCCTCGTCCGTAGCTCCGTTTTGGGCATATAGCATATCAAAATGTTCGCCTCAGAGAGTACATCATTTCATCTCATTGCATAATTTTCATTTGAGTTCATCTTGATGCCCAAAATGCTGTTGGAAGAGTGCTACTTGAGATAATTGTCAGATCTACTGCTCCATTTAGATATTTGTCATTTTTGCCATGATTATTGTGTGCATGATATGCCCATGAGCTCTACATATGTTTTATTAAGGGTTTTGCCATCTTTCCAGAGGTGCAACCCATGTATTTTTGTGATGTGTGTGGTGACTAGCACAAGTTTGCAAAGTGAGGCACTTGGTAATGCTGATTTCAGGGACTTAGCATTTCCACTAAGTCCTTGATCTGTTTATCTCATATGGCCATATGTTCATGTTGTTTCCTAGTGATACGTGCCTCTTTTGAGGATGATCAGTAAGTGTTAATTTCACTAAGTCTGAGATCTGTTTACCATATGCATTTTTGCCATGCTTGTTTGAACCTGTTAATGGATGAATTGGCCGTAGCTCAGTGCTAGACTTTTGTTAAGCATCATGAATGGATTCCTGCCATGTATTTTGATGTCATGTTTGAGTGCTGTAGCATGTTCATCTTGTTGCATTTAGATGGCTACTTGCTGTAAATCGCAGAACGTGGTCATATTTGAATTGCTTGCCATTTCCAAACCATAACTCCGATTCCGGCGTTCTTTATATCGTTTTCAAGCGATTTCATCTCATCTTTCCAGTGGCACACTTGGATTTCCAAGTTGAGGCCAGGTTCATGCATCCCTTGTCAAATCTTGCATATGAATCCCGTGTCGCATCCCGCATAGCATACCATCCTTGCATCATATTGTTTGAGCTTTGCACGTGGTTGATTGTGTTCCATTTGTTTGTTTGTCTTGTTTGGGTAGAGCCAGGAGACGAGTTCGCTAACGAGGAGCCCATTGAGTTTGCTTTCGAGGATCCAGTCAACTCTGACAACTTTGCAGGCAAGATGATCATACCCTCGAAATCACTACTATCTTTGCTTTGCTAGATGCTCGCTCTTTTGCTATGCCATGCTACGATGCCTACCACTTGCTTTCAAGCCTCCCAAATTGCCATGTCAAACCTCTAACTCACCATGTCCTAGCAAACCGTTGATTGGCTATGTTACCGCTTTGCTCAGCCCCTCTTATAGTGTTGCTAGTTGCAGGTGAAGATTGGAGACCGTTCCTTGTTGGAACATTATTTACTTGTTGGGATATCATTATATTGCCATGTTATCTTAATGCATCTATATACTTGGTAAATGGTGGAAGGCTCGGTCTCTCACCTAGTATTTTGTTCCACTCTTGCCGCCCTAGTTTCCATCATATCGGTGTTATGTTCCTGGATTTTTGCGTTCCTTACGCGGTTGGGTTATAATGGGAACCCCTTGATAGTTCGCCTTGATTAAAGCTTTTCCAGCAATGCCCAACCTTGGTTTTACCATTTGCCACCTAGCCTCTTTTCCCCTTGGGTTTCCGGAGCCCGAGGGTCATCTTATTTTAAACCCCCCCGGGCCAGTGCTCCTCTGAGTGTTGGTCCACCTGTCAGCTGCCGGTGGCCACCAGGGGCAACTCTGGGCTGGCCTACCCGTACCTAGGACAATCTGAGTGTGCCCTGAGAAAGAGATATGTGCAGCTCCTATCGGGATTTGTCGGCACATTCGGGCGGTGTTGCTGGATTTGTTTTAACCTGTCGAAGTGTCTTGAAGAACTGGGATACCGAGTCTGATCGGAATGTCTCGGGAGGAGGTCTATTCCTTCGTTGACCGTGAGAGCTTGTCATGGGCTAAGTTGGGACTCCCCTGTAGGGATTTGAACTTTTGAAAGCCGTGCCCGCGGTTATGGGCAGATGGGAATTTGTTAATGTCCGGTTGTAGATAACTTGAACCTTAACTTAATTAAAATGAATCAACAGCGTGAGTTACCGTGATGGTCTCTTCTCGGCGGAGTCCGGGAAGTGAACACGGTATTGGAGTAATGCTTGCCGCAGGATGCCCTCTAGTTACTCGTTCGTGCTTTGCCTCCTCTTCTCACTCTCTTTTGCGAACATGATAGCCACCATATATGCTAGTCGCTTGCTGCAGCCCCACATATTTTTCCTGGCCTTACCTATAAGCTTAAATAGTCTTGATCACGAGGGTGCGAGATTGCTGAGTCCCTGTGGCTCACAGATTACTATTACACCAGATGCAGGACCCGATGATTCTGTTCCAGATGACGCGCTTGAGCTCAAGTGGGAGTTCGACGAGGACTCTCAACGATACTACGTGTCTTTCCCTGATGATCAGTAGTGGTGCCCAGTTGGGGTGATCGGGACCGTGTCGCATGTTGGGTTATCTTTTATTTTGGCGCCGTAGTCGGGCCATGAGTGTTTTAATGTTGTAATGCTATTTATGTACTTTGTTTGACGTGGCGAGTGTAAGCCAACTATGTATCTCCCCTTTATTATTTATGTTACATGGGATATTGTGAAGATTGCCTAACTTGCGACATTGCTTTCAATGTGGTTATGTCTCTAAGTCGTGCCTCGACACGTGGGAGCTATAGCCGCATCGAGGGCGTTACAGTATTACTCCTTTAAAGGTAGTTTTAGTGGGCTTGATTCTTGACGAATCAATGCCCATTTTGCGGACAGTGTCATGATAGAGCAGGTTGAGACTGTTGCCGCCGTCCATGAGGACTCACTTAAGGTGGAATCCGTCGATGATAGGATCGGAGGACCAGAGTTGTCGAACCTCCATGACGTATACTAGTTGGGTGGTCCTTTTGATCGAAGGTGATCAGACAAGCCGACCATGGGTTGAATTTTGGGGCGACCGGCTCGACGGCATAGACGTCCCTTAATGCGCGCTTGCGCTCCCGCTTGGGATGTGTGTGATATACATCGTATTCACCGTTTTTACCTCGGGGGAAAATTTCTTCTATCCCCCCGTGTTCGGTGGGCGAGGCTCTTCATTGTCATCCTCGCTAGGCAGCCCTTTCCCTTTATGTTTGGCGTTAAGCTTGCCAGCCATTTTAAAGATCCAACAATTTCTGTTGTACGATTGGCAGGCTTATCGGGGGTGTCGTGAATCTGGCAAGGCCGATCGAGTATTCTGCCCAAACTAGATGGACCATCTCTGTTTCCGTTGAATGGCTTCTTCCGTTGACCGGATTTAGAGCCGCTGAATCCAGCATTGAGCGTTGTGTCTTCGGTACTTTCATTGTTGATTCGACGCTTGTGCTTGTTGCATCGTGGTTTGCCATTGCCGTCCCTGGGTTCAGAGGTGCCGGGGTCGCTTGATGTAGGGTAGAGACCCTAATCGGCCGATATTTCACGAAAGGAGCGGATCCCGGGGAAATCATGAAGAACATGGGGACGAATGGAGGGAAAACACAAGAGGAAAATCACTAAACCGACACGAATAAGTCACACATGGGCTAGATCCTCGAGTACATAGGTAGTGATACACGAATCCACGAACAACTAAGGACGATACACGGTAACCGGTTCTTCTCCGTGAGGAGGTCTTGAATCCTCAAGGGGATCTTCCCGTAAAGGGGGCTTGAATCCGCTTGGGGGATCTTCTCCGGTGGAGGCTCGAATCTCCAAGGAGAAGGTAACCAAGTGGATGAGCAAAGCTCTCTCACAAATATGAGCTAAACATTTGCTAACCCTAGAAAGGAGGTGGGAGAGGTCTATTTATAGTCTAAGTGCAAATGGGGGCGAAAGTAGGGGTACATGGGCCTTGGGTCCGAATCTGGATGCAGCCAGGTACCGGTCGTCCGCTGGTGGCCGGTCGTCCGGTGTCTCAGGAGCGGCTGGTCGTCCGGTGTCCTCCGGACGTCCGCTGGTTCGGCTCTATGATGGGGGTGCCGGACGTTCGGAAACGTCGGGCTTCCACTCATGTTGGTTCGGATGCAGGTGCGTCGGTCGTCCGGTACGGACTGGGCGTCCGCTCGTTTGCTTCGGGTGCAGGGGAACCAGTCCTCCTGTCTGGACCGGACGTCTGATCGCTGGGGCTCGGTTGATGCTTCAGGCACCGGACGTCCGGTCCCGGCCGGTCGTCCGGTGGCTGGGACTTTTCCTTCAGCCCTCCTTCTTCTCCGTCTTCTCGTCCATCTTCCTCTTCTTCTTGTCCTTGCTCCTTAGCTTCTCCATTGTACCTGAGTATGCACAAAGTATCCATATGAGTTAGTAGCCATGCTTCATGTGCATCGAAGTGGAATTGTGAGAGGAGAGATGTCACCTCGGTTTCAAGAGCTCTTGCACGTGATCGAGTGATGGGTCCACTAGGCACTTGATAAGACGATGGTAGGTCCATGGGGATGACCTTGGGGTGCTCTGCATCATCTCCCCTCCCTTGGGGAAGATCCGACCTCGGATCGAAATCCTCATCACCACGGTACGGGGAGAGATCTTTGACATTGAAGATGTTGCTCACGGAGTACTTGTCACGTGGGATGTCGATCTTGTATGCGTTGTTGTTGTAGCGGGCAAGCACCTTGAATGGTCCATCAGCTCGTGGTAGTAGCTTGGACTTGCGTTCGTTGGGGAAACGTTCCTTGCGAAGGTGTAGCCACACAAGATCTCCAATGTTGAATATCATGTGATTCTTGTTGACGTTGAGCTTGGTCGCGAGTCGTTGTACTTGGAGCTCAATTGTGTGCCTTGTATCTTCATGCATCTTCTTGAGGTGGTTGGCTCGGTCACTCGCGTCCATGTTTGTGCGCTCGTGGAGTGGTAGAGGTAGGATGTCCAATGGGGACAATGGGTTGAAACCGTAGACAACCTTGAAGGGGGATTTTCCGGTAGTCGAATGTCTTGTGCGGTTGTAGGCGTACTCGGCGATGGGTAAGCAATCCTCCCACTCCTTGATGTTCTTCTTGATTAGCACGCGAAGAAGGGTGGAGAGCGTGTGGTTTGTCACCTCCGTTTGCCCATCGGTTTGTGGGTGATAGGCCGTGGAGAATAGAAGCTTGATTCCGAGCTTGGCGCATAAGGTCTTCCAAAAGTAACTCATGAACTTGACGTCGCGGTCCGAGACGATAGTCTTTGGCACACCATGTAGACGCAATATTTCCCTACAAAAGAGATTAGCAACATGTGAAGCATCGTCTATCTTGTTACAAGGAATAAAATGTGCCATTTTTGAGAAAGGTCCACAACGACAAATATAGAATCTTTCCCATTGCGAGTCCTAGGCAAACCAAGTACGAAGTCCATGCTAATGTCTTCGCATGGTTGGTATGGAAGCGGTAGAGGCATATAGAGGCCATGAGATTGAGCTTTGGACTTAGCTTTGCGGCATGTCAAACATCGGTTGGTGAAGCGATTAACGTCCCGAAACATCTTTGGCCAAAAGTAGCTCTTCGAGAGCGTGGCGAACGTCTTGTCGCGTCCGAAATGTCCCATTAAGCCTCCTCCATGTGATTCCTGCAAAAGCAACAAACGAAGGGATGACTTGGGGATACAAAGTTTGTTAGCTCTCATAAGATAGCCGTCTTTGATGTAATAGCGTTCCCAAGATGTATTCGACAAACACTTGGCATAAGGAGTGGCAAAAGTTTCATCATGCTCATACAATTCTTTGATATGCTCGAAGCCAATGACATCTAACTCAAGTTGCGTGACTAGCATGCATATGCGGGAAAGAGCATCCGCTACGATGTTTTCATTACCCTTGATGTACTTGATGACATAGGGAAAAGACTCAATGAATTCACTCCATTTAGCATGACGCTTGTTCAACTTAGTTTGACCCTTAAGATACTTGAGAGTCTCATGATCGGTATGAATGATAAACTCATGGGGACGAAGGTAATGTTCCCATTCATGTAAAATGCGGACTAAAGCATATAGCTCTTTGTCATAGATGGGATAGTTGAGTTGCACTCGGGAAAGTTTCTCACTAAAGTAAGCTATGGGGCGCTTATCTTGCGTATACACACCTCCTATGCCATTACCGCTAGCATCGCAATGAATCTCAAAAGGCTTGACGAAGTTGGGTAAAGCAAGCACGGGAGCATGAGTAAGAAAATTCTTAAGCTCTTTGAATGCGGTATCTTGGGATGGTCCCCAAATAAACGGCGCATTCTTCTTGCTCAAAGCATGCAAAGGCGAAGCAATGGTGCTAAAATCCTTCACAAAGCGACGATAGAAACCCGCAAGACCAAGAAAACTACGCACTTGATGCAAGTTGGTTGGTTGCGTCCAAGTCTTAATAGCATTGATCTTGGACTCATCTACATGAACACCCTTATAAGAAACCACAAAACCCAAGAAAACAAGCTTATCAACACCAAAAAGGCATTTCTCCATATTAGCATATAGGCGCTCTTTTCTAAGAGTTTGCAAAACGGTGCGGACATGGGTGACATGCTCTTTGATAGATTTGCTAAACACAAGAATGTCATGGAAGTAAACCACAACAAATATACCAATGTAAGGGCAAAAAACATGATTCATAAGGCGCATAAAAGTGCCCGGTGCTTCCGAGAGACCCATAGGCATGACTAACCACTCATACAAACCAAACTTGGTTTTGAAGGCGGTTTTCCATTCATCGCCCTATTGTATGCGGATTTGATAGTAACCACTCTTAAGATCAATTTTGGAAAATATAGTGGCACCACTAAGCTCATCTAGCGTATCATCTAGGCGTGGAATGGGATACCTATAACGAATGGTGATAGCATTGATAGGTCTACAGTCGGAGCACATGCAAAAACTACCGTCATGTTTTGGCACAAGAATGATCAGTACGGCACAAGGGCTCAAACTTTCACGCACATGTCCATGGTCTATGAGATGCTTTACATGCCTTTGAATTTCTTTGGTTTCTTCGGGGTTGACACGGTAGGGATCTTTGTTCGGAAGCGGTGCTCTGGGGATGAGGTCGATGCGGTGCTCAATGCCTCATAGTGGAGGTAATCCCGGAGGTAGCTCATCGGGGAAAACATCTTGAAATTCCTGCAAAAGAGAAGACAACACTAGAGGAAGAGTGTGAGAAGTGTTAGTTTGTGGTGCATTGTCCTTGCACACGAGGACATAGTGTAGGACACTAAATGGGTTCTCACACACTTCTCTCATCTCACGTTTGGTGGCAAATAGAACTAGGTTCTTGTTTTCGCTCATCGTGGAGGCACTCAATTTGGGCTTGTGAAGCTCACTCTCTTTTTGGTGGCTCACTCTCTCACCATTCTCTCCATGATGGGTGGCTTGCTTATCGGCGATCACTTGACTTGGAGACATAGGGCGTAACACAAACTCCTTTCCTTGCATCTTGAAGCTATAGTGGTTTGTACGCCCATTGTGGACGACTCCTCTATCGAATTGCCATGGCCGTCCAAGGAGAAGATGAAAAATGGTCATTGGGATGACGTCGCACTCCAAGGTGTCTTCGTAGGCGCCGATCTTGAAGGATACTTGCACATGGTGCTCGACTTGGATAGTGCCGGAGTCACTAAGCCATTGCACTTTGTATGGATGTGGGTGCTTCGTCTTGGGCAATTGGAGCTTGGAGCAAAGTTCTTCACTTGCGAGATTGTGAAAACTCCCTCCATCGATGATGACCTTGACGGATCGTCCATTGATGCCGGCCTTGGTGTGGAATATGTGGCATCGTTGGTCTTCTTCTTGGTGATGTTGGAGAGTCAAGACTTTGGAGACAACAAGTGCGGGACTTGAGTCTTCATCACAAAAGACTTATTCGTCTTCATTGTTCACTTGGTGGTGCATGGCGACTTGCTCAAGGGCTTCCATTTCTCCTTCGCTCATGGAATCATAAGTGCCATCATCATTGAAGATCATGGTGCGCTTGTTGGTGCACTGATAGGACTTGTGGCCTCGGCCGCCGCAAGTGAAACACTTGAAGGAACTCGACTTGACGGTCTCATCGGTAGGGGTTGATGATGATGAAGCTCTCGGTTTGAAGTTGCTCGTATTAGGATTGCTTGTAGTTGGCGAAGCTTTCTTGGAAGTCGACTTGTCGATGTTGGAAGTAGAGGGTCTTGTAGTCGATGTTGGAGTCATTGAAGCTTGGTTATTGGAGAAGCCGTAGGACTTGGATGAGAACTTGGCATACTTGAAATCATCTTTCACTTGGCGTTCCGCTTCGGTAGCTTGGCGCACGAGCTCGATGATATTTGAGTATGGTTGGAAGTCGGTGATCTTCTTGATAGGATGATTGAGTCCATTCAAGAAACATGCCATTGTTTGCTCATCATCTTCCGTCACATTGGCTCTTATCATTGCAATCTCCATCTCCTTGTAGTATTCTTCAACGCTCTTGGTTCCTTGCTTGAGTTGTTGGAGTTTCTTGAAGAGGTCGCAGTTGTAGTAGGTAGGCACGAAGCGTGCTCTCATGACATCCTTCATTTGTGCCCAAGTAGTGATGGGTGGTTCACCTCTTGCCTCGCGGTGCTCTATGATATGTTCCCACCAAATGAGGACATAGTCTTGGAACTCAAGGGATGCCATCGCAATCTTCTTCTCTTCTTCATAATTGTGCAAACGGAAGATCTTGTCAACTTTCAATGCCCATGAAAGGTATTCTGCGGGATCGTTGCTTCCATTGAAATTGGGCATGGTGAACTTGAGCTTGCCGTAGCGTTGCTCTTCATTGTGTTGGGGTCGGGGATGATGACGCCCATGTTGTAGATGATTGTTCAACTCATGGTGCTCTTGATGCAGAGGGTTGTCAACCTCGTGTTGCTCTTATCGCGGAGGATTCCCATTGTCGTCATGCTCTTGATGAACTTGATGGTCTTGGTGAGCTTGTGGAGGAGCGCGTCGAGCTCGAGGAGGAACTACACGATGCATGCGAGCTTAAAATCATCGTTCTTGAATTTCTTCGCGAAGTGCTTCCTCTTGTTCATGGGCTTGTCGGCCTCGGTCGGCAATGGCTCGACTCGCATCGCGTAGAGCTTGTTGCGCCTCAAGTGCTTGAGCGTCATGGAGTTGTTGTTCTTGATGTTGTGTCTCGTCATCTTGTGCATTTTGCTATAGACGTGCGTGTTCTTCCTCTTCATGTTGGTGTTGTCGTTGCGGTTCTCGTGCTAGCGCAAAGGCTTCTTCGGTTTGACGTCGTCGACGTTCCGGAGAGTCGGTGTCTCGAAGTGGATTGAGGTTTTCTTGATGCTCGTTGCGCGCGGCACGTCGAAGAGTGTTTGACGACGGTGTACTTGAGCCGGAGAGGGTGAAGTTGGAGTGGCGACTTGAACGGCTCCTTGAAGTGGAAGAAGAGCGGTTGAGCAACAAAGCGCGAATCTCGTCCATCCTTGTGTCATTCTCTTGCTTGTGATCGTCGAGCTTGTGGTCAAAGTAGTCCCTTGTACGTTGCTCGGAAAGTCGCAAGTCAGCGGCAAGGTTGTCGATGCGTTCACTCATAGCTTGTTGCTCTTGATACAAAGCACGTTGTGCACCAAAGAGATGACTCTTGGTGATGAAGGAGTTCATGTCGTCGTCTTGCTTCATGAAGAGTGGGTTGGTAGAAGTACTTGGCCTATCCATCATTCCAAGACAAATGTGAGTGGTAGAAAGAGAAGAACGAATACCAAATGTACCTTGACCGAAGTTGAAAGTGAATCGATGATCACTCTAATGTAGGACAAGGAAATAGCCCAATTGGTACGAATTCTCGTCGGTTTCTCACACCTACACAAGTAAAAGCTTATGGTGGAGCTTGGTTAGGATGGTGGCACAATTTTAATGTGAATGTAAGAAAGATTCAATAATGTTGGAGAAGATTCGCAAGATGCAATGTAACAAGTAGACCAAGCAGATAAGGTACACGGAAACACACGCGGAAAAAGATAAGTGGGGTTATGCAACCAAGGGTGAGCCAAAATGTGGAATCCACAAAATGCTCTTGTTTCACAACACTAGAGAGACGCTAGCACGATTGCACGATAGGCGGATACAAGAACTTGTGCACAACCTACTTAGCAAAAATGCAACGACTTCTATCCCAAATATGTTTTATGCAAGGTGTTGTTGTGATATGATCCAAGATGATCGAGTATGACAATCTTAATGTTGTATGATGATATGGTTCTTGCTTAAAAGCTCTTTGCTTATCTTTCCTCTTTGCTTAAAAGCTTGGTTGGCTCTTTGATGTTTGAGCTCTTTTCTCATGCAATGCTTGACGAACCAAGATAGCAAGTGAGTATGCGATGACAACTTTGTGACACAAGAGATGATACCAATATAGGCAACAATGATGTATGTATGTATGCTATGGGAAGTATGATCACTAATGTGCACAAGTCTCGTTGCCGGCAATACTCAATGGCTAGTCTCGATGGGTAAGCAACGCAAAGGAGTAAGGCTATGATGGCTATCAATGTAATGGCAAGAGTGATATGTCCAATACCAAGATGAGGTTACTGGTCTTGCTTCTGGTATGGTGTCAAAATGGTGGCACGAATACCAAGTCATAGTCGAGGTGGTCGTTGTTGATGACGCGTCCGTGGCGAAAAATGAGCGGCGGTGATGTCGATGTCGAACCGTACCTAGATAGACGAAACACAAAAAGGATATGGTACCGTAACTCAAATTCTCAAAACCAAGTGCGACAAAAGGCGTCGTAGTAGGTAGCGGGTAAATGGTGGTGTGGTTGGGATATTGGAAAGGTTTGCGGAAGTCGGTGGTGGTGTAGCGGATGATGTGGTGGAATTAGCGGTCATCCGGAAGTGGACGGATGTCCGGTCGCCGGACGTCCGGTCAGGTCGGAAATCCGCTAATTTCAGCTCGGGTTAGAGGTTCCGGTCGTCTGGAAAGGTCGGACGTCCGGTAGTTCCTGCAGCTCCGGACGTCCGGTAAGTCGCGGTCGTCCGGTGGGTCGGGGTAAAAAATGATAGAATCTCGTGGATTTTGGATGGATTTCGAGGTGGAGATGGTGGGGGAAGGCTAGATCCACTTGCAACACAACAAATTCATGGATCAAAACCAACAAAACATCATCAAAACTCACAAATCACAAGAAAAAATTTTGGGGCTATTTTTGTGGGGATTTTCGGATTAGGACGACAACAACAAAATCAAGCTAGAAAACGAAGAGGGGGCTCCGAAATCATGATCAAACTTGCTCTAGATACCAAGATGATGTAGGGTGGAGACCCTAATCAGCCGATCTTTCACGAAAGGAGCGGATCCCGGGGAAATCATGAAGAACACGGGGATGAACGGAGGGAAAACACAAGAGGAAAAATCACTAAACCGACATGAATAAGTCACACATGGGCTAGATCTTCGAGTACATAGGTAGTGATACACGAATCCACGAACAATTAAGGACGATACACGGTAACCGGTTCTTCTCCGTGAGGAGGTCTTGAATCCTCAAGGGGTTCTTCCCCTAAAGGGGGCTTGAATCCGCTTGGGGGATCTTCTCCGGTGGAGGCTCAAATCTCCAAGGAGAAGGTAACCAAGTGGATGAGCAAAGCTCTCTCACAAATATGAGCTAAACATTTGCTAACCCTAGAAAGGAGGTGGGAGAGGTCTATTTATAGTCTAAGTGCAAATGGGGGCGAAAGTAGGGGTACATGGGCCTCGGCCCCAAATCTGGACGCAGCCAGGTACCGGACGTCCGCTGGTGGCCGGTCGTCCGGTGTCTCAGGAGCGGCCGGTCGTCCGGTGTCCTCCAGACGTTCGCTGGTTCGGCTCTGTGATGGGGGTGCCGGACATCCGGAAATGTCGGGCTTCCGCTCATGTTGGTTCGGATGCAGGTGCGCCGGTCGTCCGGTCTGGACCGGACGTCCGCTCGTTTGCTTCGGGTGCAGGGGCACCGGTCGTCTGGTCTGGACCGGACGTCCGCTCGCTGGAGCTCGGCTGATGCTTCAGGCGTAGGACGTCCGGTCCCGGCCGGTCGTCCGGTGGCTGGGACTTTTCCTTCAGCCCTCCTTCCTCTCCGTCTTCTCGTCCATCTTCCTCTTCTTCTTGTCCTTGCTCCTTAGCTTCTCCATTGTACCTGAGTATGCACAAAGTATCCATATGAGGTAGTAGCCATGCTTCATGTGCATCGAAGTGGAATTGTGAGAGGAGAGATGTCACCTCGTTTTCAAGAGCTCTTGCACGTGATCGAGTCATGGGTCCACTAGGCACTTGATGAGACGATGGTAGGTCCATGGGGATGACCCTAGGGTGCTCCGCATCATCGCTGGTGCTATTGCTTCTGCGGGCTAGCCAGCTATCTTATCCTACGCAAAAGTGAGTCATTGGTGTGGTAAGGGCTGCCATGGACTTCGGTTTTTCTTGGCCGAGGTGTCGGGTGAGCCATTCGTCGCGGACGCTATGTTTAAAGGCCACGAGGGCTTCGGCGTCCGTACAGTCAACAATTTGGTTTTTTTATTAGGAACCTTGTCTAGAGTTTCTGGGCTGACTCGCCGGGTTGCTGGACTATGTGACTGAGGTCATCGGTGTCCGGGGGCCGTACATAGGTACCTTGGAAGTTGTCTCTAAAGGCATCTTCCAAATCTTCCTAGTTGCCAATAGAATTTTCTGGGAGGCTGTTTAACCAGTGTTGTGTTGGTCCCTTAAGTTTCAAGGGGAAATATTTGATGGCATGGAGGTCATCACCGCGAGCCATGTGTATGTGGAGAAGAAAATCTTCAATCCAAACTACGGGGTCCGTCGTGCCGTCCTATGAGTCGATGTTCACGGGTTCAAACCCTTCTGGGAACTGGTGCTCCATTACCTCATCGGTGAAGCATAGAGGATGTGTGGTGCCTTTGAATCGGGCAACGTCGGGACGCAGTTCGGATGAAGTCTGTATGCGATTTTCAGCCCGAGTGAGGTTGTGTTTGTTGTGCCAGGCCTGACGACTGTCCTCTCGCGTTGGGGCACGTCCCCTTGATCCATAGATTGATCTGGTTTGACCAGCTCTATTGTCCAGGTCCTATCGTAGGTCATATGTATATTCTGGAGCCGCCGTTCCCCTGCTTTTATGGCGAGGTGGTGTGGGCTGGTGCTCGGCTTGAGTTGCCGCTCTGTCCCGGCCACGCGGCGGTCGGTTAGGTTGGTCAGCAGCGTTACGCGTTAGTGGTATGGGCTCCTGGGCCTCATTGTCAAATTGGGGTGGCAGCTTGCGCTTCGGGTAGCTCTTTGTTGGGCGTTCGAGGCCGTATTCCTCGACTGCCAGGACGTTAGTCCATCTGTCATTGAGTAAGTCGTGATCAGCTTGAAGCTGCTGCTACTTCTTTTTCAGGCTTCTTGCGGTGGCGATTAGCCGGTGCTTAAAGCGCTCTTGTTCGAGGGATTCCTCCGGCACGATGAAATCTTCGTCATCGAGGCTCACATCTTCTTTGGAGGTCGGTAGATAGTTACTATCCTCCAAGCCCTCGTTCTCGACAAGATCGTCAGGTTTTACCTGCCCATCCTCCCAATCATCTTTTTCGGATGTTGGCTCTACAGGGGCTTCAGGGTCTTCGGCATTCTCTGGAGTATTATTGTCTTTGGTGCCGGTATTGTCGTCTTTGTCGCGACGCGATTTTGAGCGGCGCCGCTGACATCGACGCTTCGGAGGGGCTTCGGCAGGCTTGTCCTCAACCGGGTTCTCCTTGCCATTGTTGCCATCCACTTTGGGTGTCCACCATGTATATGTCTTATGTGGAGGTGGCCGTCTATCGTCCAGTAAACGGAGGGTTTTGGCCTTGTTCGTCTCCAGCATCGTCGTCCATATCGTCGATGTCTTCGGAGGCGTAGTCCAGCATGTCAGTTAGATCTTCGACAGTGGCTATGAAGTGGGTGGTGGGTGGGACGTAAAATTCCCCACTCTCAGCCCCTAGTCCGGGCTGGGCATAATTCGGAAGCTATCCTTCTGTTATGGCGAACGATCGCATTAAGTCCAGAGCCTCATTTAAAGGAGAGGGTCAGGTAGAGAAGCGAGAGTCTGTGAGACTGTCCGGAGTTGGAGCCTCCTAGTGGCGCCCACTTGGCACGGACCTCGGGAGTTCGGACTTAGAGTCGAGCGCTTCTCCGGTTGCAAGCTCCCTAAGTGCAGAGAGTCTGGTGGGCGCTAGACTCACGTCTTCGGACCTGACGGCCTGATCTGGATCTGAGGCCAAAGCGGTAATCGGGGTCGCGAACCCTGATACGTCTCCAACGTATCCATAATTTTTTATTGTTCCATGCTATTATATTATCAACCTTGGATGTTTTAATGCATTTATATGCTATTTTATATGATTTTCGGGACTAACCTATTAACCTAGAGCCGAGTGCCAGTTTCTGTTTTTCTTGTTTTTGAGTTTTACAGAAAAGGAATATCAAACGGAGTCCAATTGACGTGCCATTTTTTGACGATTTTTATCGACCAAAAGAAGACCCCAGAGTAAAAGAGTTGGATC
>NC_041384.1:301863601-301869916 GCF_002162155.2 Triticum dicoccoides
GGGCGCGTGGGCCTACCTCGTGGATGACTCAGGCACCTCCTTGATGTGAGACCAACGCCAAAATTTCCTATAAATACAGAAACCTCCAGAAAATAACCTAGATCAGGAGTTCCGCCGCCAGAAGCCTCCGTAGCCACTGAAAACCAATCTAGACCCGTTCCGGCACCCTGCCGGAGGGGGGAATCCCTCTCCGGTGGCCATCTTCATCATCCCGACGCTCTTCATGACGAGGCGGGAGTAGTCCACCCTCGGGGCTGAGGGTATGTACCAGTAGCTATGTGTTTGATCTCTCTCTCTCTCTCTCGTGTTCTTGAGTTGGCACGATCTTGATGTATCGCGAGCTTTGCTATTATAATTGGATCTTATGATGTTTCTCCCCCTCTACTCTCTTATGATGAATTGAGTCCCTTTGAAGTTATCTTATCGTATTGAGTCTTTAAGGATTTGAGAACACTTGATGTATGTCATGCATGTGCTTATCTGTGGTGACAATGGGATATCACGTGATCCACTTGATGTATGTTTTGGTGATCAACTTGCGAGTTTCGTGACCTCGTGAACTTATGCATAGGGGTTCGCACATGTTTTCGTCTTGACTCTCCAGTAGAAACTTTGGGGCACTCTTTGAAGTTCTTTGTGTTGGTTGGATATATGAATGTGAGATTGTGTGATGCATATCATATAATCATACCCACGGATACTTGAGGTGACATTGGAGTATCTAGGTGACATTAGGGTTTTGGTTGATTTGTGTCTTAAGGTGTTATTCTAGTACGGACTCTTGAATAGATCGATGAAAAAGAATAACTTTGAGGTGGTTTCGTACCCTACAATAATCTCTTCGTTTGTTCTCCGCTATTAGTGACTTTGGAGTGACTCTTTGTTGCATGTTGAGGGATAGTTATATGATCCAATTATGTTATTATTGTTGAGAGAACGTGCACTAGTGAAAGTATGAACCCTAGGCCTTGTTTCAACTCATTGCAATGTCGTTTACGCTCACTTTTATCATTAGTTACCTTACTGTTTTTATATTTTCAGATTAAAAAAAACTTTATCTACCATCTATATTGCACTTGCATCACCATCTCTTCGCCCAACTAGTGCACCTATACAATTTACCATTGTATTGGGTGTGTTGGGGACACAAGAGACTCTTTGTTATTTGGTTGCAGGGTTGTTTGAGAGAGACCTTATTCATCCTACACATCCCACAGATTGATAAACCTTAGGTCATCCACTTGAGGGAAATTTGCTACTGTCCTACAAACCTCTGCACTTGGAGGCCCAACAACGTCTACAAGAAGAAGGTTGTGTAGTAGACATCAAGTTCTTTTCTGGCGCCGTTAGCGGGGAGGTTAGTGCTTGAAAGTATATCTTTAGATCATGCAATCGAATCTTTTTATTTCTTGTTTTATCACTAGTTTAGTTTATAAAAGAAAACTACAAAAAAATGGAATTGAGGGTACCTCATATGTTTCATCTTTTTAATATCTTTCATGAAAATAAGGATTCCGATAATTGTGCCAAAGTGTTAGAAGAACAATGCATAAGAATGTTTGGCACTAAATCTTTGAATGATGAGCATGATTGCAATGTTATTAGTATGAACTCTTTGAATATCCATAGTACTAATGATGATTGCACTAGTCATGATGAAAATGTCTCTTATAAGCATGTAAACTTTTGTGGAATACATAGAGCTTGCAAGCACACACCAAATAGGGAAGATAGATTTTGCAAGAGGCATAAGTATTTGGAAACTAAATGGTTGCAAGAAAGGCTAGATGATTGTGCTGAAAGATTCAATATTTATCGCCATCCTTGTGAACTTTGCAATGAACATGGTCATTTAAAGCTCCAATGCTATTTGTTTCATGATCAAATCGTGTCCAAAAATTTTGATAACTTTATTACCCTTGAGCATCATAAAGAGCTTAGTCTTCTTTTGGGGTATGAAGAAATGAAACGTATAACTAAGGGTGTTCCAAAATTTAATCTTGATAGATTTCTTGATTTTGATCTAGAGGAAATTTATATGTATTGTGCGGTGAATTGCATTGAAAATCATTATATTTCCAATTACATAAAGACAAGAAAACAAATAGAAGATGAAGAGAATACTAATGAAAGGGAAGATACTTCTCAATATCTTCCTATTATTTCTTATGATGAATTAGTTAACGAGGAGGAGCCTTCCATTCAACCAATCTCATTAATAAGGAGCTCTAAAAAGAGGATTAAACCCACACATGGTGTGAAGAAGAAAAAGAAAACACGGAGAAGCAAAGGTAACAATGTATCCCTCCCAAATGATGTTGCTCCTATTACTCATTGTGATGATGATAATTGTTATACTATTGGTGCTATCCATACTATTAATGATGAGAGTGATTATGCTTATGATATGAAAAGGCACAAGCTTGGGGATGCTATGTTTGATGAGAATGACATGTTTCAGAATGTATTTGCTGCAATTAATGTTTGTCCCAAGCTTGGGATGCTACGTTTGATGAAGATGATATTTTTAGTCTCCCAAGTTTTGATGAGAAAATTTATTATGATGATAGCATGCCTCCTATTCATGATGATTATATTGATGAAAGTGGATTTGGAGAGGTCATGACTTTATTTAGTAATGATTCCACTATCTTGGAAGAGGTTTCAATTGATTGTGATGAGAACAAAGTTGCTAGTTATGATGATTATTGTGATGACACTTATGCTATAAAAAGTAGTGATGATTATATTTATAAAACTTGTCATGATTATGATTACCCTTTTTCTGAACATTACTCTTTTAATGTGGAAACAATTTATAGTATTAGAGTTTCTTATGATACTCCCACTATTTCGAATGAGAAGAATTTTGCTTATGTGGAGAATAGTAAATTTCCTATGCTTGTAGATCATGAAAAGAATGCTTTATGTGATAGTTATATTGTTGAATTCATTCATGATGCTACTGAAAATTATTATGAGGGAGGAATTTATGCTTGTGGGATTTGCAATAATATCAAGTTTCCTCTCTATGTGCTTAAAATACGGAAGTTGTGCTTGTTTTACCTTCCTATGCAAGTTGATTCTTGTTCTCATAAGTTGTTTGCTCACAAAATCCCTATGCATAGGAAGTGGGTTAGACTTAAATGTGCTAGTAATATTCTTCATGATGCTCTCTCTATGTTTCAATTCTTATCTTTTATGTGAGCATCATTGAAATCATCGTGCCTAGCTAGGGGCGTTAAACGATAGCGCTTGATGGGAGGCAACCCAATTTTATTTTTGTTCTTTGCTTTTTGCTCCTGTTTAGTAATAAATAATTCATATATCCTCTGATTAGATGTGGTTTTATGTTTTTAGTTAGTGTTTGTTCCAAGTAGAACCTTTGGGAAGACATAGGCAAAGTCTTTGCAATCTTGCTGTAAAAGACAGAAACTTTAGCGCTCGCGAGATTTGCTGCTATGTTTTACTGGAGAGTGCTACTTAGTTGATTATTTTTGCAGATGATTAATAGATAAATTCCTCACGTCCAAAAATTTATTTTAGAATTTTTGGGGTTCTAGAAGTATACGTTTGATACAGATTACTACAGACTGTTCTGTTTTTGACAGATTCTGTTTTCTATGTGTTGTTTGCTTATTTTGATGAATTTATGA
Organism: Triticum dicoccoides; assembly: GCF_002162155.2. Classification (NCBI taxonomy): domain Eukaryota; kingdom Viridiplantae; phylum Streptophyta; class Magnoliopsida; order Poales; family Poaceae; genus Triticum; species Triticum dicoccoides. The sequence continues at coordinate 301,867,258 of NC_041384.1, forward strand.
GTAGTATCGGAGGGTATGAACCATAGAGAAGTTGGAATACAGTAGATATTACACCAATATAAATTTAGAATGAGTTCACAACAGTACCTAAGTGGTGATTTATTTTCTTATACTAACGGAGCTTACGAGTTTTCTATTAAGTTTTGTGTTGTGAAGTTTTCAAGTTTTGGGTAAAGATTCGATGGACTAGGGAATAAAGAGTTGCAAGAGCCTAAGCTTGGGGATGCCCAAGGCACCCCAAGGTAATATTCAAGGACAACCAAGAGCCTAAGCTTGGGTATGCCCCAGAAGGCATCCCCTGTTTTGTCTTCGTTCATCAGTAACTTTACTTGGAGCTATATTTTTATTCACCACATGATATGTGTTTTGCTTGGAGCGTCATTTTATTTTCTTTTGTTTTGTTTGATGTTTGAATAAAATACCAAGATCTAAAATTATTAAATGTTAGAGAATCTTCACATAGTTGCATAATTATTTGACTACTCATTGATCTTCACTTATATCTTTCGGAGTATTTTGTCATTTGCTCTAGTGCTTTACTTATATCCTATTAGAGCATGGTGGTAGTTTTATTTTGAAGAAATAGATGAACTCTCATGCTTTACTTATATTATTTTGAGAGTCTTTTAGAACAGCATGGTAATTTGCTTCGGTTATGAAACTAGTCCTAATATGATGGGCATCCAAGTTGGGTATAATAAAAACTTTCATATAAGTTCATTGAATACTATGAGAAGTTTGATACTTGATAATTGTTTTGAGATATGAAGATGGTGATATTAGAGTCATGCTATTGAGTAGTTGTGAATTTGAGAAATACTAGTGTTAAAGTTTGCGATTCCAGTAGCATGCAAGTATGGTGAACTGTTATGTGATGAAGTCGGAGCATGATTTATTTATTGATTGTCTTCCTTATGAGTGGCGGTCGGGGACGAGCGATGGTCTTTTCCTACCAATCTGTCCCCATAGGAGCATGTGCGTAGTACTTCGTTTCGATAACTAATAGATTTTTTCAATAAGTATGTGAGTTCTTTATGACTAATGTTGAGTCCATGGATTATACGCACTCTCACCCTTCCACCATTGCTAGCCTCTCTTGTGTCGCGCAACTTTCGCTGGTACCATAAACCCACCATTTACCTTCCTCAAAACAGCCACCATACCTACCTATTATGGCATTTCCATAGCCATTCCGGGATATATTGCCATGCAACTTTCCACCGTTCCGTTTATTATGACACGCTCCATCATTGTCATATTGCTTTGCATGATCATGTACTTGACATCGTATTTGTGGCAAAGCCACCATTCATAATTCTTTCATACGTGTCACTCTTGATACATTGCACATTCTGATACACCACCGGAGGCATTCATAAAGAGTCATATCTTGTTCTAACTATCGAGTTGTAATTCTTGAGTTGTAAGTAAATAAAAGTGTGATGATCATCATTATTAGAGCATTGTCCCAAGTGAGGAAAGGATGATGGAGACTATGATTCCCCCACAAGTCGGGATGAGACTCTGGACGGAAAAAAAGAGAGGAAAAAGAGGCCATAAAAAAGGAGAAGGCCCAAAAAAACAAAAAAATGAGAGAAAAAGAGAGAAGGGGCAATGATACTATCCTTTTACCACACTTGTGCTTCAAAGTAGCACCATGATCTTCATGATAGAGAGTCTCCTATGTTGTCACTTTCATATACTAGTGGGAATCTTTCATTATAAAACTTGGCTTGTATATTCCAATGATGGGCTTCCTCAAAATGCCCTAGGTCTTCGTGAGTAAGTGAGTTGGATGCACACCCACTTAGTTTCTTTTTGAGCTTTCATACACTTATAGCTCTAGTGCATCCGTTGCATGGCAATCCCTAATCACTCACATGGATATCTATTTATGGGCATCTCCATAGCCCATTGATATGCCTAGTTGATGTGAGACTATCTTCTCCTTTTTGTCTTCTCCACAACCACCATTCTATTCCACCTATAGTGCTATGTCCATGGCTCACGCTCATGTATTGCGTGAAGATTGAAAAATTTTGAGAACATCAAAAGTATGAAACAATTGCTTGGCTTGTCATCGGGGTTGTGCATGATTTAAATATTTTGTGTGATGAAGATAGAGGATAGCCATACTATATGATTTTGTAGGGATGGCTTTCTTTGGCCATGTTATTTTGAGAAGACATGATTACTTTGTTAGTATGCTTGAAGTATTATTATTTTTATGTCAATATTAAACTTTTGTGTTGAATCTTATGGATTTGAAAATTGTTGCCACAATAAAGAATTACATGGATAAATATGTTAGGTAGCATGCACATCAAAAATTCTGTTTTTATCATTTAATTACTCGAGGACGAGCAGTAACTAAGCTTGGGGATGCCTGATACGTCTCCAACGTATCTATAATTTTTTTATTGTTCCATGCTATTATATTATCAACCTTGGATGTTTTATATGCATTTATATGCTATTTTATATGATTTTTGGGACTAACCTATTAACCGAGAGCCCAGTGCCAGTTTTTGTTCTTTTTTCTTGTTTTTGAGTTTTACAGAAAAGGAATATCAAGCAGAGTCCAATTGACGTGCAAATTTTTGATGACTTTTCATGGACCAAAAGAAAACCCCAGAGTAAAAGAGTTGGGCCAGAAGAG
>NC_041384.1:301870189-301880244 GCF_002162155.2 Triticum dicoccoides
CCTACCTCGTGGACGACTCGAGCACCTCCTTGACGTGATACTGACGGAAAAAATCCTATAAATACATAAACCTCCAGAAAATAACCTAGATCGGGAGTTCCGCCGCCAGAAACCTCCGTAGCCACCGAAAATCAATCTAGACCCATTCCGGCACCCTGCCGGAGGGGGGAATCCCTCTCCGGTGGCCATCTTCATCATCCCGACACTCTCCATGACGAGGAGGGAGTAGTTCACCCTTGGGGCTAAGGGTATGTACCAGTAGCTATGTGTTTGATCTCTCTCTCTCTCTCTCTCATGTTCTTGAGTTGGCATGATCTTGATGTATCGCGAGCTTTTCTATTATAGTTGGATCTTATGATGTTTCTCCCCCTCTACTCTCTTGTGATGAATTGAGTTTTCCCTTTGAAGTTATCTTATCGGATTGAGTCTTTAAGGATTTGAGAACACTTGATGTATGTCATGCATGTGCTTTTCTGTGGTGACAATGGGATATCACGTGATCCACTTGATATATGTTTTGGTGATCAACTTGCGAGTTTCGTCACCTCGTGAACTTATGCATAGGGGTTCGCACATGTTTTCGTCTTGACTCTCCAGTAGAAACTTTGGGGCACTCTTTGAAGTTCTTTGTGTTGGTTGAATAGATGAATGTGAGATTGTGTGATGCATATCGTATAATCATACCCACGGATACTTGAGGTGACATTGGAGTATCTAGGTGACATTAGGGTTTTGGTTGATTTGTGTCTTAAGGTGTTATTCTAGTACGAACTCTTGAATAGATCGATCAGAAAGAATAACTTTGAAGTGGTTTCGTACCCTACAATAATATCTTCGTTCGTTATCTGCTATTAGTGACTTTGGAGTGACTCTTTGTTGCATGTTGAGGGATAGTTGTATGATCCAATTATGTTATTATTGTTGAGAGAACTTGCACTAGTGAAAGTATGAACCCTAGTCCTTGTTTCAACTCATTGCAATGTCGTTTACGCTCACTTTTATCATTAGTTACCTTGCTGTTTTTATATTTTTAGATTACAAAAACCTTTATCTACCATCTATATTGCACTTGTATCACCATCTCTTCGCCCAACTAGTGCACCTATACAATTTACCATTGTATTGGGTGTGTTGGGGACACAAGAGACTCTTTGTTATTTGGTTGCAGGGTTGTTTGAGAGAGACCTTCTTCATCCTACGCCTCCCATGGATTGATAAACCTTAGGTCATCCACTTGAGGGAAATTTGCTATTGTCCTACAAACCTCTACACTTGGAGGGCCAACAATGTCTACAAGAAGAAGGTTGTGTAGTAGACATCAAACCCTTCGAGGATCTAATCTCCTCGGATATCGGCGACATAGTTTAGGTTCCCGAAACTGATCTGATGACCACGGGCGTAGCTGTGGATCTTCTCGAGGTGACCAATCAAGTTGGCTCGCAGCGCGAAGCCACCAAACACGAAAATTTGGCCCGGGAGAAAATCTCCCCCGAAATAGCATCATTGTGTATGATCGAATGAGCCATCGAATCCTTTGTCGACGACACAGAGGAAATCTCAATGAAAGCACCAATGTCGGTGTCAAAACCGGCAGATCTCGGGTAGAGGGTCCCGAACTGTGCGTTTAAGGATCGATGGTAATAGGAGGCAGGGGACACGATGTTTACCCAGGTTCAAGCCCTCTTGATGGAGGTAAAACCCTACGTCCTGCTTGATTGACTTTGATGAGTATAGGGGTTACAAGAGTTGATCTACCACGAGACCATAATGGCTAAACCCTAGATGTCTAGCCTGTATGATTATGACTGCCTCTAAGGACTAAACCCTCCGGTTTATATAGATACCGAGGGGGCTAGGGTTTGTACAAAGTCGGTTTACAGAGAAAGGAATCTTCATATCCGACCAAGCTTGCCTTCCACGCCAAGGAGAGTCCCACCCGGACACGGGGGAAGCCTTCTATCTTGTATCTTTATGGCCCACCAGTCCGGCCCACGTCATATAGCCCGGACTCCCGGGACCCCCTAATCTGGGACTCCCCAGGGCGTCATCACCCCCGACCCCAACACAATGAAGAGCAACGCTACGGCAAACTCAAGTTCACCATGCCCAAGTTCTCCGAAAGCAACGACCCTGAAGAGTACCTTTCATGGGCATTGAAGGTTGACAAGATCTTTCGTTTGCACAACTATGAGGAAGAGAAGAAGATCTCCATGGCATCCCTTGAGTTCCAATACTATGTACTCATTTGGTGGGAGCAAGTCACTGAGTGCCGAGAAGCAAGAGGTGAACCACCAAATACAACTTGGGATCAAATGAAGGATGTCATGAGAGCATGCTTTGTGCCAACATACTCTAATCGAGACCTCTTCAAATGACTACAACTCCTCAAGCAAGGAACAAAGACCATTGAAGAGTACTACAAGGAAATGGAGATCGCCATGATACGAGCTAATGTCACGGAAGATGATGAGAAAACTATGGCACGTTTCTTGAATGGACTCAATCACCCTATCAAGAAGATCGCTAACTTCCAACCTTACTCCAACCTCATCGAGCTAGTGCATCAAGCAACCAAGGTGGAGCGACAATTGCAAGATGACTTCAAATATGCCAAGTACTCTTCCAAGAACTACGACTACACTAACCAAGCTTCAACGACTCCACCATCTTCTATGTCAACCAAACCTTCTCCAAGCAATGGCGACAAATCAAGTTACAAGAAACCTTTGACCACCTCAAGTTGTCCTCCTACTACAAACTTCAAGCCGAGAGCTTCATCATGTACAACTCTACTGGATGAGACCATCAAGACAACTTCCATCACATGCTTAACATGCAGCGGTCGAGGCCACAAGTACTTCGAGTGTACCAATAAACACACCATGATCCTCAATGACGATGGCACATACGACTCCATGAGTGAAGGGTAAATGGAAGCCCTTGAGCATGTGGTCATGCACCGGCAAGTGAATGAAGATGAAGATGACCAAGTGTTTTGTGACAATGATGCGAGCCCCGCTCTCGTTGTCTCCAAGGTCTTGACACTTCAACACCAACAAGACGAAGACGAAAGATGCCATATCTTCCCCACTAAGGCGGGCATCAATGGAAGGTCCGTGAAGGTCATCATCGACGGAGGAAGTTGCCACAACTTGGCAAGCGAAGAGATATGTTCCAAGCTACAATTGGTCAAGATGAAGCACCCTCACCCCTACAAAGGTCCAATGGCTTAGCCAGTCTGACACCATTCAAGTGGAGCACACCGTTCAAGTCTCCTTCAGGATTGGAGCATATGAAGACACTTTGGAGTGTGATGTGGTTCCTATGTCTGTTTGCCTCCTCCTACTTGGACGACCTTGGCAATTCGATCGCGGCGTCATCCACAATGGACGAACCAACCATTATAGCTTCAAGATGAAGGCAAAGAAGTACGTGCTATGACCTATGTCACCAAGTCAAGTGATCACCGACAAGCAAGCAACCACCCATCATGGAGAGAACAGTGAGAGAGAGTGAGCCACCCAAAAGGGAGTGAGAGCCACAAGCCCAAAATGAGTGCCTCCACGATGAGCGACAAGAAAAACTTAGTGTTATTCGCTACCAAAAGTGAGATGAGAGAAGTGTGTGAAAACCCATCAAGTGTTATGCACTATGTCCTTTTGTGCAAGGATGAAACGGCAAGAATTAACACCTCTCACAATCTACCTTTAGTGTTGTCTTGTCTCTTGCAGGAATTCAAGGACTTCTTCCCTGATGAGCTATCTCCAGGCTACCTCCACTACGAGGCATTTAACACCAAATCGACCTAATCCCAGGAGAAGCTCCCTACCGCATCAACCCCGAGGAAACTAAGGGGATACAACGGCAAGTACAACAACTCATCGAAAATGGCCATGTACGAGAAAGCTTGAGCCCATGTGCCATCCCGGTAATCCTTGTTCCCAATAAAGATGGTACATATCGCATGTGTTCTGATTTTCATCCTATCAATGCTATCATGGTTAGATACCGCACCCCATCCCATGCTTAGATGACATGCTCAATGAACTTAGCAGAGCCAGAATTTTCTCTAAGATTGTTCTTAAGAGTGGCTACTACCAAATCTGCATACAAGAGGGTGACGAATGGAAAACTGCATTTAAGACCAAATTTGGCTTATATGAATGGCTTGTTATGCCAATGGGCTTATCCGAAGCACATGACACCTTTATGTGTGTGATGCATTATGTTCTTAGACCTTACGTTGGCATATTTGTTGTGGTCTACTTTGACGATATTCTTATATTTAGCAAATCTCTCAAAGATCATGTCACCCATCTTAGAACCGTTTTGCAAACTCTTAGAAGAGAGCGCCTTTATGCTAATATGGAAAAATGCCTTTTTGGTGTTGATAAGCTTGTTTTCTTGGGTTTTGTTGTGTCATCTAAGGGTGTTCATGTAGATGAAGCTAAAATTGATGCTATTAAAACTTGGCCACAACCAACTAATTTGCAACAAGTGTGTAGTTTCCTTGGCTTAGCTGGTTTCTATCGTAGATTCGTTAAGGACTTTAGCACTATTGCATCCCCTTTTGCATGCTTTGAGTAAGAAACATGCACCATTTGTTTGGGGGCCATCCCAAGATACCGCATTTCATGAGCTTAAGAATTTGCTTAGACATGCTCCTTTGCTTGCTTTAGCCAACTTTGCTAAACCTTTTGAGATACATTGCGGTGCTAGAGGTTATGGCATAGGAGGTGTGTTGATGCACGAGAAGCATCCCATCGCATACTTTAGTGAAAAACTTCCTAGAGTGCAACTTAACTACCCCATCTATGACAAAGATTTATATGCATTAGTGAGAGTCATGCATGTTTGGGAGCATTATCTCTGCCCTCATGAGTTCATTCTTCATATGGATCATGAATCACTCAAGTACCTCAACGGTCAAACTAAGTTGAACAAGTGTCATGCTAAGTGGAGTGAATTCATCGAGTCTTTTCCTTATGTCATCAAGTACATCAAAGGAAAAGAGAATGTTGTGGTAGATGCTCTTTCTCGCAAATGCATGCTTGTTACCCAACTTGAATTGAATGTCATTGGATTTGAGCACATAAAATACTTGTATGCGCATGATCCTACTTTTTCTATTCCATATGCCAAATGTTTGACGCATACGTCTTGGGAATGCTATTACATCAAAGATGACTATCTTATGAGAGCTAACAAACTATGCATCCCCGAGTCTTCTCTTCGTTTGTTACTTCTGCAAGGATCTCATGGAGGATGACTTATGGGACACTTTAGACGCGAAAAAACATTCGGTATGCTCTCAAAGAACTACTTTTGGCCCAAAATGTTCTGCGATGTCTCACGCTTCACCAACCGATGCTCTACATGTCACAAAGCTAAGTCTATAGCTCAGTCCCATGGTCTCTATATGCCACTTCCTTTTCCGTATCACCCATGGGAAGATGTTACTATGGACCTTGTGCTTGGTTTACCTAGCACTCGAACTGGCAAGGATTCCGTGTTTGTTGTGGACCGATTCTCTAAGATGGCTCATTTCATCCCATGCAACAAGATAGACGATGCTTCACATGTTGCAAATCTTTTTTGTAGGGAAATCTTGAGCCTACATGGAGTGCCCAAGACTATCATCTTAGACTGCGACGTCAAGTTCCTAAGTTACTTTTGGAAGACACTATGCGCCAAGCTCGGAATCAAGATTGTGTTCTCTTTGGCATACCATCCTCAAGCCGACGGCCAAAGGGAGGTCATGAACTAGACGCTATCTACTCTCCTACGTGTGTTGATCAAAAAGAACATCAAGGAGTGGGAAGAGTGTCTACCCATCGCCGAGTACGCCTACAATTGAGCACGTCACTCTACTACCGGCAAGTCCCCCTTTGAGGTCGTCTACGGCTTCAACCTATTGTCCCCATTGGACATTCTACCTCTACCACTACAAGGGCGCATCAACATGGACGCAAGTTCACGAGTGCTATACCTCAAGAAGATGCATGAAGATACAAGGCACACCATCGAATGCCAAGTACAACTACTCTTGACCAAGCTCAACATCAACAAGCAACCCATGATATTCAACAATGGAGATCTTGTATGGCTACACCTCTGCAAGGAACGCTTCCCCAACAAACGCAAGTCCAAGCTACGACCACGAGCCGATGGACCCTTCAAGGTGCTCGAGCGCTACAACCACAATGCGTACAAGATCGACATACCGCGTGACAAGTACTCCGTGAGTGATATCTTCAACGTCAAAGATCTCTCTCCCTACCATCATGATGAGGATTTCGATACGTGGTCGGATCTTTCCCAAGGGGGGGAGATGATGCGAAGCATCCTATGGTCATCCCCATGTACCTACCTTCGTCTCCTACGACACCATATGGACCTATGACAAGAGCTCGAGCAAGGGTTATCGAAACTAAGGTGAACTTGCTCCTCTCCGAACTAACACTTTCCACATGTGAGACATTGCTACTACCTCAAGCTAAACTCTATGTGTGATCATGTACTTAGAGGGAAGCCATGGAGCAACTACACTCAACAACCAAGACAGTGAGGACACCGAGCACAAGGACCAAGAGAAGAAGCCGCCTCAACTTGACAGCCACCGAACGACCGCCCCCCATCGGACGTCCGACCCTTGGAGGCCTCACTAGTCAGAAGGCCCAGCCAGAGAATGCTACAGTGACCGAACGACCGATGAGGACCGGACGACCGACATCCTCCAGCCACCGGATGACCGACTTGCACCAGAAATCCGACACATGTGGGTCCGAGCCAAAATGCCAGAAGTTCGAGACCAACCAGAAAACCGACGCCTCGGACGTCCGACACCGACCAGAAATCCGACGCCAAGCCACCCAAGCCAAACTGCCGGATGTCTGACAAGTACCGGACAGTAGGACCCTTACGAGCCACCAGACGTCCCGTAGCAGACGGACGTCCGGCACCTGTGTGCGTGATGTGTGTTGGGCTGAAGCCCATGTACCATTTCGTGGCCCTAGACTATATATACTCCTCCTCCCTCTTTTTAGGGTTAGCATTGGTTTAGCTCATACTAGAGATAGAGCTTTGCTCGTCCATTTGGTTCTCCTCCTTTGAGAGACCACAGCCTCTACAGAGAAGATCCACCAAGTGGATTCAAGACCACTGTTGGGAAGATCCTCAAGACCTCCTCACGGAGAAGAACTATCGCCTCTTGTATCGTCCTTTGTTGCGTTTGGATCTGGTATCACTCTTTATGTTCATGGATCTAGCCCTTGTGTGATTGTTCTCGTTGATTTGGGTGTTTTTACCTCGTGTTTTCCCCTCGTGTTCTTCGTGTTCTTCATGGGATCCCCTCCATTTCATGAAAGATCGGCCCTAGGGTTTCCACCCTACATCATCATGCTTCACTTATATTATTTTGAGAGTCTCTAAATAGCATGGTAATTTTCTTAGGTTGTGAATTTAGTCCTAATATGATGGGCATCCAAGAGGGATATAATAAAAACTTTCATACAAAGAGCATTGAATATTATGAGAAGTTTGATTCCTTATGATTTTTTTGAGATATAAGTATGGTGATATTAGAATAATGCTAGTGAGTAATTGTGGATTGGTATAAATACTTGTGTTAAAGTTTGTGATTCCCCTAGCATGCACGTATAGTGAATTGTTATGTGATGAAGTCGGAGCATGATTTATTTTTTATTGTCTTCCCTATGAGTGGCGGTCGGGGACGAGCGATGGTCTGTTCCTACCAATCTATCCCCCTAGGAGCATGTGTGTAGTACTTTGTTTCGATAGCTAATGATTTTTTGCAATAAGTATGTGAGTTCTTTATGACTAATGTTGAGTCCATGGATTATACACACTCTCACCCTTCCACCATTGCTAGCCTCTCTAGTACCGCACAAATCTCGTCGGTGCATTACACCCACCATATACCTTCCTCAAAATAGCCACCATACCTACCTATTATGGCATTTCCATAGCCATTCCGAGATATATTGCCATGCAACTTCCACTGCTCCGTTTTATTATGACACGCACCATCATCGTCATATTGCTTTGCATGATCGTAACATAGCTAGCATGATGTTTTCATGGCTTGTCCGTTTTTTATGTCATTGCTACGCTAGATCATTGCACATCCTGGTACATCGCCGAAGGCATTCATATAGAGTCATATTTTGTTCTAGCATCGGGTTGTAATTCTTGAGTTGTAAGTAAATAAAAGTGTGATGATCATCATTATTAGAGCATTGTCCCATGTGAGGAAAGGATGATGGAAGCTATGATTCCCTCACAAGTTGGGATGAGTCTCCGGACTTTATATAAAAAAGGCCAAAGAAGCCCAAATAAAATAAAGGAGGCCAAAGAAGCCCAAACAAAAAAGGGAAAAAAATGAGAGAAAAGGAGAGAAGGGACAATGTTACTATCCTTTTTCCACACTCGTGCTTCAAAGTAGCACCATGATCTTCATGATAGAGAGTCTCCTATGTTGTCACTTTCATATACTAGTGGGAATTTTTCATTATAAGAACTTGTCTTGTATATTCCAATGATGGGCTTCCTCAAATTGCCCTAGGTCTTCGTGAGCAAGCAAGTTGGATGCACACCCACTTAGTTTCTTTTTGAGCTTTCATACACTTATAGACCTAGTGCATCCGTTACATGGCAATCCATACTCACTCTCATTGATATCTATTGATGGGCATCTCAATAGCCCGCTAGTACACCTAGTTGATGTGAGACTTTCTCCTTTTTGTCTTCTCCACAACCACCATATTCTATTCCACCTATAGTGCTATGTCCATGGCTCGCACTCATGTATTGCTGAAAGCTGAAAAAGTTTGAGAACAACAAAAGTATGAAACAATTGCTTGTCTTGTCATCGGGGTTGTGCATGATAAAATACTTTGTGTGATGAAGTTGGAGCATAACCAGACTATATGATTTTGTAGGGATAACTTTCTTTTGCCATGTTATTTTGAGAAGACATGATTTCTTTATTGGTGCTTGAAGTATTATTTTTTATGTCAATATTAAACTTTTGTTTTGAATCTTATGGATTTGAATATTCATGCCACAATAAAGAAGATTACATGGATAAATATGTTAGGTAGCATTCCACATCAAAAATTCTGTTTTTATCATTTTCCTACTCGAGGATGAGCAGGAATTACGCTTGGGGATGGTTGATATGTCTCCAACGTATCTATAATTTTTGATTGTTCCATGCTATTATATTATCTATTTTTGATGTTCCATCAATATGCTATTTTATATTATTATTATTAGGACTAACCTATTAACCTAGAGCCTAGTGCAAGTTTTTCCTTGTTTTTGAGTTTTATAGAAAAGGAATATCAAACGGGGTACAAACGGAATAAAACTTTATGATGATTTTTCTTGGATGAGAATACATCCACGGAGCTTGGAGAGGGGGTCAGAAGATCTCCGAGGAGGCCACAAGCCTGCTAGGCGCGCCCTAGGGGGGCGCGCCCTGAGGGCTTGTGGGCCCCTTGGGACTCCTCCAACCCTAATTCTTGCACTATAAATTCCCAAATATTCCCAAACCACCAGAAGCATCCACCAAAAAACTTTTTCGCTGCCGCAAGTGTTGGGTTTCGTAGTAATTTCAAAAATTTTCCTACGCGCACACAGGATCATGTGATGCATAGCAACGAGAGGAGAGTGTTGTCTACGTACCCAACGCAGACCGACTGCGGAAGCAATGACACGACGTAGAGGAAGTAGTCGTACGTCTTCACGATCCAACCGATCAAGCACCGAAACTACGGCACCTCCGAGTTCGAGCACACGTTCAGCTCGATGACGATCCCCGGACTCCGATCCAGCAAAGTGTCGGGGAAGAGTTTCGTCAGCATGACGGCGTGGTGACGATCTTGATGAACTACAGCAGCAGGGCTTCGCCTAAACTCCGCTACAGTATTATCGAGGAATATGGTGGCAGGGGGCACCGCACACGGCTAAGGAATCGATCACGTGGATCAACTTGTGTCAACTTGTGTGTTTAGAGGTGCCCCTGCCTCCGT
>NC_041384.1:301881379-301920161 GCF_002162155.2 Triticum dicoccoides
CCCCCCCCAATCCTATTCCAACTAGGATTCCCAAGGGGGAAAGAGGGAGAAGGGTGGCCGGCCACCTCTCCTAGTCCTAATAGGACTAGGGGAAGGGGGGAGGCGCGTAGCCCTGGTGGGCAGCCCTTTCACCTTTCCACTAAGGCCCATGAAGGCCCATATGGTTCCCGGGGGGTTCCGGTAACCTCCCGGTAACCCGGTAAAATCCCGATTTCACCCGGAACACTTCCGATGTCCAAACATAGGCTTCCAATATATCAATCTTTACGTCTCGACCATTTCGAGACTCCTCGTCATGTCCGTGATCATATCCGGGACTCCGAACAACCTTCGGTACATCAAAATGCATAAACTCATAATATAACTGTCATCGTAACCTTAAGCGTGCGGACCCTACGGGTTCGAGAACAATGTAGACATGACCGAGACATGTCTCTGGTCAATAACCAATAGCGGGACCTGGATGCCCATATTGGTTCCTACATATTCTACGAAGATCTTTATCGGTCAGACCGCATAACAACATACGTTGTTCCCTTTGTCATCGGTATGTTACTTGCCCGAGATTCGATCGTCGGTATCCAATACCTAGTTCAATCTCGTTAACGGCAAGTCTCTTTACTCGTTCCGTAATACATCATCTCACAACTAACATATTAGTTGTAATGCTTGCAAGGCTTATGTGATGTGTATTACCGAGAGGGCCCAGAGATACCTCTCCGACAATCGGAGTGACAAATCCTAATCTCGAAATACGCCAACCCAACATCGACCATTGGAGACACCTGTAGTACTCCTTTATAATCACCCATTTACGTTGTGACGTTTGGTAGTACCCAAAGTGTTCCTCCGGTAAACAGGAGTTGCATAATCTCATAGTCGTAGGAACATGTATAAGTCATGAAGAAAGCAATAGCAACATACTAAATGATCAGGTGCTAAGCTAATGGAATGGGTCATGTCAATCAGATCATTCTACTAATGATGTGACCTCGTTAATCAAATAACAACTCATTGTTCATGGTTAGGAAACATAACCATCTTTGATTAACGAGCTAGTCAAGTAGAGGCATACTAGTGACACTCTGTTTGTCTATGTATTCACACATGTATTATGTTTCCAGAAAATACAATTCTAGCATGAATAATAAACATTTATCATGATTATAAGGAAATAAATAATAACTTTATTATTGCCTCTAGGGCATATTTCCTTCAGTCTCCCACTTGCACTAGAGTCAATAATCTAGTTCACATCGCCATGTGATTTTAACAGCAATAGTTCACATCACCATGTGACCAACACCAAAAGGGTTTACTAGATTCAGTAATCTAGTTCACATCGCTATGTGATTAACACCCAAAGAGTACTAAGGTGTGATCATGTTTTGCTCGTGAGAGAAGCTTAGTCAACGGATCTGTCATATTCAGAGCCGTATGTATTTTGCAAATATCCTATGTCTACAATGCTCTGTGCGGAGCTACTCTAGCTAATTGCTCCCACTTTCAATATGTATCCAGATTGAGACTTAGAGTCATCTGGATCAGTGTAAAAGTTTGCACTGATGTAACTTTTACAACAAACTCTTTTATCACCTCCATAATCGAGAAACATCTCCTTAGTCCTTACTAAGGATATTCTTGACCAATGTCCAGTGATCTACTCCTAGATCACTATTGTACTCCCTTGCCAAATACAGAGCAAGGTATACAATAGGTCTGGTACATAGCATAACATACTTTATAGAACCTATGACTGAGGCATAGGGAATGACTTTTCATTCTCTTTCTATTTTCTGCTGTGGTCGGGATTTGAGTCTTACTCAATTTCATACTTTTGCAACACAGGCAAGAACTCTTTCTTTGACTGTTCCATTTTGAACTATTTCAAAATCTTGCCAAGGTATGTACTCATTGAAAATCTTATCAAGCGTCTTGATCTATCTCAATAGATCTTGATGCTCAATATGTAAGCAGCTTCACCAAGGTCTTTCTTTGAAAAACTTTTATTCAAGTATCCCTTTATGCTATCCAGAAATTCTATATCATTTCCAATCAGTAATATGTCATCCACATATAATATCAGAAATGCTACAGAGCTCCCACTCACTTTCTTGTAAATACAGGCTTCTCCAAAAGTCTGTATAAAACCAAATGCTTTGATCACACTATCAAAACGTTTATTCCAACTCCGAGAGGCTTGCACTAGTCCATAAATGGATCGCTGGAGCTTGCACACTTTGTTAGCTCCCTTTGGATCGACAAAATCTTCTGGTTGCATCATATACAACTCTTCTTCCAGGAATCCATTCAGGAATGCAGTTTTGACATCCATTTGCCAAATTTCATAATCATAAAATGCGGCAATTGCTAACATGATTCGGACGGACTTAAGCATCGCTACGGGTGAGAAAGTCTCATCATAGTCAATTCCTTGAACTTGCCGAAAACCTTTTGCGACAAGTCGAGCTTTGTAGACAGTAACATTACCATCAGCGTCAGTCTTCTTCTTCAAGATCCATTTATTCTCAATCGCTTGCCGATCATCGGGCAAGTCAACCAAAGTCCATACTTTGTTCTCATACATGGATCCCATCTCAGATTTCATGGCTTCTAGCCACTTTGCGGAATCTGGGCTCACCATCGCTTCTTCATAGTTCGTAGGTTCATCATGATCTAGTAGCATGACCTCCAGAACAGGATTACCGTACCACTCTGGTGCGGATCTTACTCTGGTTGATCTACGAAGTTCAGTAGTATCTTGATCTGAAGTTTCATGATCATTATCATTGGCTTCCTCACTAACTGGTGTAGATGTCACTGAAACAGTTTTCTGTGATGAACTACTTTCCAGTAAGGGAGCAGGTACAGTTACCTCGTCAAGTTCTACTTTCCTCCCACTCACTTCTTTCGAGAGAAACTCCTTCTCTAGAAAGGATCCATTATTAGCAACGAATGTTTTGCCTTCGGATCTGTGATAGAAGGTGTACCCAACAATTTCCTTTGGGTATTCTATGAAGACGCACTTCTCCGATTTGGGTTTGAGCTTATCAGGATGAAACTTTTTCACATAAGCATCGCAGCCCCAAACTTTAAGAAACAACAGCTTAGGTTTACTGCTAAACCATAGTTCATACAGTGTCATCTCAACGGATTTAGATGGTGCCATATTTTAAAACGTGAATGCAGTTGTCTCTAATGCATAACCAAAACGATAGTGGTAAAGAGATATCATAGATCGCACCATATCAAATAAAGTGCGGTTACGACGTTCGGACACACCATAACGATGTGGTGTTCCAGGTGGCGTGAGCTGTGAAACTATTCCACATTGTTTTAATTGAAGACCAAACTTGTAACTCAAATATTTGTCTCCGTGATCAGACCGCAGAAACTTTATTTTCTTGTTACGATGATTTTTCCACTTCACTCTGAAATTCTTTGAACCTTTCAACTATTTCAGACTTATGTTTCATCAAGTAGATATACCCATATCTGCTCAAATCATCTTGTGAAGGTCAGAAAACAACGATGCTTGCCACGAGCATCAGCACTCATTGGATCGCATACATCGGTATGTATTATTTCCAACAAGTCAGTAACTCGTTCCATTGTTCCGAAGAACGGAGTTTTAGTCATCTTGCCCAAAAGGCACGGTTCGCAAGCATCAAATGATTCATAACCAAGTGATTCCGAAAATCCATCTTTATGGAGTTTCTTCATGCGCTTTACACCGATATGACCCAAACGGCAGTGCCACAAATAAGTTGCACTATCATTAACTTTGCATCTTTTGGCATCAATATTATGAATATGTGTATCACTACGATCGAGATCCAATGAACCATTTTCATTGGGTGTGTAACCATATAAGGTTTTATTCATGTAAATAGAACAACAGTTTATTCTTTTACTTAAATGAATAACCGTATTGCAATAAACATGATCAAATCATATTCATGCTCAACGCAAACACCAAATAACATTTATTTAGGTTCAACACTAATCCCGAAAGAATAGGGAGTGTGCGATGATGATCATATCAATCTTGAAACTACTTTCAACATACATCATCACTTCACCCTTAACTAGTTTCTGTTTATTCTGCAACTCCCGTTTCGAGTTACTACTCTTAGCAACTGAACCAGTACCAAATACCGAGGGGTTGCTATAAACACTAGTAAAGCACACATCAAACACCTGTATATCAAATATACCCTTTTTCACTTTGCCATCCTTCTTATCCACCAAATATTTAGGGTAGTTCCGCTTCCAGTGACCATTTCCTTTGCAGTGTAAGCACTCAGTTTCAGGCTTTGGTTCAGCTTTGGGCTTCTTCGTGGGAGTGACAACTTGCTTGTCTTTCCACTTGAAGTTCCCTTCCTTTCCCTTTGCCCTTTTCTTGAAACTAGTGTTCTTGTCAACCATCAACACTTGATGCTCTTTCTTGATTTCTACCTTCGTTAATTTCAACATCACGAAGAGCTCGGGAATCATTTTCGTCATCCCTTGCATACTATAGTTCATCACGAAGTTCTACTAACTTGGTGATGGTGACTAGAGAATTCTGTCAATCACTATCTTATCTGGAAGATTAACTCCCACTTGATTCAAGCGATTGAAGTACCCAGACAATCTGAGCACATGCTCACTAGTTGAGCGATTCTCCTCCATCTTTTAGCTATAGAACTTGTTGGAGACTTCATATCTCTCAACTCGGGTATTTGCTTGAAATATTAACTTCAATTCCTGGAACATCTCATATGGTCCATGACGTTCAAAACGTCTTTGAAGTCCCGATTCTAAGCCGTTTAAGCATGGTGCACTAAACTATCAAGTAGTCATCATATTAAGCTATCCAGACGTTCATAACTTCTGCATCTGCTCCTGCAATAGGTCTGTCACCTAGCGGTGCATTAAGGACATAATTCTTCTGTGCAGCAATGAGGATTTAACCTCAGATCACGGATCAAATCCGCAACATTGCTACTATCATTGTTCAACACAATTTTCTCTAGGAACATATCAAAATAAACACAGGGAAGCAACAACGCGAGCTATTGATCTACAACATGATTTGCAAAATACTACCAGGACTAAGTTCATGATAAATTTAAGTTCAATTTAATCATATTACTTAAGAACTCCCACTTAGATAGACATCCCTCTAATCCTCTAAGTGATCACGTGATCCAAATCAACTAAACCATAACCGATCATCACGTGAGATGGAGTAGTTTCATCGGTGAACATCATTATGTTGATCATATCTACTATATGATTCACGCTCGACCTTTCGGTCTCCGTGTTCCGAGGCCATATCTGCATATGCTAGGCTCGTCAAGTTTAACCTGAGTATTCTGCGTGCGCAATTGTTTTTCACCCGTTGTATTTGAACGTAGAGCCTATCACACCCGATCATCACGTGGTGTCTCAGCACGAAGAACTTTTGCAACGGTGCATACTCAGGGAGAACACTTCTTGATAATTTAGTGAGAGATCATCTTATAATGCTACCGTCAATCAAAGCAAGATAAGATGCATAAAAAGATAAACATCACATGCAATCAATATAAGTGATATGATATGGCCATCATCATCTTGTGCTTGTGATCTCCATCTCCGAAGCACCGTCATGATCACCATCGTCACCGGCGCGACACCTTGATCTCCATCGTAGTATCGCTGTCGTTTTGCTAATCTTATGCTTCCACGACTATCACTACCGTTTAGTAATAAAGTAAAGCATTACATCGCGATTGCATTGCATACAATAAAGCGACAACCATATGGCTCCTGCCAGTTGCCGATAACTCGGTTACAAAACATGATCATCTCATACAATAAAATTCAGCATCATGCCTTGACCATATCACATCACAACATGCCCTGCAAAAACAAGTTAGACGTCCTCTACTTTGTTGTTGCATGTTTTACGTGGCTGCTACGGGCTTAAGTAAGAACCAATCTCACCTACGCATCAAAACCACAACGATAGTTTGTCAAATAGACTCCGTTTTAACCTTCGCAAGGACCGGGCGTAGCCATACTTGGTTCAACTAAAGTTGGAGAGGCAGTCGCCCGCAAGCCATCTCTGTGCAAAGCACGTCGAGGGAACCGGTCTCGCGTAAGCGTACGCGTAAGGTTGGTCCGGGTCGTCTCGTCCAACAATACCGCTGAACCAAAATATGACATGCTGGTAGGCAGTATGACTTGTATCGTCCACAACTCACTTGTGTTCTACTCGTGCATATAACATCAACATCATTAACCTAGGCTCGGATGCCACTGTTGGGTTTCGTAGTAATTTCAAAAATTTTCCTACGCGCACACAGGATCATGTGATGCATAGCAACGAGGGGAGAGTGTTGTCTACGTACCCAACGCAGACCGACTGCGGAAGCGATGACACGACGTAGAGGAAGTAGTCGTACGTCTTCACGATCCAACCGATCAAGCACCGAAACTACGGCACCTCCGAGTTCGAGCACACGTTCAGCCCGATGACGATCCCCGGACTCCGATCCAGCAAAGTGTCGGGGAAGAGTTCCGTCAGCACGACGGCGTGGTGACGATCTTGATGAACTACAGCAGCAGGGCTTCGCCTAAACTCCGCTACAGTATTATCGAGGAATATGGTGGCAGGGGGCACCGCACACGGCTAAGGAATCGATCACGTGGATCAACTTGTGTCAACTTGTGTGTTTAGAGGTGCCCCTGCCTCCGTATATAAAGGAGCCAAGGGGGGAGGGTGCGCCGGCCAAGAGGGAGAGGCGCAGGAGGAGTCCTACTCCTACCGGGAGTAGGACTCCCCCCCCAATCCTATTCCAACTAGGATTCCCAAGGGGGAAAGAGGGAGAAGGGTGGCCGGCCACCTCTCCTAGTCCTAATAGGACTAGGGGAAGGGGGGAGGCGCGTAGCCCTGGTGGGCAGCCCTTTCACCTTTCCACTAAGGCCCATGAAGGCCCATATGGTTCCCGGGGGGTTCCGGTAACCTCCCGGTAACCCGGTAAAATCCCGATTTCACCCGGAACACTTCCGATGTCCAAACATAGGCTTCCAATATATCAATCTTTACGTCTCGACCATTTCGAGACTCCTCGTCATGTCCGTGATCATATCCGGGACTCCGAACAACCTTCGGTACATCAAAATGCATAAACTCATAATATAACTGTCATCGTAACCTTAAGCGTGCGGACCCTACGGGTTCGAGAACAATGTAGACATGACCGAGACATGTCTCTGGTCAATAACCAATAGCGGGACCTGGATGCCCATATTGGTTCCTACATATTCTACGAAGATCTTTATCGGTCAGACCGCATAACAACATACGTTGTTCCCTTTGTCATCGGTATGTTACTTGCCCGAGATTCGATCGTCGGTATCCAATACCTAGTTCAATCTCGTTAACGGCAAGTCTCTTTACTCGTTCCGTAATACATCATCTCACAACTAACATATTAGTTGTAATGCTTGCAAGGCTTATGTGATGTGTATTACCGAGAGGGCCCAGAGATACCTCTCCGACAATCGGAGTGACAAATCCTAATCTCGAAAT
Source organism: Triticum dicoccoides (assembly GCF_002162155.2). Lineage (NCBI taxonomy): Eukaryota > Viridiplantae > Streptophyta > Magnoliopsida > Poales > Poaceae > Triticum > Triticum dicoccoides. The sequence continues at coordinate 301,888,944 of NC_041384.1, forward strand.
ACGCCAACCCAACATCGACCATTGGAGAAACCTGTAGTACTCCTTTATAATCACCCATTTACGTTGTGACGTTTGGTAGTACCCAAAGTGTTCCTCCGGTAAACGGGAGTTGCATAATCTCATAGTCGTAGGAACATGTATAAGTCATGAAGAAAGCAATAGCAACATACTAAACGATCAGGTGCTAAGCTAATGGAATGGGTCATGTCAATCAGATCATTCTACTAATGATGTGACCTCGTTAATCAAATAACAACTCATTGTTCATGGTTAGGAAACATAACCATCTTTGATTAACGAGCTAGTCAAGTAGAGGCATACTAGTGACACTCTGTTTGTCTATGTATTCACACATGTATTATGTTTCCGGAAAATACAATTCTAGCATGAATAATAAACATTTATCATGATTATAAGGAAATAAATAATAACTTTATTATTGCCTCTAGGGCATATTTCCTTCAGCAAGCCTCTGTTCCGTGAGATCCCATCTTGGGGCCTTTTCCGGCATCCTACCGGAAGGGGGATTCGATCACGGAGGGCATCTACATCAACTCTATTGCCCTTCTGATGAAGCGTGAGTAGTTTACCACAAACCTACGGGTCCATAGCTAGTAGCTATATGGATTCTTCTCTCTCTTTGATCTTTAATATAATGTTCTCCTCGATGTTCTTAGAGTTCTATCCGATGTAATATTCTTTTGCAGTGTGTTTTTCGAGATCCGATGAATTCTGGATTTATGATCAGATTATATATGAATATTATTTGAGTCTTTTCTAAACTCTTTTATGCATGATTAAATATCTTATATTTCGCTTTGAATTATCACTTTGGTTTGGCCAACTAGATTGATATTTCTTGCAATGAGAGAGGTGCTTAGTTTTGGGTTCAATCTCGCGGTGTCCTCAGCCAGTGAAAAAGAAGGGGTAGCGAGGCACATATTGTATTGTTGACATCAAGGGTAAAAAGATGGGGTTTCATCATATTGCCTAAGTTTATCCCTCTACATCATGTCATCTTACTTAAGGCGTTACTCTGCTCTTATGAAGTTAATACTCTAGATGCATGCTGGATAGCGGTCGATGTGTGGAGTAATAGTAGTAGATGTAGGTCGGAGTCGGTCTACTTGACACGGACGTGATGCCTATATTCATAATCATTGCCTTGGGTATCGTCATAACTTTGCGCTTTTCTTTCAATTGCTCAACAGTAATTTGTTTACCCACTGTATGTTTTCTTTCAAGAGAGAAGCCTCTAGTGAAACCTATGGCCCCCGGGTCTATTTTCCATCATATATTTTTAGATCTATAAACCAAAAAACCCAAAAGTACCTTGTTGCAATTTATTTAGATTTACTTTAGTTTGCTCTCTTATTTACCTTTTATACCTATCTCTATTAGATCTCACTCTTGTTCGAGACCGTGAAGGGATGGAAAACCCATTTTCGTGTTGAGTGCACGTGTTTGTTAGTTTGTGCAGGTGCATAGATTGGAGAATTGCTTATGCCTCCTACTAGATTTATACCTTGGTTCTTAACTGAGGGAAATACTTATCTCTACTTTGCTGCATCACCCTTTCCTCTTCAAGGGAAAAATCAACACAAGCTCAAGAAGTAGCAGTCCTCGGTGTTCCTTAATCTGAAACATATATTGCTGACAAAAGAGACAAGGTGTATATGTTGTATATGTATATGTCATCCATTTTTATTTCCCTCAACTTTTGTACATGTGACACATTTATAAGTGAGTAACTTTGACAAGAAGTAAAAGGCATGGAAATATTGCAACTTAGTTTGTATGTACTAGTGAAGCTCTTATTCATGCGATAAGATTGACAATGCTCATCATTAAACCATCCCAATGTTGGTGAGTAAGCGTTGATAGTTTCATAATTATATTCTACAACATGCTTAAATAAGCAAACATGCAACAAGTCATTCAACACAGAATCGTCACCAAGATTAGAGGTCATATCAAATGATTAAACATTGGCACAATTATTTTCAAATGTATTTGATCCAAATCTGATTTATTCCCTGATACACATGGTTCTTTTGCATCCACAATTAGTTCAATGGGTGCATTCAATTTTTTTGGTATTTCAGTTGTTTGATCACATGACTCATTCATAACAGTAATTTTTTCTCTAAAATAGGTGTTATGCTCAAGTGAACAGGTAACTCAACACATGATGTATTCAATTCAAGTAGGCATTCATCATCCTCATGTGAAGTTATGTCATCAATACCTTTAGTGTTACCTTGTTGAATTGACTCAGATGATGTAGGTAGAGATGATGGTAATGTACCACAGACTTGAGGCGATGGCGCACTCACAATTTGAGGTGTTGCCGTTGTAGCAGGTGCATCGAGGGAGGATACAACCAGTGTTGGTGAGCGTGAATTGGAATAGATGTCATAGTCTCCCAACACATCTTCTTGCATCTATCTCTCAAAGGTACAAGCACGGACATACATACCAGTAATGCAACGCGAAATATAATGAAATCTTCCACGAATGTCATGGTTCAAACCACAAAAATATATTCTTTGTATCATCCTCAGATTCATCTATGTCACAATGATGCATATAAGATTTGAAATCCTGGAAGTAAGCATTAACAGTGTTACTGCCTTGCTTCAATTGTTCCAATTTATGAAGCAATTCAGGACGATAGTAAGGAGGAAAAAACTGTTGTCTCATCATAGCTTTCAAATCTTTCCAAGTTGTGGGTTGGCTATCAATGGTTTCCTTACAATGTACACTCCACCAAACAGAAGAAAAACCAGTAAATGCTCTAGTGGTAGCTCGTACTCTCTCAAGTTCAGAAAAATAAAGGTGACTAAAAACTTGTTCAACTACAAGCTCCCAAGCTATATAAATAGCATAATTAAATCTACCCTCAAATGACGGTAAAGAGATAACATGACCATGTGCTTGTTGAAGGAAATATGCCCTAGAGGCAATAATAAAGTTGTTATTTATATTTCCTTATATGACGATAAATGTTTATTATTCATGCTAGAATTGTATTAACCGGAAACTTAGTACATGTGTGAATACATAGACAAACTGAGTGTCACTAGTATGCCTCTACTTGACTAGCTAATTAATCAAAGATGGTTAAGTTTCCTAGCCATGGAAAAGAGTTGTCATTTGATTAACGGGATCACATCATTAGAGAATGATGTGATTGACTTGACCCATCCGTTAGCTTAGCACGATGATCATTTAGTTTGTTGCTATTGCTTTCTTCATAACTTATACATGTTCCTATGACTATGAGATTATGAAACTCCCAAATACCGGAGGAACACTTAGTGTGCTATAAAATGTCACAGCGTAACTGGGTGACTATAATGATGCTCTATAGGTGTCTCCGATGATGTTTTTTGAGTTGGCATAGATCGAGATTAGGATTTGTCACTCCAAGTATCGGAGAGGTATCTCTGGGCCCTCTCGGTAATGCACATCACTATAAGCCTTGCAAGCAATGTGACTAATGAGTTAGTTACGGGATGATGCATTACAGAAAGAGTAAAGAGACTTGCTGGTAATGAGATTGAACTAGGTATTGAGATACCGACAATCGAATCTCAGGCAAGTAACATACCGATGACAAAGGAAACAATGTATCGTTATGCGGTTTGACCGATAAAGATCTTCTTAGAATATGTGGGAGCCAATGTGAACATCCAGGTTCCGCTATTGGTTATTGACCGGAGACGTGTCTCGGTCATGTCTACATAGTTCTCGAACCCGTAGGGTCCACACGCTTAACGTTCGGTGACAATCGGTATTGTGAGTTTATGTGTTTTGATGTACCTAAGATAGTTCGGAGTCCCGGATGTGATCACGGACATAATGAGGAGTCTCGAAATGGTCGAGACATAAAGATTGATATATTCAATGACTATATTCAGAAATCGGATGAGTTCCGGGGGTCACCGGATAATTATCGGAGTGCCGGGGGGTTATCGGAACCCCCAGGGGAACTAATGGGCCAACATGGGCCTTGTGAGAGAGAGGGGAAGGGGCCTTAGGGCTGCCCCCCCCCTTGAGGAGTCCGAATTGGACAAGGAGGGGGCGGCGCCCCCTCTTTCCTTCCCTATCTCCCTCTTCTTCCTTCCCCCTTCCTCCTCCTAGTTGGACTAGGAAAGGGGGAGTCCTACTCCTACAAGGAGGAGGACTCCTCTCCTCCTTGGTGCGCCCCAAGGGCTAGCCAGCCTCCCCTTGCTCCTTTATTTACGGGGGCAGGGGGCACCCTAGAACACACAAGTTGATCATTGATCCCTTAGCCGTGTGCGGTGCCCCCTCCACCATAATCCACCTCAGTCATATTGTCGTAGTGCTTAGGCGAAGACCTGTACCGGTAACTTCATCATCACCGTCATCACGCCATCGTGCTGACGAAGCTCTCCCTCGACACTCAGCTGGATCGAGAGTTCGTGGGACATCACCAAGCCGAACGTGTGCAGATCACGGAGGTGCCGTACTTTCGGCACTAGGATCGGTCGGATCGTGAAGATGTACGACTACATCAACCGCGTTGTCATAACGCTTCCACTTACGGTCTATGAGGGTACGTGGAGAACACTCTTCCTGTCTCGTTGCTATACATCACCACGATAGATCTTGCGTGTGCGTAGGAAAATTTGAAATTACTGCGTTCCCCAACAGTTGCATCCAAGCCAGGTCTATGCGTAGATGTTATATGCACGAGTATACCACAAAGGAGTTGTGGGCGTGGGTATATACATATTGCTTGTCGTCACTAGTTGATTCTTGATTCAGCGGTATTGTTGGATGAAGCGGCCCAGACCGACATTACGCGAGACTGGTTCTACCGACGTGCTTCGCACACAGGTGGCTAGTGGGTGTCAGTTTCTCCAACTTTAGTTGAATCGGATTCAATGAACAGGGTTCTTTCTGAAGATCAAAAAGCAATCACTATACCGTGTTGTGGTTTTTGATGCGTAGGTGAGAACGGTTCTTGCTAAGCCCGTAGCAGCCACGTAAAACTTGCAACAACAAAGTAGAGGATGTCTAACTTGTTTTTGCAGGGCATGTTGTGATGTGATATGGTCAAGACGTGATGAGATATAAATTGTTGTATGAGATAATCATGTTTTGTTAAAGTTATTGACAACTATGGTTGTCTCTTTATTGCATAAGATGCAGGCGCCATATAATTTCTTTACTTTATCGCTCTGTGATAGCAATAGTTGCAAAAGCAATAGTTGGCGAGACGACCATATGATGACACGTTGATAGAGATCAAGATGATGGAGATCATGGTGTCATGCCGGTGACAATGGAGATCATGACGGTACTTTGGAGATGGAGATCAAAGGCACAAGATGATGATGGCCATATCATGTCACATATTTTGATTGCATGTGATGTTTATCTTTTATGCATCCTATTTTGCTTAGTACGACGGTAGCATTATAAGATGAACCCTCACTAAATTTCAAGGTACAAGTGTTCTCCCTGAGTATGCACCGTTGCGATAGTTCGTCGTGCTGAGACACCACGTGATGATCGGGTGTGATAAGCTCTACGTTCACATACAACGGGTGCAAGCTAGTTTTGCACACGCAGAATACTCGGGTTAAACTTGACGAGCCTAGCATATGCAGATATGGCCTCGGAACACTGAGACCGAAAGGTCGAGCATGAATCATATAGTAGATATGATCAACATAGTGATGTTAACCATTGAAAACTACTCCATCTCACATGATGATCGGACATGGTTTAGTTGATATGGATCACGTGACCACTTAGATGATTATAGGGATGTCTATCTAAGTGGGATTTCTTAAGTAATATGATTAATTGAACTTTAATTTATCATGAACTTAGTCCTGGTAGTATTTGCATAACTATGTTGTAGATCAATAGCTCGCGATGTAGGTCCCTGTTTATTTCTGATACGTTCCTAGAGAAAAACTATGTTGAAAGATGATAGTAGCAATAATGCGGACTGGGTCCGTGATCTGAGGATTATCCTCATTGCTGCATAGAAGAATTATGTCCTTGATGCACCGCTAGGTGAAGAACCTATTGCAGGAGCAGATGCAGACGTTATGAATGTTTGGCAAGCTTGGTATGATAACTACTTGATAGTTTAGTGCGCCATGCTTTACGGCTTAGAACTGGAACTTCAAAAACATTTTGAATGCCATGGAGCATATAATATGTTCTAAGAGCTGAAATTGGTATTTCAGACTCATGTGCGAGTCGAGAGGTATGAGACCTATGACAGTACTTTGCCTACAAGATGGAGGAGAATAGCTCAACAAGTGAGCATGTGCTCAGATTGTCTGGGTACTACAATTGCTTGACTCAAGTGGGAGTTAATCTTCCAGATAGAGTAGTGATTGACAGAGTTCTCTAGTCACTATCACCAAGTTACTGGAACTTCGTGATGAACTATAATATGCAAGGGATGACGAAAGTAATTCCCAAGCTCTTCACGATGCTGAAATCAGTGAAGGTAGAAATCAAGAAAAGCATCAAGTGTTGATGGTTGACAAGACCACTAGTTTCAAGTAAAAGGGCAAGGGAAAGAAAGGGAACTTCAAGAAGAATGGCAAGCAAGTTGCCACTCCCATGAAGAAGCCCAAAGCTAGACCCAAGCCTGAAACTGAGTGCTTCTACTGCAAAGGAAATGGTCACTGGAAGTGGAACTGCCCTAGATACTTGGCGGATAAGTAGGATGGCATACTAAACAAAGGTATATTGGATATACATGTTATTGATATGTACTTTACTAGTGTTTATAGCAACCCCTCGATATTTGATACTAGTTCAGTTGCTAAGAGTAGTAACTCGAAACGGGAGTTGCAAAATAAACAGAGACTAGTTAAGGGTGAGGTGATGATGTGTGTTGGAAGTGATTCCAAGGTTGATAAGATCATCATCACGCACTCCCTTTACCTTAGGGATTAGTGTTGAACCTAAAATAAATGTTATTTGGTGTTTGCGTTCAGCAAGAATATGATTGGATCTTGTTTATTGCAATACGCTTATTCATTTAAGTGAAAGAATAATTGTTATTCTATTTACATGAATAAAACCTTCTATGGTACACTCAATATAAATGGTTTATTGAATCTCGATCGTAGTGATACACATATTCATAATATTGAAGCCAAAAGATGCAAAGTTAATAATGATAGTGCAACTTATTTGTGGCACTGCCGTTTAGGTCATATTGGTGTAAAGCGCATGAAGAAACTCCATGCTGATAGGATTTTGGAATCACTTGATGCTTGTGAACCATGCCTCATGGGCAAGATGACTAAGACTCTGTTCCCCGGAACAATGGAGCGAGCAACTGACTTATTGGAAATAATACATACTGATGTATGCGGTCCGATGAGTGTTGAGGCTCGCGGCGGGTATCGTTATTTTCTGACCTTCATAGATGATTTGAGCATATATGGGTATATCTACTTGATGAAACATAAGTCTGAAACATTTGAATAGTTCAAAGAATTTCAGGGTGAAGTGGAAAATTATCATAACAAGAAAATAAAGTTTCTACGATCTCATCGTGGAGACGAATATTTGAGTTACAAGTTTGGTCTTTAACTAAAACAATGTGGAATAGTTTCACAAATTCATGCCACCTGGAACACCACAACATAATGGTGTGTCTGACCGTCATAATCACACTTTATTGGATATAGTGCAATCTATGATGTCTCGTACCGATTTACCACTATTGTTTTGGGGTTATGCATTAGAGACATCTACATTCACTTTAAATAGGGCACCATCTAATCCGTTGAGACGACACCGTATGAACTATGGTTTGGTTAGAAACCTAAGTTGTCGTTTCTTAAAGTTTGGGGTTGTGATGCTTATGTGAAAAAGTTTCAGCCTGATAAGCTCAAACCCAAATCGGAAAAGTGCATCTTCATAGGATACCCAAAAGAAACTGTTGGGTACACCTTCTATAACAGATCTGAAAGGCAAGATGTTTGTTGCTAAGAGTGGATCCTTTCTAGAGAAGAAGTTTCTCTCGAAAGAAGTGAGTGGGAGGAATGTAGAACTTAATGAGGTAATTGTACCTTCTCCTGAATTGGAAAGTAGTTCATCACAGAAATCAGTTCTAGTGATTTCTACGCCAATTAGTGAGGAAGCTAATGATGATGATCATGAAACTTTAGATCAAGTCACTACCGAACCTCGTAGGACAACCTGAGTATTGTCCACACCAGACTGGTACGGTAATCCTTTCTGGAAGTCATGTTACTAGACCATGACGAACCTACGAACTATGAGGAAGCGATGATGAGCCCAGATTCCGCGAAATGGCTTAAGGCCATGAAATCTGAGATGGGATCCTATTGGGGAACGCAGTAATTTCAAAAATTTCCTACGCACACGCAAGATCATGGTGATGCATAGCAACGATACGAAAGAGTGTTGTCCACGTACCCTCGTAGACCATAAGTGGAAGCATTATGACAACGCGGTTGATGTAGTCGTGCGTCTTCACGATCGACCGATCCTAGCACCAAAGGTACGGCGCCTCCGCGATCTGCACACGTTCGTCTTGGTGACGCCCATGAACTCACGATCTAGTAGTGTCGAGGGAGAGCTTCATCAGCACGACGGCGTGATGATGGTGATGATGATGCTACCGGAACAGGGCTTCGCCTAAGCACCGCTATGATATGACCGAGGTGGATTATGGTGGAGGGGGGCACCGCACATGGCTAAGAGATCAATAATCAACTTGTGTGTCTATGGGGTTCCCCCTACCCCGTATATAAAGGAGTGGAGGAGGGGGAGGGGGCCGGCCTCCTAGGCGCGCCCCAAGGGGAGTCCTACTCCCACCGGGAGTAGGATTCCCCCCTTCCCTAGTTGGATTAGGAGAGAAGGAAGGGGGAGGAAGGAAAGGGGGGCCGGCCCCCCTCCCAATTCAGATTGGGCTTGGGGGGGAGGGGCGCCCCCTCCTTTGCTCCCTTATCCTCTCTCCCACTATGGCCCAATAAGGCCCATATACCTCCCGGGGGGTTCCAGTAACCTCCCGGTACATCGGTAAATGCCTGATCTCACCTGGAACCATTCTGATGTCCAAATATAGTCGTCCAATATATCAATCTTTATGTCTTGACCATTTCGAGACTCCTCGTCATGTCCGTGATCATATTCGGGAATCCGAACTACCTTTGGTACATCAAAACACATAGACTCATAATACGATCATCATCGAACGTTAAGCGTGCGGACTCTACGGGTTTGAGAACTATGTAGACATGACCGAGACATGTCTCCGGTCAATAACCAATAGCAAAACCTGGATGCTTATATTGGTTCCTACATATTCTATGAAAATCTTTATCGGTCAAACCGCATAACGATATACATTGTTCCCTTTGTCATCGGTATGTTACTTGCCTAAGATTTGATCGTCGGTATCTCAATACCTAGTTCAATCTCGTTACCGGCAAGTCTCTTTACTCGTTCCGTAATGCTACATTCCGTAACTAACTCATTAGCTACATTGCTTGCAAGGCTTATAGTGATGTACATTACCGACAGGGCCCAGAGATACCTCTCCAACAATCGGAGTGACAAATCCTAATCTCGATCTATGCCAACTCAAAAAACACCATCGGAGACACCTATAGAGCACCTTTATAATCACCTAGTTATGTTGTCACGTTTGGTAGCACACAAAGTGTTCCTCTGGTATTTAGGAGTTGCATGATCTCATAGTCATAGGAACATGTATAAAGTATGGAGAAAGCAATAGCAACAAACTAAACGATCATCATGCTAAGCTAACGGATGGGTCAAGTCAATCACATCATTCTCTAATGATGTGATCTCGTTAATCAAATGACAACTCATGTCTATGGTTAGGAAACATAACCATCATAGATTCAACGAGCTAGTAAAGTAGAGGCAAACTAGTGACACTCTGTTTGTCTATGTATTCACACATGTACTAAGTTTCCAGTTAATACAATTCTAGCACGAATAATAAACATTTATCATGATATAAGGAAACATAAACAACAACTTTATTATTGCCTCTAGGGTGTATTTCCTTCAGTCTCCCACTTGCACTAGAGTCAATAATCTAGATTACATTGTAATGTTTCTAACACCCATGAAGTCTTGGTGTTGATCATGTTTTGCTCATGAGAGAGGCTTAGTCAACGGGTCTGCAACATTCAGATCCATATGTATCTTGCCAATCTCTATGTCTCCCTCCTTGACTTGATCGCGGATGGAATTGAAGCGTATCTTGATGTGCTTGGTTCTCTTGTGAAATCTGGATTCCTTTGCCAAGGCAATTGCACCAGTATTGTCACAAAAGATTTTCATTGGACTTGATGCACTAGGTATGACACCTAGATCGGATATGAACTCCTTCATCCAGACTCCCGATTACATCATTGGCCTCTAGTTGACTAGCTCGTTGAATCAAAGATGGTTAAGTTTCCTAGCCATGGACATGAGTTGTCATTTGATTAACGGGATGACATCATTAGACGATGATGTGATTAACTTCACCCATTCCGTTAGCTTAGCACTTGATCGTTTTAGTTTACTGCTATTGCTTTCTTCATGACTTATACACGTTCCTATGACTATGAGATTACGCAACTCCCGATTACCAGAGGAACACTTTGTGTGCTACCAAACATCACAACGTAACTGGGTGATTATAAAGGTGCTCTACAGGTGTCCCTGATATTACTTGTTGAGTTGGCATAGATCGAGATTAGAATTTGTCACTCTGATTGTCAGAGAGGTATCTCTGGGCCCTCTCGGTAATGCACATCACTATAAGCCTTGCAAGCAATGCAACTAATGAGTTAGTTGCGGGATAGTGCATTACGGAACGAGTAAAGAGACTTGCCGGTAATGAGATTGAACTAGGTATTGAGATACCGATGATCGAATCTCGGGCAAGTAACATACAGATGACAAAGGGAACAATGTATGCTGTTATGCGGTTTGACCGATAAAGTTCTTCGTAGAATATGTAGGAGCTAATTTGAACATCCAGGTTCCGCTATTGGTTATTGACCAGAGACGTGTCTCGGTCATGTCTACATAGTTCTCGAACCCATAGGGTACGCATGCTTAACGTTCGGTGATGATCAGTATTATGAGTTTATGAGATTTGATGTACCGAATGTAGTTCGGAGTCCCGGATGAGATCGGGGACATGACGAGCAGTCTCGAAATGGTCGAGACATAAAGATCGATATATTGGACGACTATGTTCGGACATCGGAAAGGTTCCGAGTGATTCGGGTATTTTTCGGAGTACTGGGGAGTTACGGGAATACGGGGAAGAAGTATTGGGCCTCATGGGCCAAGTGGTGGAAGAGAGGAGGCAGGGTGCATGGCCCCCTAGCCCAAACCGAATTGGACTAGAGGCCCGGCCCCCTTTCCTCCTTTCCTCCCTCTCCTTCCTTATCCCCTTCCCCCTTCCTTTCCTCCCCCTAGTAGGAGTAGGAAAGGGGAGTCCTACTCCTACTAGGAGGAGAACTCCTCCTCCTGGAGTGCCCTAGGAAGGTCGACCGGCCTCCCCCTTGCTCCTTTATATACGGGGGCAGGGGGAAACCTAGGACACACAAGTTGATCATTGATCCCTTAGCCGTGTGCGGTGCCCTCCACCATAATCCACCTCGATCATATCGTAGTGGTGCTTAGGCGAATCCCTGCGTCGGTAGCAACATCATCACCGTCATCACGACGTCGTGCTGATGGAACTCTCCCGTGAAGCTCTGCTAGATCGGAGTTCGTGGGACGTCATCAAGCTGAACGTGTGCTGAACTCGGAGGTGTCGTGCGTTCGGTACTTGGATCGGTCGGATGCGAAGACGTTCGACTACATCAACCGCGTTCTCATAACGCTTCCGCTTACGGTCTACGAGGGTACATGGACGATACTCTTCCCTCTCATTGCTATGCATCACCATGTTCTTGTGTGTGCGTAGGATTTTTTTTTGAAATTACTACATTCCCCAACAGATAGATCCTATGGCTGAAGCATAGGGAACACCTTTCATTTTCTCTCTATCTTCTGCAGTGGTTGGGCATTGAGTATGACTCAACTTCACACCTTGTAATACAGGCAAGAACCCTTTCTTTGCCTGATCCATTTTGAACTTCTTCAAAACTTTGTCAAGGTATGTGCTTTGTGAAAGTCCAATTAAGTGTCTTGATCTATCTCTATAGATCTTGATGCCCAATATATAAGCAGCTTCACCGAGGTCTTTCATTGAAAAATTCTTATTCAAGTATCCTTTTATGCTATTCAAAAATTCAGTATCATTTCCGATCAACAATATGTCATCTACATATAATATTAGAAATGCTACGGAGCTCCCACTCACTTTCTTGTAAATACAGGCTTCTCCAAAAGTCTGTGTAAAACCATATGCTTTGATCACACTACCAAAGCGTATATTCCAACTCCGAGAGGCTTGAACCAGTCCATAAATGGATCGCTGGAGCTTGCACACTTTGTTAGCACCTTTTGGATCGATAAAACCTTCTGGTTGCATCATATACAACTCTTCTTTTAGATATCCATTAAGGAATGCAGTTTTGACATCCATTTGCCAAATTTCATAATCATAAAATGCGGCAATTGCTAACATGATTCGGACGGACTTAAGCATCACTACGGGTGAGAAGGTCTCATCGTAGTCAACTCCTTGAACTTGTCGAAAACCTTTTGCAACAAGTCGAGCATTGTAGACAGTAATATTACCGTCAACGTCAGTCTTCTTCTTGAAGATCCATTTATTCTCTATGGCCTGCCGATCATCGGGCAAGTCAACCAAAGTCCATACTTTGTTCTCATACATGGATCCCATCTCAGATTTCATGGCCTCAAGCCATTTTGCGGAATTTGGGCTCATCATCGCTTCCTCATAGTTCGTAGGTTCGTCGTGGTCAAGTAACATGACTTCTAGAACAGGATTACCGTACCACTCTGGTGCGGATCTTACTCTGGTTGACCTATGAGGTTCGGTAGTAACTTGATCAGAAGTTTCATGATCATCATTAGCTTCCTCACTTACTGGTGTAGGAATCACTGGAACTGATTTCAGTGGTGAACTACCTTCCAATAAGGGAGAAGGTATAATTACCTCGTCAAATTCTACTTTCCTCCCACTCACTTCTTTCGATAGAAACTCCTTCTCTAGAAATGATCCATTCTTAGCAACGAATATCTTGTCTTCGGATCTGTGATAGAAGGTGTACCCAACAGACTCCTTTAGGAAGACACATTTCTCCGATTTGGGTTCGAGCTTATCAGGTTGAAGCTTTTTCACATAAGCATCATAGCCCCAAACTTTAAGAACTGACAACTTGGGTTTCTTGCCAAACCATAGTTCATAAGGTGTCTTCTCAACGGATTTAGATGGTGCCCTATTTAACGTGAATGCAGCCGCCTCTAAAGAAGAACCCCAAAATGATAGGGGTAAATCAGTGAGAGACATCATAGATCGCACCATATCTAATAAAGTGCGGTTACGATGTTCAGACACACCATTACGTTGTGGTGTTCCAGGTGGCGTGAGTTGCGAAACTATTCTGCATTGTTTCAAATGAAGTCCAAACTCATAACTCAAATATTCACCTCCACGATCAGATCGTAGAAACTTGATTTTCTTGTTACGATGATCTTCCACTTCACTCTGAAATTCTTTGAACTTTTCAAATGTTTCAGACTTATGTTTCATTAAGTAGATATACCCATATCTGCTCAAATCATCTGTGAAGGTGAGAAAATAACGATATCCGCCGCGAGCTTCAATGTTCATTGGACCACATACATCAGTATGTATGATTTCTAATAACTCTGTTGCTCGCTCCATTGTTCTAGAGAACGGAGTTTTAGTCATCTTGCCCATGAGGCATGGTTCGCAAGTACCAAGTGATTCATAATCAAGTGATTCCAGAAGTCCATCAGAATGGAGTTTCTTCATGCGCTTTACACCAATATGACCTAAATGGCAGTGCCACAAATAAGTTGCACTATCGTTATCAACTCTGCATCTTTTGGCTTCAACACTATGAACATTTGTATCACTACTATCAAGATTTAGTACAGATAGACCACTCATCAAGGGTGCATGACCATAAAAGATATTACGCATATAAATAGAACAACCATTATTCTCTGATTTAAATGAATAACCGTCTCGCATCAACAAGATCCAGATATAATGTTCATGCTCAACACTGGCACCAAATAACAATTATTTAGGTCTAAAACTAATCACGAAGGTAGATGTAGAGGTAGCGTGCCGACGGCGATCACATTGACTTTGGAACCATTTCCCACGCGCATCGTCACCTCGTCCTTAGCCATTCTTCGCTTAATCCGTAGCCCCTGTTTTGAGTTGCGAATGTTAGCAACTGAACCAGTATCAAATACCTAGGCACTACTGCGAGCATTACTAAGGTACACATCAATAACATGTATACCAAATATACCTTTCACTTTGCCATCCTTCTTCTCCGCCAAATACTTGGGGCAGTTCCGCTTCCAGTGACCAGTTCTGTCGTGGAATTGTCACAGCAGATGTCCTAGTGTGAGGACTTAGTCGTGAGGCCAACGCGTCTATGTGGTAGCTTGAGAGGGGTTGATCGGGGCGAGAGACATGAGGTTTTACCCAGGTTTGGCCCCTCACGGTGGAGGTAAAAGCCTACATCCTGCTTCATTGATATTGATGATGATGATCATGATTACAGGGGTGCTCTATTTTGAGAGCTATTGACTTGTCTGTGTAAACCTAACTTGTGAAAATATCTCCCTCTTGGGGTGCCCCGCCCCTCCTTATATATGTTGAAGGGGCGGCTTACATGACTAGTCCTATTAGGATTAGGATTACTCTATCACAAGTGGAGTCCTAGTCTTGCTTCCTTTGTAAGGAAATATTCCTTATGATTTCCTCTTAAACCGGCCCACCATAGCTTGAGTCGGACTTCCATGAACCGCCTTCTGGGCCACCGGGTCTTGTCGCTCCTCTGACCCGCCTGCCGGGTCACCAATGAGTCACCTGCTTCGGCCGGGTCATCAGTGAGTGGAGAGATCCGGGCGGGTCACTTAGTAAGTCGCCAAGTCACAGCGGGTCACTAGTGAGTCGCCAAGTCCGGTCGGGTCATATATCCGGCCGGTTTATACCACGGGGTATATCCCCGACATTAGCCCCCAATTTAATTTGGATTTATCCATGTTAAACTTATCCTGCAAAATAAACACAAGAACAAATTTGACAGGTTGTGCTCCGGGTTAAAAATTCTTGTAAGTCGGCACCTGATCATCCCGAAGTCCTTGCCATTTCCTTCTTCTAGAAAGTCCGGGTTAATAGGCCAGCTTCATAATTAATTTGTTGTCACTGATTTTTAGCCGGCTTGAAGATGTAGAACTTGTCGGTTTATCATTGCCAAAATATCGGTTTGTAAATATTGATAGCACTGGGTCATAATTGTTGCCGACGCCGGGTCATAGTTATTGGTGACACCGAGTCGTGATTATTGGTGACGCTGGGTCAATCTGGTTTGCTTAAAACTGAAAATTGGAAGATATTTCTCCCTTATATCCATATTACCTGTAGCCCCCAAGTCTTGAGCAGAACAAAGTGGTGACTTAAGACTTGCTTCAATATAAATATTGCCACACTGAAAAGTGGTGACTTAAGACTTGCTTCAATATAAATATTGCCACTTCGAAGAAATCCATGTTGTTCATCTCAGTCACTAGTCAAAACTGAATATTCCATATATGTAGCCCCCAAGTGCCGGGTTGTCATGCTTGCAGCAGCCTGGGACTTATAATTGCCTTTATGCTCATAAAAACTTCAACCAGTGTAGCCCCCAAGGACCGGGTCATTACGCAATAATGAGCAGGGACTTTATAAATATGATCATGTAGACTTGAACAACAACGTGTAGCCCCCAAGGGCCGGCTCAGTAAGATAATATTGAGCTGGGACTTTATATATACTTCTTTGAAAAGAACATCATATGATGTAACCTCCATCATGGGGCTTGAACCCACGTCCACAAGGTTAAGAGCTTTGTGCTTTACCAACTGAGCAGTGGACCCTTCAATATAATGGAATAAAATTTGTATACCTTGAATTGTTGACAGGAGCAATTGGTAGCCCCCAAGGGCTGGCTCATTACAATGGGATGAATCGGGTCTTCAATACGTTGATCAAAAATGACTTTACATTAGCCCCCAAGTGCCATGGTGCATGCTGGCAGTGACATGGGACTTGCATATTTGATGTAATCCCAATTTGAATAATATAGCCCCCAAGTGCCGGGTCGTAAGCCTGCAGCGACTCGGGACTATTCCTTCAATTGTAGAATAAATCATATCCATTGATAATATAATAGCCATTGCGCTAAAGCGACTTTGAAAACCTTAATCATAATACTCGTTATTGATAACCATAATAAAATCCAGCCATGTTTGCTATTTGAATATTTGAATAATATAATCCAATGATTTTATGAGCGCATGATTCCAATGGCGCAATCCAAATATATACTGGCGACTTATAGTCCCAAGCCAGGCCAGTTTAATAAACACCGGATAATTTATCATCATACTGGCGACTTAGAGTCGAAAGCCAGGCCGTGTTAATCGAAACCACATATATGCTTCAGATATGAACAAAAAGTCTCAAGACAAACCCAAAAGACTGTTTTCAAAAAACTTAAGCAAAATAGAAAGAAGAATTTAAGGCTTCTGATTCGAATACGATCAGTAAATCGGACCAAAGGGGTTAAGCTAGGATTCGAATACGATCATGTAGCCCCCAGTGGCTTTAGCGTTGCGCCGATCAAGAGGGTACCGACAGCTATGTTCTCTTTGGTTCGAATACAACCTATGTTTGAACAGGAAGCCCCCAAATGACCTTGAGAGGTTTTTAACGACCCTGATT
This sequence comes from Triticum dicoccoides, assembly GCF_002162155.2. Lineage (NCBI taxonomy): Eukaryota > Viridiplantae > Streptophyta > Magnoliopsida > Poales > Poaceae > Triticum > Triticum dicoccoides. The sequence goes on from NC_041384.1 coordinate 301,905,904, forward strand.
CGAATACGATCCAAGTCGGACCCAAAAGGGGTTAAGCTATGATTCGAATACGATGAAGAAGCCCCCTAGTGAGTTTGGCATTGTGCCAATCAAGAGGGTACCGACATGTATGTTCTCTTTGGTTCGAATACGACCTATGTTTGAACAGGAAGCCCCCAAATGATCATTGAAACGGGGTACCTATGCTTGAGTTGTGCTTTGCAACAAACTCTCTTTGGTCCCTTTAATTTTTCTGAGAACTCAAACTTGTGAGTAATAAACTCTTTTTCAACCGGAATTTTAAACCGAATATTGAGAGCTTCAGAGCTTTGTGGGAGACAGTTTCCTCTTAAACCGAATATTAAGGGCTTCAGCGCTGTGTGGGAGATGGGATTTCCCTTGAACCGTATTGTAAACCGGAAGCATCATTGTGAGCCGGAATTTTTCTGATGGCCTTTTAAATTTTCATCGATATAGTAGTAATCTCCGGGGCCGGGTTATTTTTCCCTCCAATGACCCAGAGTTCTCGATTCACTGATACTGGCCACTTCTGCCGAGTCATGTCATTGTAGCCCCCGAGTCTTAAGACGACTCGAGGAGTTGTCTTGAGATTCTCCATATTTGACCGTGATATAACCGGTATGAATCATTCAACAGCTCAGTGATATAATAGTCCCTTTTGAAGAAGACAACTTGTCCTGCATTAGAGAACCTCACAAGACAGAGTAACTTGCTCTTTTAAATAAAGCAATATGTGATATAAAAAATATACTGGATGGATTTCACCTGATATATGAGACCAAAAATTATCCAGCATGGAGTTGATGATCACCACGGTGAAGCTGAAATCAATCATGGGTGAGACGGCCGCGGGCGCAGATAGATGAGCCAGCCGCGACAGTATAAGCCCGTGCAGATGGAAGAGTCGGCAGCAGCGTTGTAAGGCGGCGCGGACGCAGGGAGTCGGCCATGGGCACGGAGAATGAGTCAGTCGCGTACGTTGATGTAGCAGGAGCGGCGACTTTGCGCATGTATCCATCCAGCAGCACGGCACAAACGCGCTAGTGCAAAAATAATATTGGCGCACGCCCCTTTGTGACACCGTTGTAATGAACAATAGTCCTGCGAAAACATACTCCAGACCAAAATAATTGTTCTCATAGGAATGAAAATATATCAATAAAAATAGACCGGATAGATTTCACCTGATGCATTTGGACGACAGATGGTCTGCGCACAGGCTAGAATTTAATTGGGTCCAATAGCATTGTGCCTGTGCTAGTATTTTAGTCTTGATGGGTTACTAGTAGTAGTAGAACTCCCACTGTATGAGCGGTTGTACTATAAGTACTAGTTGATTTTGCATTCGTCTTCTTGTGAGAAAGTGGAGATGGCGGTGCCTAACATCCCACGCAGGCTGCCACTGATTTCCCTTTTAGCATTTGTCGAGTGACTCGACGGGTCAATGTAAACCATGGATGGTATTTTTTGCCTTTATGCCTGTTTGGTGGCCTATTTTACTGAACGAATACCGCCGTAAAATGATGCTTGCACGATCTCTCTTTCTCTTTTTTTTACTTCCACCACCGGGGGCTAGGCTTTATAATCTGTCTTCAGAAAACCCTGATGCGGTTTTGGCAATTCTGATGGAGCTTTGTCCTCCTCCAAAGATGGATTTTCTCAGTATTAACCAAAGGACTGTCTTGCCTTTTATAGCAATATTAATACACCCTTCCAGCCGTGCTCCTTCCATAAACGACGACCGGACACGCTTGCAGGAGCGGTGCGCCGTGGTGCTAGAAGCTAGCAGGCGGCTCGAGGCCGTGCCACGGCAGAGGAGGCGAGGCTGGCCAGGTACGGTGCAACAGCGACTTGCTGGCGGCCACGGTGGCTCGAAGATGGCGGCTCAAGGCGAGGTTGGCGACTCGGCAGCCCGAGACCGATTACGGCAAAGGCGCAGCTTGGTGACGAAGCGACGCGGAGGTGACGCGGCGAGGTGGCAGCGGCTCAGCCTGGCGTGACGAAGCACGAGGACCGGTTCAAAGTGGGTTTAGGCGGTCATAACAGAAGCAGAAGCAAGGGCCCCGGGTGGCTCGAGCGGCGGGTCACCGGCCGGTGGCTCGCAGCGGCAGCTGAGGCTGCTCACGGGCAGTGTGAGGGCGGCTCGATGCTCGACCGTGGAGCCACGCGCTGGTTTTTTTGCTTTGGCAGAACCGGCAAAGGAGGCCAGGCGCCCTCGGATAGGCGGCAGCTCGGAGATGAGACCGTATAGACGGCGGAGGCCGGCTTGAGGTCGAGGCCAGCCAGACGGGCCTGTTTGACTTCCTCTTCTAGCTCGTGGATAATCCGCCCCTGCCGTGTTTTCCTTTTTTTTCAACCGCGGCGAGGCGGGGCAACTCAGAGGTGGCTTGTTCAATCATGGCCCGTTGGAATCTTCCTCTGATGTCTTCACGTGGTGGTTGACGGTCGGCTGCAGCAGAGATTTTGTTTCTCGGCAAAAACTTACGTTTGGACCGGCGTACAGCTCACCGCCCAAACCAAGAAAATCATTCGGCGAGTTGCGGCGATGCAAAAGCAAAAACTGACCCTCTGTTGGATTCGACGGATCACCAAAGACGGATGCGGGGGACTAATCGCAAAACCCTAAATTTCTTCTTCGACTTCAATCATGTATGTCGCTCTGACTGCTTTACACGGAGACGATGTATATCCTTCTATGCCGGCTCTTTTTCATCCAACACATCATGTGCTTCTCGATCCCCGAAGAGATCCCTCCAAGAACTCATCACCACCGTGCGCGAGCCCCACGGTGGGCGCCAACTGTCCTGAAATTGTCATGGCAGATGTCCTAGTGTGAGGACTTAGTCGTGAGGCCAACGCATCTATGTGGTAGCTTGAGAGGAGTTGATCGAGACGAGAGACACGAGGTTTTACCCAGGTTCAGTCCCTCACGGTGGAGGTAAAAACCTGCATCCTGCTTCATTGATATTGATGATGAGATCACGATTACAGGGGTGTTCTATTTTGAGAGCTATTGACTTGTCTGTCTAAACCTAACTTGTGAAAATCTTTCCCTCTTGGGGTGCCCCGCCCCTCCTTATATATGTTGAAGGGGCGGCTTACATGACTAGTCCTATTAGGATTAGGATTACTCTATCACTAGTGGAGTCCTAGTCTTGCTTCCTTTGTAAGGGAATATTTCTTATGCTTTCCTCTTAAACTGGCCCACCATAGCTTGAGCCGGACTTCCATGAATCGCCTTCTGGGCCACCCCGCCTACCAGGTCACCAATGAGTCACCTGCTTCGGCCGGGTCATCAGTGAGTGGAGAGATCCAGGCGGGTCACTTAGTGAGTCGCCAAGTCACGACGGGTCACCAGTGAGTCGCCAAGTCCGGCCGGGTCATACCCCGCGGGGTATATCCCTGACAAGTTCCTTTGCAGTAGAAGCACTCAGCCTCAGGCTTAAATCCAGACTTGGGTTTCTTCACTTGAACAGCAACTGGCTTGTTGTTCTTCTTGAAGTTCCCCTTCTTCCCTTCACCCTTTTTCTTGAAACTGGTGGTCTTGTTGACCATCAACACTTGATGGTCCCTCTTGATTTCTACCTCCGCAGCCTTTAGCATTGCGAAGAGCTCAGGAATCGTCTTATCCATCCCTTGCGTATTATAGTTCATCACGAAGCTCTTGTAGCTTGGTGACAGTGATTGAAGAACTCTATCAATGACACTATCATCAGGAAGATTAACTCCCAGTTGAGTCAAGTGGTTGTGGTGCCCGAATATTCTGAGTATATGTTCACTGACAGAACTATCCTCCTCCATCTTGCAGCTGTAGAACTTATTGGAGACTTCATATCTCTCAATCCGGGCATTTGCTTGAAATATTAACTTCAACTCCTGAAACGTCTCATATGCTCCATGACGTTCAAAATGTCGTTGAAGTCTCGGTTCTAAGCCGTAAAGCATGGCACAGTGAACTATCGAGTAGTCATCAGTTTTGCTCTGCCAGGTGTTCACAACATCTGGCGTTGCTCCTGCAGCGGGTTTGTCACCTAGCGGTGCTTCTAGAAGGTAATTCTTTTGTACAGCAATGAGGATAACCCTCAAGTTATGGACCCAGTCCGTGTAGTTGCTACCATCATCTTTCAACTTAGCTTTCTCTAGGAATGCATTAAAATTCAACGGAACAACAGCACAGGCCATCTATCTACAACAACATAGACAAGCAAAATACTATCATGTACTAAGTTCATGATAAGTTAAAGTTCAATTAATCAAATTACTTAAGAACTCCCACTTAGATACACATCTCCCTAATCATCTAAGTGATCACGTGATCCACATCAACTAAACCATGTTCAATCATCACGTGAGATGTAGTAGTTTTCAATGGTGAACATCACTATGTTGATCATATCTACTATATGATTCATGCTCGACCTTTCGGTCTCAGTGTTCCGAGGCCATATCTGCATATGCTAGGCTCGTCAAGTTTAACCTGAGTATTCTGCGTGTGCAAAACTGGCTTGCACCCGTTGTATGTGAACGTAGAGCTTATCACACCCGATTATCACATGGTGTCTCGGCACGACGAACTGTAGCAACGGCGCATACTCGGGGAGAACACTTATACCTTGAAATTTAGTGAGAGATCATCTTATAATGCTGCCGTCGAACTAAGCAAAATAAGATGCATAAAGGATAAACATCACATGCAATCAATATAAGTGATATGATATGGCCATCATCATCTTGTGCCTTTGATATCCATCTCCAAAGCATCGTCATGATCACCATGGTCACCGGCTTGACACCTTGATCTCCATCGAATCATCATTGTCGTCTCGCCAACTATTGCTTCTAGGACTATCGCTACCGCTAAGTGATAAAGTAAAGCAATTACATGGTGATTGCATTTCATACAATAAAGCGACAACCATATGGCTCCTGCCAGTTGCCTATAACTGTGTTACAAAACATGATCATCTCATACAATAAAATATAGCATCATGTCTTGACCATATCACATCACAACATGCCTTGCAAAAACAAGTTAGACATCCTATACTTGGTGGTTGCAAGTTTTACGTGGCTGCTACGGGCTGAGCAATAACCGTTCTTACCTACGCATCAAAAACCACAACGCGGTATAGTGATTTCTTTTTAATCTTCAGAAAGAACCCTGTTCATTGAATCCGATTCAACTAAAGTTGGAGAAACTGACACCCACCAGCCACCTATGTACGCGTAATGTCGGTCTGGGCTGCTTCATCCAATAATACCGCCAAACCAAGAATCAACTAGTGACGGCAAGCAATATGTATATACCCACTGAGGGAGTCCTGGATTAGGGGGTATCCGGACAGCCGGATTATATCCTTCGGCCGGACTGTTGGACTATGAAGATACAAGATTGAAGACTTCGTCCCGTGTCCGGATGGGACTCTACTTGGCGTGGAAGGCAAGCTAGGTAGTACGGATATGGATATCTCCTCCTTTGTAACCGACCTTGTGTAACCCTAGCCCTCTCCGGTGTCTATATAAACTGGAGGGTTTTAATCCGTAGGACAACATACAGTCATACCATAGGCTAGCTTCTAGGGTTTAGCCTCTCCGATCTCGTGGTAGATCAACTCTTGTAATACTCATATCGACGGTATGGACGACGATGCAGGAGGCGAAGAGGAATCACTGCCCACAGGGCACTGGACAGCTACCTCATCATATGACATATACATGGTGGACACACCCAAAGAAGGCAATGATGACAGGACAGCAGAGGATGACCCCTCCAAGAAGCAACTCAAGCGCCGGTGACAGCGGCGCCGCTCTAAGTCCCGCCAATGCAAAAGCGGTGATACCGGCACCGGAGATAATAGCACTCTGGACAATGCCGAAGACAACAACAATCCCCTCCGGCAAGATTTAGAGCAGGAGGATGGAGAGGCCAGCCCTCCTGAGAGAGCGGCAAATGGAGAGGCGGAGGATGATAATTACATGCCTTCCTCCGAAGACGAGGCAAGCCTCGACGATGACAAATTCATCGTGCCAGAGGATCCCGTCGAACAAGAGCGCTTCAAGCGCCGACTTATAGCCACGGCAAATAGCCTTAAGAAAAAGCAGCAGCTTCAAGCTGATCAAGATTTGCTAGCTGACAGATGGACTGAAGTCCTGGCGGCCGAGGAATATAAACTCGAACGTCCCTCCAATAGTTGCCCAAAGCGTAGGTTGCTACCCCGACTGGAGGAGGAAGCATTCAAACCCACATCTCTAGCACATGATGCGGCTGACCGGCCACCTCGTGGTCATGACAGAGAGGCATTTCAGCCAAAAGCTCAGTCTGCACTCCAATGCCACTCACATAAAAACGTCAAGGCATGGGGAAATACGCCAGACCTGCGAGACGTATTGGAGGACAAAGCAAAACATGCAAGATCGATCTACGAATCACGAGGGCGCGCCACTATGCGAGACGATAACCGTCATGCCGAATACAGTAAAAGTAAGTCCGGACGGGCCGAACACAGCGGGCAAGACTCATTCGAGTTGCATCGCGACATAGCCCAGTACAGAGGCGCCGCACACCCCCTATGCTTCACAGACAAAGTAATGGATCATCAAATCCCAGAGGGTTTCAAACCCGTAAATATAGAATCATACGACAGCACAACAGATCCTGCGGTATGGATCGAGGATTTCCTCCTGCATATCCACATGGCCCGCGGTGATGATCTACACGCCATTAAATACCTCCCACTCAAGCTCAAAGGACCAGCTCGGCATTGGCTCAATAGCTTGCCAGCAGAGTCCATTGGTTGTTGGGAGGATCTGGAAGCCGCATTCCTCGACAACTTCTAGGGCACTTACGTGCGACCACCAGATGCCGATGACTTGAGCCACATAATTCAGCAGCCAGAGGAATCGGCCAGGCAATTCTGGACACGGTTCCTAACAAAGAAAAATCAAATCATCGACTGTCTGGATGCAGAGGCCCTGGCAACTTTTAAGCACAACATCCGCGACGAGTGGCTCGCCCGACACCTTGGTCAGGAAAAGCCAAAATCTATGGCAGCCCTCACGACACTCATGACCCGCTTTTGTGTGGGAGAAGACAGCTGGCTGGCTCGCAGCAATAACATATCAAAGAACCATGGTACTTTGGATACCAAGAATGGCAATGGCAGGTCACTTCGCAACAAACATAAGCGCCGCATTAACAGCGACGACACCGAGGATACGGCAGTCCATGCCGGATTCAAAGGCTCTAAACCCGGTCAGCGGAAAAAGCCATTCAAAAGAAGCACTCCGGGCCCGTCCAGTTTGGACCATATACTCGATCGCTCGTGCCAAATACATGGCACCCCCGACAAGCCAGCCAACCACACCAACAGGGATTGTTGGGTGTTCAAGCAGGCTGGCAAGATAAATGCCGAAAACAAAGATAAGGGTCACATAGCGATGACGAGGAGGAGCCCCGGCAATGGAACACCGGAGGACAAAAGAGGTTCCCCCCACAAGTGCGGACGGTGAACATGATATACGCAACCCACATCCCCAAGAGGGAGCGGAAGCGTGCGCTCAGGGACGTATATGCATTGCAGCCAGTCGCCCCAAAGTTCAGCCCATGGTCTTCCTGCCCGATCACCTTCGACCGCAGGGACCACCCCACTAGTATCCGTCATGGAGGATTCGCCGCATTGGTCTTAGAACCAATCTTTGACGGATTTCACCTCACTCGAGTCCTTATGGATGGCGGCAGCAGCCTGAACCTGCTTTATCAGGACACAGTGCGCAAAATGGGTAGAGACCGCTCAAGGATCAAACCCACTAAAACGACATTTAAAGGCATCATACCAGGTGTAGAGGCCCATTGCACAGGCTCAGTAACACTGGAAGTGGTCTTAGGATCTCCGAATAACTTCCGAAGCAAAGAGTTAATCTTCAACATAGTCTCGTTCCGCAGTGGCTACCATGCACTGCTCGGGCGAACCGCATTTGCGAGATTCAATGCGGTACCGCATTACGCATATCTCAAGATCAAGATGCCAGGACCTCGAGGGGTCATCACAGTCAATGGAAACATAGAGCGCTCTCTCCGCACGGAGGAGCACACTGCGGCCCTCGCAGCACAAGCGTAAAGCAGCCTCTTAAGGCAATCCACTAGTTCGGCGATTAAGGACCCGAACACCTTCAAGCGCGTCCGGAGTAATCGACAACAGGACCGCCTGGCATGTTCCGAGCTCGCATAGCAATGCGGCCCCCCACCCCGGTCCCAGCCAAACGGCGAAATCCGTGCCACGCGTACATAATTACGCATTAAAAATACCATGGGCATAGGCGGGGAGGGGGGCACGACTGCGGCACGCTCCAAGTCGCGGCTTAAACCGCACTAGGGGCTTCCCGCTTTGTTATTTTTCTCTTTCAGGACGTTAATCTCTGGAAACCCTGTCCGGCAGCAGGATTGCCGAACACATGATGCAGCAACCAAGGAGGCACAAAGCTACGTCACACCACAGAACTCCCAGGTGAATTACGATAACGAGTGAAATATTTGCTTTAATACTATTCCTCATCTTGCCCTTGGAAGGGACATGTCAAACAGTCCTACTTCTTGCTTATCGCACTACTTGTACCATTCTGCTTTTAACGCACCTTTTTGAATAAACAATGCATAGCATTAAGACTATTATTGCATTCTTCCTTTCTATATATATATTTCCATTCATGACATCTAGCACCCGTACACTCTGGTACAACCAATACGCTAGGGGCTTAAGCATACCCCATAATACGGCGTGAGAAGTCCGAACACTTTCGACAGTGCGGCACCCCGAACTTATAGCATTATATGCATCAGCTCCGAATCATGTCTTGGGTCCATAGTTGGGTTTGCCCGGCTCCCATGTTTTGGTACCTTACGTTCCGCTATATGGGCTAAGGTAGCACTGGGAGAACTACTGCGATTGTGCCCTGGTTCTGCTGGGCTAAGCACCTCAGTAGAGAAAGATAAAACTGACCGTCGTGATAAGGCGAGAGACTGGTCACTATTCGAGATGTTTCAAGTCCCTAAAGACTTATGCCGCTTAGAGCGAGGAGTCGGCCCTGTCTGGCTTAAGGCGTGTATTGTGCCCCGAATTCGGCCTTCCGAATACTAGGGGCTTCGCCGAAATTTAAAATTATAGAATTCTATGGCTAAGTGAGAGTGATAACGCATTATAGTCTGATTGTCTTGTTCGTTGTGCTGAGCACCTCCCTCGAAGGACCCAAAAATGGGAACAAGAGTGCTCAGGTTTATCCCGAACACCCCAGCACTCGTGGCGTGGGGGCAGAAGCCAACGACTAGCCATCTCTCAGATTTGATAAACAGCCGAACAGAAGGTAATATTTTAAATTCAGACAGGCGTTTCATAGTGCATGTGAACAAGTTTTCATAATACAGGATTACACATTATAGATGCGCTAGCCGCGCTCATCATACCTGGGGGCTTCTTTCATAGAAGCTTAATTATTTATCTGGGCCTCATGCCCCGCATGTTATACTTCCACATGTACCTTTTTTCACCATTATATGCATCGATATGACTTAAGTTCTGGACAAGCTGGGTTGCCTGGTTCTTGTATTTATGCCCTACGTTCCCGTTAATTCGGCTAGGGCATAAGGGGAGCACCTCTGTGATTGTTACTGCCGGGTCAGCCGGATGTGTACCTCAGACTGGGTGAAGCCGAAAGCTAGCATTCTTAAGGGAATATTCGATCGGTGAACAAAATATGATTTTTATTTATTTTCCATATGTGCCCCCAGATGTTTTTTCCTGTGTTTCCTATCGCAGTCCGGACATGCACTTTAGGGCATGCGTACCCAGGGAAAGGAACCCTTAATGGAACTATTCTCCCTGGAAGATGTTTCTTACTACCCATGTAATATAACATAACTAGTTGGGCACTTGTCTGTTCAAGAACTAATGACCCCTACGCCTGGTCTCCACGCATACCCCGGTTCTTATATAACCGAGCGGGTATTCAGATACACTCCGGACTATCGGGTCCTGAGGTTGAAGCGAAAAGGTCCGCCATGACAAATGATCTACAATCCGGCTAGAAGGCATTATACATGTCACTTTAATTACATAGTCATGCAGACTGACTAAATTCCTCTTCTATACCATTCAACAGGCGGTCTAGCCTACAATCCTGTTGGGAATACTTTGCGGCTAATTCTACTTGCCCATAAACTAAGCTAACGGGAATCTCTTTCCCGTCGAGCCCCACAAGTCCGACCTCGGCCATGTGATTTGGGTCAGCCTTGGTATACCGCGTCTTCACCATGGCCCAGGCTTCCCTGGCACCTTGATGGCAGGCCAATATCTTCCATAATCGGAAGCGCCACCGTGCTCCCTTGAGCTTCTCCGTAAGCTCTGCAACGCCTTATGGCAAGGAGACGGATGGCCATAAGGCCTGGGCAACACATTGCATCACCTGCCGAACTTGTTTGTGCAGTTGTGAGAGCTTGGGTAGCAGATCGCCCGCAGACCTGGACATTTCCTCCGCGGGACGACCCGTCAGCATACCTACAGACATAACACTATTAGTCGGCTTCTTCGCCGAACTCCTTCAAAAGGATTCGTTCAAGCACTTACTGAAAATACCACGTCGAAACCGCTTATTCTCCTTCTCGGAGTCTGCAAGCTGAGCTCGAACGTCTTTTAGTTCCACGCTCAGCTTGGTATTTGCGTCTTGGAGATTGTATTTCTCCCGCCTGACCTCAGACAGCATGCATTCGCCAGCCTGTAGCTGCCGCACGACATGCTGGTCCTCCGGATTTCCTCCGGATTCATCTGCAACATCTATTGTTAAATCTGCAGCCACGCCACACACTATATGGTAACCATCAGTCTTTAAATGTTACCAGCGGGGGACTTTTTCGGTTCCTTCAATGCGGCAACAGCGGCCCGCAGTTGGGCCTTGCATTCCTCCAGCTCCTGTGACAGCCGAGTATTCTTCTCTATAAGAACCTGCACAATAAAGATGATCCTTAAATCAGTTCTGCTAACTGTTTCAAGTCTCAGGGGCTACTGATACATATAATCGTCAAATTTACTTACCCGTACATCCTTTACATACTGATCCGTGGCTCTGGCTAGACCATCTTGAGCAGCACGGAGGCACGCCTCTCCAGAATTGAAGCATCAAATGCCTCTGGTGAGAAACAAGCGTCGCGGAGTACGGCCAGGCGGCACCTATGATTCATGGCGCTTTCCACTTCTGAATTTGTGGCGGATAATCTATCCGCATCCTCTGTAGGAGGATTATCCTGCGCCCGCCCCATATCGGCTTCCGCGTCTATGTCCGGTCCTGGCGCCCGACTGGTGGAAGCGTGATTAGCAACATCGCCGGACATATTCCGGCGAGCGTTTTTTCTGTTAAAGAAACACGGGCGTCATTACATTTCGAGAAAGACGACAACCACGGGGTGGGGTTTATGTTATACCTTTGCGTCGGCGTCTCCGTCCTGACCGCCTTCCTTTTTGGCCTACCCGGCCTCGGTGCCTCTTGTTGGCGAGTTGATGCGGGTTCGGCAGGGCGTCCCAAATGCCTTCCGTGTAAAAACGCCATATGTATATGGTAGGTGAAGTGTCTAAAAGGGGATCCTAGTTTTTGGAGTTGGGATTTTTGGTTTTTCTTACGTGCCATGCAGGAAGCAGTCTGGGATAGTCGGTCGTAATGGCCACCATGGCGTCATCATAGCTTAGTTGATAGAACTGTCGGTCTATCAGCTCCACGAATATGACCGGATCTTCTTTGAGTCCGAGATCGAGAGCCCGGTCAGGGTCCTCTGGTTGTGGAGATGGGTTGCTGACCTCCCTTATTGCTTTTCGCAGTTCCTGCCGCCAAAATGGCAAGGTGAGTGCCTACGATGAAGAATGGAGTAAGAATGGGAGTAAGGAGATATAACTCACCTAGCTTGGAGGGTTGTACATAGAGAATCCATCCCGTGGCTTGATGCGGAGGAACTCCTCTTCCCCTCCCTTGAACAGTTCGGACAGAATTTTTGCCAAAGCGGCAGCGTTGTCCGGACCCTTACGCCCACAACGGGTGGCGTCATCTTCCCCGTTAAAACACCACAATGGGTGCCCTCGATATTGAAGCGGTTGCACTCCCTGCATTATGCATATTGACATAACCTCGATTACTGTTAATCCTGATTGAGCTAGCGCTTTGATCCGGTTCATCAGGTAAAGGACTTCCCTATTGTCTTCCTCCTGGGGGCTCCATGGGCGCCAACTTCGGCGTTTCTTCAAAGGAGCATTGCTGAACTCAGGAAGGCCCCACCGAACAGGGTCCGGAAGGGGGACGTCCTCCATATAAAATCATTCCGAAGGCCAGTCTTCGGACGTCTTCTTCGGAGTACCAGACAAGTATCCGGTTTCGGCGATGCGCCATACTTCGGCTCCGCCCACTTGATAAAGTGATACCTTCTGTGTGCGAGGGACGAGGCAAAATAACCTTGTCCACAGCTCGAAATGAGCCTCGCAGCCCAGGAACAACTCGCAGAGGGCAACATAGCCGGCGACGTGTAAGATGGAAGCAGGGGTGAAATTGTATAGTTGGAGGCCGTAAAACTCCAGGAGCCCGCGAAGGAACGGATGAATCGGAAATCCAAGTCCCCTCAATAGATAGGGGACAAGGCATACCCGCTCCCCTGTAGAGGGGCTGGGGAAGCTCTCCGCTTGCTCCCCGCCATTATAGGTGGCGAGCACGGCTCGGACGGGCACCATATACGGCGGAGGGAGAAATCCCTTAGTCTGTAGTTCGACTAATCGACTGTGTGGGACTGAACACCTCTCCCAATCACCGGGCTTAGGGCTACGGGGGAGGAAGGAGAAGCTGCGGAGGTCGGCCATGCTAGAATGGATCTTTCCGAAACGCGCTCTGATGGATTCTCGCTGGGGGGAGGATGGTATAGATCGGATCTAAGAATCCCCATCCCTTTAATAGACAATTTATTTATCTGGCTAGGGGGGCGAATGTAAAAACGCCCTAGCGCCTCGTATTCCTTCAACGCGTGGGAGATAGCCCTTATTGGGCACAGAAGCCAAGAGGTTCAACATTTATGAGGCCGGACACTGCTTACGAACACTCGAAAATTGGAGAAGAACCCGCCTTGCAATGTCGAAGACAACACTGCGCGCCGGACTCATCGTTATTGAAGCCTGGTTCAGGGGCTATTGAGGGAGTCCTGGATTAGGGGGTATCCGGACAGCCGGATTATATCCTTCGACCGGACTGTTGGACTATGAAGATACACGATTGAAGACTTTGTCCCGTGTCCGGATGGGACTCTACTTGGCGTGGAAGGCAAGCTAGGCAATACGGATATGGATATCTCCTCCTTGTAACCGACCTTGTGTAACCCTAGCCCTCTCCGGTGTCTATATAAACCGGAGGGTTTTAGTCCATAGGACAACATACAGTCATACCATACGCTAGCTTCTAGGGTTTAGCCTCTCCGATCTCGTGGTAGATCAACTCTTGTAATACTCATATCATCAAGCATAAATCAAGCAGGACGTAGAGTTTTACCTCCATCAAGAGGGCCCAAACCTGGGTAAAACATCATGTCCCCTGCCTCCTGTTACCATCCGCCTTAGACGCATAGTTCGGGACCCCCTACCCGAGATCTGCCGGTTTTCACACCGACACCCACGCCCACAACTTCTTTGTGTTCTACTCGTGCATATAACATCTACGCATAAAACTGGCTCGGATGCCACTATTGGGGAACGCAGTAATTTCAAAAATTTCCTACGCACATGCAAGATCAAGGTGATGCATAGCAACGAGAAGGAAGAGTGTTGTTCACGTACCCTCGTACAGTGTAAGTGAAAGCATTATGGCAATGCGGTTGATGTAGTCGTATGTCTTCACGATCGACCGATCATAGCACCGAAGGTACGGCACCTCCGTGATCTGCACATGTTTGGCTCGGTGACATCCAACAAACTCACGATCCAGTAGAGTGTCGAGGGAGAGCTTCGTCAGCACGACGGCGTGATGACGGTGATGATGATGCTACCGGAACAGGGCTTCGCCTAAGCACCGCTACGATATGACCGAGGTGGATTATGGTGGAGGGGGGCACCGCACACGGCTAACACATTAATGATCAACTTCTGTGTCTATGGGGTGCCCCCCTCCCCCATATATAAAGGAGTGGAGGAGGGGGAGGGGTCCGGCCTCCTAGGCGTGCCCAAGGGGAGTCCTACTCCCACCAGGAGTAG
>NC_041384.1:301920472-301928992 GCF_002162155.2 Triticum dicoccoides
CAATTCGGATTGGGCTTGGGGGATGCCCCTCCTTTGCTCCCTTCTCCTCTCTCCCACTATGGCCAAATAAGGCCCATATACCTCCCACGGGGTTCCGGTAACCTCCCGGTACATCGGTAAATGCCAGATCTCACTCAGAACCATTCCGATGTCCAAATATAGTCGTCCAATATATCGATCTTTATGTCTCGACCATTTAGAGACTCATTGTCATGTCCACGATCATATCCGGGACTCCGAACTACCTTCGGTACATCAAAACACATAAACTCATAATACGATCGTCATCGAACATTAAGTGTGCAGACCCTACGGGTTTGAGAACTATGTAGACATGACCAAGACATGTCTCCGGTCAATAAACAATAGAGAAACCTGGATGCCCATATTGGTTCCTGTATATTCTACGAAGATCTTTATCGGTCAAACCGCATAACGATATACATTGTTCCCTATGTCATCGGTATGTTACTTGCCCGAGATTTGATCGTCGGTATCTCAATACCTAGTTCAATCTCGTTACCGGCAAGTCTCTTTACTTGTTCCGTAATGCTAAATCTCGTAACTAACTCATTAGCTACATTGCTTGCAAGGCTTATAATGATGTACATTACCGAGAGGGCCCAGAGATACCTCTCCGACAATCAGAGTGACAAATCCTAATCTCGATCTATGCCAACTCAACAAACACCATCGGAGACACCTGCAGAGCACCTTTATAATCACTCAGTTATGTTGTGACGTTTGGTAGCACACAAGTGTCCCTCTAGTATTCGGGAGTTGCATGATCTCATAGTCGTAGGAACATGTATAAGTTATGGAGAAAGCAATAGCAACAAACTAAACGATCATCGTGCTAAGCTAACGGATGGGTCAAGTCAATCACATCATTCTCTAATGATGTGATCCCGTTAATCAAATGACAACTCATGTCTATGGTTAGGAAACATAAGCATCATTGATTCAACGAGCTAGTCAAGTAGAGGCAAACTAGTGACACTCTGTTTGTCTATGTATTCAAACATGTTCTAAGTTTCTGGTTAATACAATTCTAGCATGAATAATAAACATTTATCATGATATAAGGAAATATAAATACCAACTTTATTATTGCCTCTAGGGCATATTTCCTTCAGTCTCCCACTTGCACTAGAGTCAATAATCTAGTTCACATCGTCATGTGATTTCAAACCCTTTGGGTATTAGTCACATGAAGATGTGAACTAATCACATAAAGATGTGAACTATTGGTGTGAAATCACACGACGATGTGAACTAGATTATTGACTCTAGTGCAAGTGGGAGAATGAAGAAAATATGCCCTAGAGGCAATAATAAAGTTGTTATTCATATTTCCTTATATCATGATAAATGTTTATTATTCATGCTAGAATTGTATTAACCATAAACTTAGTACATGTGTGAATACATAGACAAACTGAGTGTCACTAGTATGCCTCTACTTGACTAGCTCGTTAATCAAAGATGGTTAAGTTTCCTAGCCATGGACAAAGAGTTGTCATTTGATTAACGGGATCACATCATTAGAGAATGATGTGATTGACTTGACCCATCCGTTAGCTTAGCACTATGATCGTTTAGTTTGTTGCTATTGCTTTCTTCATAACTTATACATGTTCCTATGGCTATGAGATTATGTACCTCCCGAATACCGGAGGAACACTTAGTGTGCTATCAAACGTCACAACGTAACTAGGTGACTATAAAGATGCTCTACAGGTGTCTCCGATGATGTTTGTTGAGTTGGCATAGATCGAGATTAGGATTTGTCACTCCGAGTATCGGACAGGTATCTCTGGGCCCTCTTGGTAATGCACATCACTATAAGCCTTGCAAGCAATGTGACTAATGAGTTAGTTACGGGATGATGCATTACAGAACGAGTAAAGGGACTTGCCGGTAATGAGATTGAACTAGGTATTGAGATACCGACAATCGAATCTCGGGCAAGTAACATACCGATGACAAAGGGAACAACGTATGTCGTTATGCGGTTTGACCGATAAAGATCTTCGTAGAATATGTGGGAGCCAATATGAACATCTAGGTTCCACTATTGGTTATTGACCGAAGACGTGTCTCGGTCATGTCTACATAGTTCTCGAACCCGTAGGTTCCGCACGCTTAACGTTCGGTGACGATCGGTATTGTGAGTTTATGTGTTTTGATGTACCAAAGATAGTTCAGAGTCCCGGATGTGATCACGGACATAACGAGGAGTCTCGAAATGGTGGAGACATAAAGATTGATATATTGGATGACTATATTCGGACACCAGATGAGTTCCGGGGGTTACCAGATAATTATCGGAGTTGTGGGGGATTATCGAAACCCTCGGGGGAACTAATGGGCCAACATGGGCCTTGTGAGAGAGAGAGGAAGGGGCCTTAGGGCTGCCCCCCTTGAGGAGTCCAAATTGGACAAGGAGGGGTGGCGCTCCCTCTTTCCTTCCCTCTCTCCCTCTCCTTCCCCCCCCCCTTCCTCCTCCTAGTTGGACTAGGAAAGGGGGAGTCCTACTCCTACTAGGAGGAGGACTCCTCCCCTCCTTGGCGCGCCCCAAGGGCCGGCCGGCCTCTCCCCTTGGTTGTTTATATACGGGGGCTGGGGGCACCCTAGAACACACAAGTTGATCATTGATCCCTTAGTCGTGTGTGGTGCCCCTCTCCACCATAATCCACCTCGGTCATATCGTCGTAGTGCATAGGCAAAGCCCTGCGCCGGTAGCTTCATCATCACCGTCATCATGCCATTGTGCTGATGAAGCTCTCCCTCGACACGCAGCTGGATCGAGAGTTCGTGGGACGTCACCGAGCCGAACGTGCGCAGATCGCGAGGTGTCGTACTTTCGGTACTAGGATCGGTCAGATCGTGAAGACGTACGACTACATCAACCGCGTTGTCATAACGCTTCCGCTTACGGTCTACGAGGGTACGTGGACAACACTCTTTCCCTCTCGTTGCTATACATCACCATGATAGATCTTGCGTGTGCGTAGGAAAATTTTGAAATTACTGCATTCCCCAACACTTGTGTGTGTTGTCCCACCTCTCGTGATGGTGAAGATGTATCCCTCATCCAAGAACTTCTATCTCCAGAACCTGTCATGATTAGTAGAAAGAAGAAACAAAATTCGAGAATAATATTCCTATGAACTACTAATACTGTAGCGGTGCTTAGGCGAAGCTCTGCGTCGGTAGAACATCAACACCGTCACCACGTCGTTGTGCTGACGAAACTCTCCCTCAACACTCGGCTGGATCGGAGTTCGAGGGACGTCATCGGGCTAAATGTGTGCAGAACTCGGAGGTGTCGTACGTTCGGTACTTGATCGGTTGGATCGTGAAGACGTACGACTACATCAACCGCGTTGTGCTAACGCTTCCGCTTTCGGTCTATGAGGGTACGTGGACAACACTCTCCCCTCTTGTTGCTATGCATCACCATGATCTTGTGTGTGCGTAGGAATTTTTTTGAAATTACTACGTTCCCCAACAGTGGTATCAGAGCCAGGTTTTATGCGTTGATGTTATATGCATGAGTAGAACACAAGTGAGTTGTGGGCGATATAAGTTATACTGCTTACCAGCATGTCATACTTTGGTTCGGCGGTATTGTTGAATGAAGCGGCCCGGACCGACATTACGCGTACGCTTACGCGAGACTGGTTCTACCGATGTGCTTTGCACATAGGTGGCTGGCGGGTGTCAGTTTCTCCAACTTTAGTTGAACCGAGTGTGGCTACGCCCGGTCCTTGCAAAGGTTAAAACAGCACCAACTTGACAAACTATCATTGTGGTTTTGATGCGTAGGTAAGAACGGTTCTTGCTAAGCCCGTAGCAGCCACGTAAAACTCGCAACAACAAAGTAGAGGACGTCTAACTTGTTTTTGCAGGGCATGTTGTGATGTGATATGGTCAAGACATGATGCTAAATTTTATTGTATGAAATGATCATGTTTTGTAACCGAGTTATCGGCAACTGGCCGGAGCCTTATGGTTGTCGCTTTATTGTATGCAATGCAATCGCCCTGTAATGCTTTAAATAATCACTAAGCGGTAGCGATAGTCGTGGAAAGCATAAGATTGGCGAGATGACAATGATGCTACGATGGAGATCAAGGTGTCCCGCCGGTGACGATGGTGATCATGACGGTGCTTCGGAGATGGAGATCACAAGCACAAGATGATGATGGCCATATCATATCACTTATATTGATTGCATGTGATGTTTATCTTTTATGCATCTTATCTTGCTTTGATTGACGGTAGCATTATAAGATGATCTCTCACTAAATTTCAAGATAAAAGTGTTCTCCCTGAGTATGCACCGTTGCCAAAGTTCGCCGTGCCCAGACACCACGTGATGATCGGGTGTGATAAGCTCTACGTCCATCTACAACGGGGGCAAGCCAGTTTTGCACACGCAGAATACTCAGGTTAAACTTGACAAGCCTAGCATATGCAGATATGGCCTCGGAACACTGAGACCGAAAGGTCGAGCGTGAATCATATAGTAGATATGATCAACATAGTGATGTTCACCATTGAAAGCTACTCTATTTCACGTGATGATCGGTTATGGTTTAGTTGATTTGGATCACGTGATCACTTAGAGGATTAGAGGGATGTCTTTCTAAGTGGGAGTTCTTAAGTAATATGATTAATTGAACTTAAATTTATCATGAGCTTAGTACCTGATAGTATCTTGCTTGTCTATGTTTGATTGTAGATAGATGGCCCGTGCTATTGTTCCGTTGAATTTTAATGCGTTCCTTGAGAAAGCAAAGTTGAAAGACAATTACACGGATTGGGTCCGTAACTTGAGGATTATCCTCATTGTTGCACAGAAGAGTTACGTCCTAGAAGCACCGCTAGGTGTACCTCCTGCGCCAGCAACTGCAGACATTGTGAATGTCTGGCAGTTGCGTGTTGATGACTACTCGATAGTTCAGTGTGCCATGCTTTACGGCTTGGAACGGGACTTCAACGACGTTTTGAATGTCATGGAGCATATGAGATGTTCCAGGAGTTGAAGTTAATATTTCAAGCAAATTCCCGGATTGAGAGATATGAAGTCTCCAATAAGTTCTACAGCTGCAAGATGGAGGAGAATAGTTCTGTCAGTGAACATATACTCAGAATGTCTGGGTACCATAATCACTTGACTCAGCTGGGAGTTGATCTTCCGGTTGATAGTGTCATTGACAGAGTTCTTCAATCACTGCCACCAAGCTAAAAGAGCTTCATGATGAACTATAATATGCAAGGGATGAATAAGACAATTCCTGAGCTCTTCGCAATGCTAAAAGCTGCGGAGGTAGAAATCAAGAAGGAGCATCAAGTGTTGATGGTCAACAAGACCACTAGTTTCAAGAAAAAGGGCAAAGGGAAGAAGAAGGGGAACTTCAAGAAGAACAGCAAGCAAGTTGTTGCTTAGGAGAAGAAACCCAAGTCTGGACCTAAGCCTGAAACTGAGTGCTTCTACTGCAAGCAGACTGGTCACTGGAAGCGGAACTGCCCCAAGTATTTGGCGGATAAGAAGGATGGCAAGGTGAACAAATGTATATGTGATATACATGTTATTGATGTGTACCTTACTAGAGCTCGCAGTAGCACCTGGGTATTTGATACTGGTTCTGTTGCTAATATTTGCAACTTGAAACAGGGACTACGAATTAAGTGAACACTGGCAAAGGACGAGGTGACGATGCGCGTGGGAAACGGTTCCAAAGTCGATGTGATCGCGGTCGGCACGCTACCTCTACATCTACCTTCGGGATTAGTATTAGACCTAAATAATTGTTATTTGGTGCCAGCGTTGAGCATGAACATTATATCTGGATCTTGTTTGATGCGAGACAGTTATTCATTTAAATCAGAGAATAATGGTTGTTCTATTTATATGAGTAATATCTTTTATGGTCATGCACCCTTGAAGAGTGGTCTGTTTTTGATGAATCTCGATAGTAGTGATACACATATTCATAATGTTGAAGCCAAAAGATGCAGAGTTGATAATGATAGTGCAACTTATTTGTGGCACTGCCGTTTAGGTCATATCGGTGTAAAGCGCATGAAGAAACTCCATACTGATGGACTTTTGGACCACTTGATTATGAATCACTTGGTACTTGCGAACCGTGCCTCATGGGCAAGATGACTAAAACGCCGTTCTTCGGTACTATGGAGAGAGCAACAGATTTGTTGGAAATCATACATACAAATGTATGTGGTCCGATGAATGTTGAGGCTCGTGGCGGATATTGTTATTTTCTCACCTTCACAGATGATTTAAGCAGATATGGGTATATCTACTTAATGAAGCATAAGTCTGAAACATTTGAAAAGTTCAAAGAATTTCAGAGTGAAGTTGAAAATCATCGTAACAAGAAAATAAAGTTTCTACGATCTGATCGTGGAGGAGAATATTTGAGTTACGAGTTTGGTCTACATTTGAAACAATGCGAAATAGTTTCACTACTCACGCCACCCGGAACACCACAACATAATGGTGTGTCCGAACGTCGTAATCGCACTTTACTTGATATGGTGCGATCTATGATGTCTCTTACAGATTTACCGCTATCGTTTTGGGGTTATGCTTTAGAGACGGCCGCATTCACGTTAAATAGGGCACCATCAAAATCCGTTGAGATGACGCCTTATGAACTGTGGTTTGGCAAGAAAGCAAAGTTGTCATTTCTTAAAGTTTGGGCTGTGATGCTTATGTGAAAAAGCTTCAACCTGATAAGCTCGAACCCAAATCGGAGAAATGTGTCTTCATAGGATACCCAAAGGAGACTGTTGGGTACACCTTCTATCACAGATCCGAAGGTAAGACATTCATTGCCAAGAATGGGTCCTTTCTAGAGAAGGAGTTTCTCTCGAAAGAAGCGAGTGGGAGGAAAGTAGAACTTGATGAGGTAATTGTACCTGCTCCCTTATTGGAAAGTAGTACATCACAGAAATCAGTTTCTGTGACACCTACACCAACTAGTGAGGAAGTTAATGATGATGATCATGAAACGTCAGATCAAGTTGCTACTGATCTTCGTAGATCAACCAAAGTAAGATCCGCACCAGAGTGGTACGGTAATCATGTTCTGGAAGTCATGCTACTAGATCATGATGAACCTACGAACTATGAAGAAGCGATGGTGAGCCCAGATTCCGCAAAATGGCTTGAAGCCATGAAATCTGAGATGGGATCCATGTATGAGAACAAAGTGTGGACTTTGGTTGACTTGCCCGTTGATCGGCAAGCAATTGAGAATAAATGGATCTTCAAGAAGAAGACTGACGCTGACGGTAATGTTACTGTCTACAAAGCTTGACTTGTTGCGAAAGGTTTTCGACAAGTTCAAGGGATTGACTATGATGAGACCTTCTCACCCGTAGCGATGCTTAAGTCTGTCCGAATCATGTTAGCAATTGCCGCGTTTTATGATTATGAAATATGGCAGATGGATGTCAAAACTGCATTCTTGAATGGATTTCTGGAAGAAGAGTTGTATATGATGCAACCAGAAGGTTTTGTCGATCCAAAGGGAGCTAACAAAGTGTGCAAGCTCCAGTGATCCATTTATGGACTGGTGCAAGCCTCTCGGAGTTGGAATAAACGCTTTGATAGTGTGATCAAAGCATTTGGTTTATACGGACTTTTGGAGAAGTCTGTATTTACAAGAAAGTGAGTGGGAGCTCTGTAGCATTTCTGATATTATATGTGGATGACATATTGCTGATTGGAAATGATATAAAATTTCTGGATAGCATAAAGGGATACTTGAATAAGAGTTTTTCAATGAAAGACCTCGGTGAAGCTGCTTACATACACTACAAAAAAACACACATCTGTGACATTTTGGGCCGAACGAAAAAAAATTCTGTCATACATATGACACTTCTATGATGATAATTGTGACAAAACCCGGTATCATCATAGATGTGGTGGGCTCCTACTTCTATGACAAAAAATCATGAAAGAAAATGGGCTTTTCGTCCTGGGCGGGTCGGAGACGCAGTTGCATGACATTCTTTGGGCCGTCCATGACGGAAAAAAACGTGGTAGAAGCGAGGGCGAGGAAAATTTCGGGGAGTTCCTAGTTACGGTGGGAGGTCGGGGGCCGAGCGATGCGCGTTTCTCTCGTACACGTACGCGCGTGTGTGCGAGGCGTTGGCTCTAACTGAACCCGAGCGAGGCGTTGGGCTCTAACTTAACCCCGAGCGATTGCACTGCAAGCTACGCATTACTGAACCCGCGCAATCGATCGATGGCTGTTAACCGAAGCCGATCGAGCGATTCCTTCACTACTGCTGCTAACTAAAGACGATCGATGGGATGAACAGTGAGCGTTGCGGGGGGGTGGATGAACAGTGAGCGGTGGGGTTGCCTCTGGATGAATAGGACCCTGTGGTGTGGTGGAGGGTTGGATGAACAGTAGACGGTGGAGGGGTGCCCGTGGATGGGTGGATGAACAGGACCCCGTGGTGTGGAGGGCT
>NC_041384.1:301929352-301975139 GCF_002162155.2 Triticum dicoccoides
ACCCCGTGGTGTGGAGGGTTGGATGAACAGTAGATGGTGGAGGGGTGCCCGTGGAGGGGTGGTTGAACAGGACCCCGTGGTGTGGAGGGCTGGTTGAATAGTAGACGGTGGAGGGGTGGTTGAACAGTAGCCGGTGGAGTAGCGCGCGGTGGAGGCTGGATGACTAGGAGCCCGTGGATGAACAGTCGCAGGTGGAGGCTGGAGGAGGTCGACGGTGGATGAACAGTAGCTCGTGGAGGCTGGAGGGGGTCGACGGTGGAGATGAACAGTATCCCGTGGAATCCTGTTTTGCAGTATGCCACACCCCTCCCGATGAACAGGACCCCCGTTTCGACCGTAGCGCTCCAACACAAGTCTGTTTCCTCTGTTTTGCGGTACGCCACACCCCTCCCGATCAACAGGACCCCTGTTTTGACCGTAGGAGGTCTGTTTCCTCCGTTCTGCGGTATGCCATACCCCTCCCGATGAACAGGATCCCGTTTCGAATGTGGCTGGTCGAACACAAGGCCGTTTCCTCCGTTCTGCGGTACGTCAGGCCTCGTTTCCATCGCCTGTTCCGTCCAAGCCCTCCCGATGAACACGACGCATTCCGTTGCCTCCCCATGAACACGACGCATTCTGTTGCCTCCCCATGAACACGACAACGACGTTGTTTCTCCGTTCCAACCCAGCCATGTACACGAGCCCTCGCCGTACGTATGCGCGAGTAGGCGTTCAAGACCCCGCCCGTATGTACACATACGTGGCCGTATTTTCTTTCTTGCACCCTGGCCGTTGTATGTACGTGTACATGCTACGTGCGCGCCTCTACTACGACACGTGCGCGCCTCCACATCGACCAGTATGTACGTACACATTCGCGACCAGAATGACAGCGCTACGTACGCTTCGACCAGGTGGGTCCCGATAGTCAATCACTTCCTTGCCTGCGAAGATGTAGCTGGTCGGTCCCAGCAGTCAGGGGGCGAATCGTTTTGTTTTTTTTACCCGGACGCACTTCCTTGCATGCGAAGATATAGCTGGTGGGTCCCAGCAGTCGGGGGCCTGGTGGGTCCCAGCAGTCAGGGGGCGAATCGTTTTTTTTCGGACGCACTTCCTTGTGTGCGAAGATGTAGCTCGTGGGTCCCAGCAGTCAGGGGGCGAATCATTTTTTCGTGAAATACGGTGGCCCGTCCGGTGGGTCCCCGCTGTCAGGTGGAGGAATAATTATTTTGCGCGTAATAAGGAGGCACTTCCTTGCGACTGTCGTGGACCCAGCTGTCAGCCTCTCCGCGTACAGTACTCTTCCGATGGAAGTCGGTCGTTGACCATGACGCGCCGAGAGCACCAGGGCGGTGGTCTGGACGACGGCGAGGCCTAGGAAGGGGACAACGCGGAGCCGGGGAAGATGCAGCAGTGGAAGCCCGCGCGGAGAGGAGTATGAGGGTTCACTGGTTCAGCTGCGGTGTGAGGCTATCGTCGCCGCAGAATAACAGGGGGTGTGGGTGAGTAGAGGGATGGCTTGGCCAGCGGTGGGAGTAGTACGGGGCGGTGAGGCCTCTGCGGCATCACAGCCAGCCACGGGAGGCAGGAGCACGCGACACGACCGGCGCTGCTTGGACGGCTGGAGCAAGAAGATCAGAGGTTGAAGAAGCACTACGGCCGTTGGATGGACATCGTACAATCACTGCAACTAGAATCGTTTATATTGACTAAGTTGACAAAGCCCTTGGTACGCGTTAACTTAGTAGGCCCACAGCTCGGATTTGGCAGAGAACATATAGCCCTTGCAATTTGTAAGAATGTACAACCCATTTTTTAATTCTAATGGAATTTACTACATCCCATTTACAGTTTATTAAAAGTACAGCCCAACTTCTAGCTAGGACAACGATTAATAATTTCAAACAACCACTCAAAATAGAATTCAAAAAAAATCCCACATTTTGATGGGATCCAAAATATTTGTATTCGAAATTTCTAGTCAGGTTAAATATAATTTCAAAATAAAGTTGTATTACGTTAAAATCCAACGAAATATTGTGCGCGCAACAAGTAATGAAATTAAAATTTTCAAATTCCAAAAATAATATATTTTTCAAACTAATTACGTGTTTGGTGCATAGTAACTGTCCAATTATTATAATTACATCTCATTTATTATTTCTTAAAGTTCATTTCCTTGTTAAGCCTAATGCATACCTCTTAGGAAAGTTTGCAGCCCAGCGGGGCGGAGAATAATAAGTTGACCGGGATATTGTGTACAACTGTCAGCCCAATTGCATTGCTGATGTTGAAAAAAAGCTATTTTTTATATACACATTAAAAAAATTGTATAGATAAGGAACATTTTTTATACACACATTTAACAATTTTTAAATACATGATTAACACTTTTTAAAACATATTTTTTAGTCAACAGTGGGCCCACAGCGAGCGGAGGAGGTCACAATACACATATTTTTTAAATACATGATTAAAACTTTTGCAAAAACAATTAGCCCACATCGAGCCAATTAGCTCCAGTCGGCCCACAGTGGGCCGACAGGGGCCAGTCGGCCAGCTGTAGGCCAACTGGAATCCAATCGGCCTGCTGTGGGCCGACTAGGCCCAGTCGGCCTGCAGCGGGCGGGCGGTGTATTATTTTTGAAAAAAATTTACCCAGCGTAATATTTATGAAAATTAATAAAAAATTTATTATTTAAGAAAAAATAGCGAAAAAAAGGCTTGTGTAGTACAGTACAGCCTAACATGGTTACTCAGCCCACATTCAGCGACGCCGGAAAGGCCCAAACAAGGCTTCTGTACAACTTTTTAAAGTCACTGAGCTCAATTAATAACCTAAGAAAAAAGTTAGATTAGAATGGAACCTAATTAAAAGCTGTCACGAGCAAATAAATAATCCAACGGGTCCCACTTGTGTGTGTACGTGTGTGTGTGTGTGTGTGTGTGTGTGTGTGAGAGAGAGAGAGAGAGAGAGAGAGACCCATCGGCCGATGCTCGTAAATACATCTTTCAGCCATATGCATTGCTGATGCTCAGTAAAAACTTATATAGTTGACACAATCATATAGAACATCATAGCACACTGAACTTGCATACAAAAATTTCACGCAGGCGGCACAATCAGGATGGAAGCAGTGGATCGCTACGGGAAGGGCTATGTTGAAACCAACGAAGTCGTACATAAGGGTTCATCGTCTTTATCAATGACGGGGAAATATCTTGAATGTTATGCAAAGAAAACAGACAGACAACACAATAAGTTCTCCTAGCACATTAAGTTGACGTACAGCCCTTTCTAAAAAAAGTTCAGGTACAAAATTAGAACAGGTCACAATCAAATGTACTGGCATATCAGTGCTTCACACCCATAGCTCGGATTTAACTAGTATCTGACAAGATTCAGTTGTTACCTCAAATTAGAGCACATCCAAGCAGCCAGCCCTGCCTCTTCTCCCAAAGAAGCAGTGGCCTCCGTCGCGCGATGGAGTAGGCCCTGTGCCATTCATCATTCCGAGCAACACGGGGAAAGTCTAACGTTGACTCCTGTAATGGACGTCGTCGACGGACCCTGGCACCAGCGGAGGCGGCAGGACTTCGATTGATGGATTGACCACTTCTTCGACATGCACGAACACTCGATACAGGTACATCCCTAACGTGGTCCGCGGCGACCTTGGTGGTGACGAATAGTACAACCCCGGTTCCTGCACCGGTATATCAACACCAATCACCTTCGGTATAGTGGACGGCTTCTTCATCCATGCCATAACCGTCAGAGCCAAGCTGTCTGGAGGAACAAACATACTTACGAGCTCACCTCCAAGGTCGTTGATAAGCTCGTTCATGGACTCGTTGTTCCAAGCACGTTGAGACATGCCGTGGAAGGTAAGCTTTGTTAAAAAACTCAAGCTCAGAGGGCACCGAGCCCCATCCTGGGTGCCACCGATCAAAGCTCACCAGCGCGCCATCGCAGAACAAACGCCGGGAAGATTCGAACACACGACTGCAGTCGAAAGTTGTCCGGAACCTGACGAAGAAATCAGCCGGTGGCGGACAGACTTCGATGAGAAAGTCACTTATTTGGATGTCATGCGCAATGCCAAGAGCTTTGACAAGGTCATCCGGCGAGACGGGAGGCCGGTCGCTTACCATCAGCACTTTGCCGACAAACTGGTCGTCAAGCGTCGCCATGCCACTGTTGAGCGACAGCACGCAGCGACCGAAGGCAGGACGGACCTCGGGATCTCTGGCTCAGAGATCCGCGTTGACCGGCGACATGATAGTGCGCTTGAGTACAGGGAGTACAGGAGGGGGATTTGGGGGAACTGGAGTAGGAATCGAGATTCCAGAGGTGTGGGAGGGGCGGGAGACTGCGGATGAAAAGGTAGCATGAATTTCGAGCACGCGCCAATATGATGTCGGCGCGCAAGCGCACGAAAACACCATGGCGCCCACATGTCGGCCTAAGAGTCCTGATTCATTCTTTTTTGGAGAGCCCGGCCTTTTTTCAGGATCTTTTGAGAGCCCGGCCTGAGAGTCATAATTGACCTGTTTGGCATTGCGTTACTACTCGGCCCATATTCAACGACACCTCACTAGCCCAAACAAGTGTACATCATCAAAAAGACACTAAGCTCAAATTATATAACTTGAAAAAAGGAGATATACTCTGAACACTGGAGAATGGTGATGCCCTCATTTAGCCCACCAGTAGTTCGAGACAATAAACAGTTCAAAACAATGATATATACAACATTCAAACACTGACTAGTGACTACTACTGACATAAACAACAAGACATGATAGTTCATAAGAAGTCTTGCTACACCACCAAAACGCACCCATCTGCAGCGCTCAGACTCTCGTGATCCAGACGAGAATGACATTCTAAATAGAAGCAACTATTACATAGTAAGAGTGACATAGACGAGGATGACCAAATGACAAGGAATATGCATAACAAAAGAAAGAACTACCCATCCAGAACCAGCAGCAAAGACAACAAAGTCATTCGAAGAGATGATCCAACACCATCATAATTTGCAGCCCCGCTTCAGCGACCAGTGATCCGGAGACACCGATACTCCACCCTTTTGATGCAACAGCCCAATTACCTATCAACCTGAAGGTTCGAACCACATCACTGCATGTCGTAATTGAGACATCCAAGGATCAAAGTTAATCCAGATGCCTTTGTCATTCTCACCTTCTTTTGGTTGCAGGTTGTATCATTGACAATCAGGGGAGTTTGCTCCCGAACTCCTAGGGCTCGCCGTGTAGACACAGTTTTCCATAGCAAACAGAGCCTCTCTGCCATCAAGGTCCTTGCCAACGGTGATCTCCTGGTTAATCGGATAATTGAGTCCGAGAAACAGAGAGTGTGAACCAAGGCTGTTTACCCGCCTCCAACTAAAAAATCCTAAAGGCCCCAACAAGCTGGTATCCTGCTCATAGACGTAACAGCCACTGTCCGGATACTCACGTATTACACGGTGCTTGTATATAGTGGGGTTTTTGCAATATAACTTTTCCGGCTCATGTGTCTGAATGATCATCGGTCTTTTGCCGTCGTCTGATCGAGCGAGGAACCAGTTGTGCTTCCCTATTTTTGGCAAAGGTGGTGTGATTTCAAAGGGCAGTAACTGTAGGGACACTGCATCATATCAAAAAGGACAGGCATTGTTAATGTAAGATCAACATTGTTCAGAGTATGAATAGGATAATGCAAGAAATAGCATTGATATGTCCCTGTTGGAACTGGGAGGAAAATACAGGGAAATGTATACTGGGTTCGAAAATATAGAAGTGCCATGCATGGTTATACTCATGTTATCTCGCAATCGATTCTTCACAGGAAACTACCATGCCATGCATGTTATGTAATCATGTTCTGTCCTCACAAACAAATTCTTCAAGGTAACTAACAGACCATGCATTGTTATATACTCGTGTTCTGCGGGCAAATTTTTTGTGAGGATATTATTCTAGCCATTGATTGCTGAAGGGAGAATATAGGTATGTACACATGGTAAGCATTGCAGGATTTCACTACTTCCAAATATAGAGTTCTCCGTATGCACATTTACTTCCCTAATGTATGGTTAGATGAAACCAACAATGTGGTGCATGTTTCTACATCATGAAAATGAGGAAACTAACATGGCCATTGATACACACTCATATTTAGTAGTAGTATATAGATTACTGTAAAATAAGGATAATATCCATATATTCCCAACCGTTTGATTATTCAGGGTACAAATTGGCTGTAATGACATGGTCACAATCGCATGAATTAACTCATTCCAAATATAGCTGATTTATGGCGTCTCTAATACATTGCCATAGTTCTACTCAAATTCTGCTCAAACAGAGATATGCCAATCATCACAAAAAGTTCAAACAGTGTCATGGCGTCATCATTAACATGAGAGGAAACAACTTACACACGCCATCCCATCAATACGTGGTGCCATCTGCTTTGTCGATCGCGTAGATGATGCCATTGTGTTCAATAGCATCACAGAAGTGTGTATCAGCTTTGACGACGATCCACTGCGAGCCGAGTTGTCTCCAGCTAAAGAAGGCACCGGCGTAAAGATAGGCCAGTCCGCGGTCGAACAAGGCAATTAGCTTGAAGTCTGCGTAATTCGCATGTCGTGTGGGTACTTGGCAGATTACAATCTTCTGCAAAACAAGGTCCATCCAACTGACGTAGTAATCTAGATGACTTGGACCGCGATGGTAATACTCTATATAATCCAACGGAGGAAGGATAATCTCATGGGAGGTCTGGAAGTTCACGAGCACCAATGTTTTACCGTCTTCTCTGAAGGCAGCCATCCAGTGGGAGTTCATGCCGACCCAGTACATACCTACCAAGAAGTTTCGGGCGATGGTGATCGGATCGATGTCGAGGGAAATGATGTGCGGCGACCCACTACATACCTGCAAGAAGTTTCGGCTAATGGAGATCGGATTGAAGTCGAGGGGCATCATGCACGCCTCTGTATCATGGTGAGCCAATCTCGCAAGACCAGATAGCAGCAAGCAGGGTGTCTTGAAAAGCTTAGGCCTCGCTTCGACGATGGCCGTGTGCATGTCCCTCGAGCATGCAGCCAGCCGCAGGGCGCTCAACATATCCATACACGAACAACAGAGGTCGAGGATGTCACTGGGGGAATTGCTCCAATCGTGGCTCATATGGATGTTGCGCGGTTCACGTTCGGCCATGGTGGAGTTTGGAAGGGGGCTTGATTTACGGGGGAGAAGGATGTCGGTGCTGGAGCGGCTAACGAGGGAATGGTGGTACTGGGGGAGGCGAGTGAGGCGACGGTACACGGGGGCACAGTGAGATGGATACGGAGAAGGAGATGGAGATGGAGTGGTGCTATGGGAGCGGAGAGGGAGACGAGGCGAGGCGCCAATGTGCTGTACAGCGGCGGTGACATACTGCACTGTGCACAGGGTGAGGCTGACTTTGGTAACCCGAACACGCCACCTGGACTAGTGTCAGGCGCAGGGTGTTGTCACTTCACTGTGAATGCCAGATAAATAGTATTTTGACCATCAAGTGTACCACAGTTGTACTACTACTACTACTACCAGTAGGTACATGAGTACTCCAGTATTGTATAGCGTAAATAGGTCTCCCGTGCTAGCATGCCTGTTCACTTCATCGTTCAGGTATCATCCATATTGCGAGCAGAACCAAATTCTCGTGCATGCCCAATCAACGCTCTGCCGCGATGCATGCAGTGGTCGTTCTGGTGTATCAAGGACGGCATGCAGATCGTTCCACACTTGAGAAGAGGAAAAATGGAAAGGTAGAATGCGGCAGCAGAGGAAGAGAACGCTAGCTAACGAGGCTGGGAGGGGATCGAGTAGGAAGTTAATGCTCCACGCCTAAAGGTTTTGGGAAAACTTGATTTTCATAAGGTGACTTATACTCACCTAAACGGAGGGAGTATTCCTTAACCAGAGAATGTTGTGTCTCCCACTCACACGCTCAAAAAAAACTACAACACATTTTTTTATCTGTTTGCATAGGTCCCAGGATGGGCACGTACACGAATAGGTATGACTCATCAGTCTACCCGCATAGCCTTTTCGTTTAGTCTACCTAGCCGTCTAATCAACTGCCTGCACACCACTTCTCCCATTTACTTCTCCATCGGGAACCGATTCTCCTCGGCTTCTTCACCTCCCCTTCGTCTTCATTTGCATCCAAACCCCACTGCGTTCACATTGTTTTAACCTCTTTAAATAATCATCTACTACTTCAGTTAGACTAGCCATCTAATCCTAATTCTCCAAACCATAGCCCTCCGTTCCAGCGGTTCCAAATGGCGATAGAGATCGAGATGCAGGTTTTTAGCGTCCAACATGTCCTCGTGGAAGGCTCGGTGCGCATAGTTGCCACCGTCACCGTCCACCCAAGGGTTGTTCGGCAGTGGATCAACAATGTATCCAACTCCCTCGAAAAGGTAGAGACGAGGGTCATCGGTCTCTACGCAGAGTACACGGAGCATGCCCCTGGGAAGATCCAGCGCACTGCCATCCTTTAGCTGTGCTTCGAAGATGATGTTTTAGTGTACCACATCATAAACTCGCCCTCCATACCAGGTGAGCTTCACGATTTCTTGTCTCGGGAGGACGTATACTTCTGTGGGGCAGCCATCGAAGGGGACAAACAGAAGCTGGAGCCGTACAAGCTTGATTTGAATAGCATCGCTGACCTACAAACCAGAATCAAAATTCCTATAGAAGTTGGTGATAAACAGACAACATCCCTATTCGACGTAGAAAATTTTGTGCTTGGTACAAATCTTTAGAAGGGTGACGAGACGGTGGCATTAAGGTCATCTGGATGGGAGAATTATCCCTTGACGTACGAGTTTTGAGATAGCTGCAAGGTCCAAAGAGCTTGTTGCGAAGCCGTCTCCCACAGAGAATGAGAAGAAGAAGAAGAAGAAGAAGAAGAAGAAGAAGAAGAAGAAGAAGAAGAAGAAGAAGAAGAAGAAGAAGAAGAAGAAGAAGAAGAAGAAGAAGAAGAGGCTGCACCAGCAGGAGGGCATTATGGATGGATGACTATTTCCTCTCTTGTAAAAAATTATTCCCTCTCGGTGTATATTGATATAGATGGACTATTTCGATGGTGTGCATGTATTTGGAACAGAGTAGTAGCGTGGGTCTGCTTGACTATAAGGAACTATTTATCCGCATATATAGCTTTCTCTGCTACTCCTTCCAGTGATCGGTATGCAGTGCATGTGTCCGTAGACATGACAGCTTGTCCATGGAAGTTCAACTACGGCGACCATCATGTTTCATCTCGCGATTCCCACGACGCCTCTCCAACCCATAGCACCACGCCCCCCGACGTGAGCCTCACCCCTCTCGGCCGCACCGCCCCTCTGCCTTTGTGTGCATGACATGTGGGCCACCTAAAATGCGGCGAGCATCAAGTTTCTACCACAGCCACCCATGATTCCCACGACGCCGCTCGAACCCATGAAACCACACGTCCCCCAACTTGTGGCTCACCCCTCTTGGCCCCACTGCCCCTCTGCCTACGGGAGCATTACATGTGGACCAGTCACCTATCGGGTCCACATGTTATTGACTCAAAGGTAGGTGTAGTAAGGCGATGAAGCTCAGTCCCGACGGCCCTGAGAGGGAAATGTAACTCCTGCGCCAGGGCTTGTGGTGCTCCCGCAGCACGAACTCGTGCCAAACTCGAGATTTGTTTCTTTACTATACATGCACGCAACAATTTAATGGACATTCTAATCTCAACATGTGATGGGGAGCTCTAAATTTGAATTTGAAACTTATAAAACGAAAAGATTCAAAACAAATAAACTAGGAGAGAGGGAGTATATCGTAGGATGTGTCCCATACAAAAAAAGTCCCCTGGTTTGTCACCGTGCAGATGCGGTTAGAAAGGAGCACAGCGTCTTCCTACTCGTACGGCAACAAATTGGCGGCAGACAGCATGGTCCGCCTTTGACCGGCATGTGCAAGGTTCATGCTATCTTATTCAATCTCACCATGGTTCCATCGTACCAATTCATGCGGTGGCCCGTTGCATGGCTGATCCCAATGTTGGACAAAGGTTCTACGGGAACGGTTTCACCGTTGTAAATGTTGTGCAAATTGATGTTGGTACCCTCCCGTACATATGCAAGCCAATCTCCACTCGCACCGAGCCTAACCTGTGAAACAGTGGGCAGGGGGAGAATTAGGAAATGGACACGGAAGTAGTCTTTAGAATGCATTTACTACGTGATGAAACTCATCTTACCTGCTCATCGGAGGAAACCTGAGTGCCCCTCAACGTCGGCATCTCAAGGGGCATCAACTTGCAACTACGGCCACGCCGCGCTGGAGAGACCCCCAAGGAAACATCCTCGTGCGTTCCACGGAACATCAAGATGCATTTGTATGAGTAGTTTATCTTGTGAGAGAAAAGGATGAACGAGGGAAGGCCTCTAGAGATAGAGATGGACACTACTACTACCAATGTGCTGGCCCATGCGTTGTAATGGATCCAAAGTAGTAGAATAATACTTGTTCACGTGCTTGAAATATAAACACTCTAGTTTTGATATACATGTGTCAGCAGACATGACAGCTTGTCCATGGAAGTTGAACCACAGTGACCATCACGTTTCTTGTTTCTACCACTAAGCCACTGAAGTCCGGTCCCGTGGGCCCCGAGAGGGAAATGTAACTCCTGCGGCAGGCCTTGTGGTGCTCCCACGGTACGAGCTCGTGCCAAAACTAGAATTTGTTTCTTACTACTGCCAACTAGTACTAGTAAGGTACACGTGCATTTCACGCATGAGATTTTGGTGGTTTGTGCATTATGCTTCTACATGTGGAGCTTTCTGGATTCTAACATGTGGCAAAATCTGGTGGAATGTAAGGTTAGGCAAGTTTGATTAACTTAGGCGAGTGTTTGATTCAAGCCACACTAAGGCCCCACATGACATACACACAAAAAATGTGGCAAGATTCCCTTAGGCTTGCCAACTTGTTTCTCTCGTTTTGAAGAACTAATAACTTTGCCTAAGATTAGTTGTGGCAAAGTTAGGGTCTGTTTGATTCAAAGGATTTTCATAGGATCTTTGAAGGATTAGAATCCTTAGGAATTTTTCCTACGTTGGTCGTTTGATTCGTAGGATTGAATCATGTAGAATATTTTCCTAAGGATTCATTTGTACTATGTTTCACAGGAATTCTAACATGCACTCCAACCTCTTGAAAGAAATCCTTTGTTTTTCATGTGACACAATCAAACAAACTCAAATCCTATAGGGATCCAATGAACATGCCATTCCAATCCCACCTTTTTCCTATTCCTGTGTTTCTGCAATCCTATGAATCAAAGAGGCCCTTAGTCATGAATTAAGTTCAACCATGGAGTCTTCTAGATTATACATGTGGCAGAATCTAGTGGATGATATCCAACAGCCAGTAGTGCTCGGATTTTCCATCTTTGTACCATTGGATTGGCTTCATCCAACGACCAACTTTCAAAGTTTTTCACACACTATATAGGGGGTATAGATATAGATGTGCCGGTCCGTTGCAATGGATCCAAAGTATATATATCTAATTAGTGGAGTGCACTCTAAACACATTATCTATTTATTTTTCTCTAACCTTCCGTAGCCATGCAACCAAGCCACATAAGCTTCATGGGTGCCCCCCACATCATATTATTCATACTACGTTGATTGAAAAATAGATAAATCGCCCAAAACAAGATCTTCCCGTTTTTTATTCCTACGATATTGTGTCGTGCACATACCTACTAGTTGTATAGTGGTAGTACTAGTAATATAGTATTAGGAGTACAAACTTGGTACTAGTAGGAGTAGTACTAGTACGGAATGCTCCTACTCTATCAACGAGCCCCGTCTGACACCAAATTTCTTGGCTTCCGTGCTACAGCTAGATCTTCCCCTCGTTTCTTTTTTCCAACCCGGCGGCGGGCGGGGTGTCGGTTTGCTCAACGACGGTCCCACATGAAAGTGAAAATGCTAGGCAACACGCCATCCCTAAGCCATGTGTCGTGCCGGATGGGCCGTGTTGTACTCCCGATTCCCGGGCGTGTGGGGGTGCGACGCGAACGCGACAGGCCTTTTCCTTTTACTAGCAATGTGCTCGTGCGTTGCGACGGATCCAAAGTAGTAGAATAGTAGTATTTGTTCACAAATTTGAAATAAATCACTATTGTTTTGATATACTCCTAATATATTACTCCCTCCGTACCTAAATATTTGTCTTTTTGAGATTTCAAATGGACTATCACATACGGACTATATAGACATATTCTAGTGTTTCTAGCAAGATGCTCGCGCGTTGCACGAAGTTGATGGAAAAGGTAAGCACAACTTATAAATTGACGGATGGAGTACTAGTTACAGTGATGCATATAATTAAGCAAAGGGATCACACATGTCGGTATTGACTGGAACAAGAATGCAACAGCACAGAATTAAGGCCACGAGGATGCGATCGCAGTGGTGGTTACAGAAGGCAAGAAGAAAGATGGATCCACGAACATACGACCTCCTCCTCCTCAACTTAGTGCGTCGGGCCACCGACCGGCGGCTAAGGAGCGACGGCTTTTGTGGCGAGGTCGAGGTGCTTCTCAGCAAAGGCATCCAAGGCTTCTAGCCGGTTGAGGAAGGCCAACGTCGTAGCGTCCTCACTGGCCTTGTAGATACCTATGTACACGATTTCCTTGTACATGTGGATGTGTAGGTCGACGAATTCTTGCAGGGCGAGGCGCCTCGCGGCGAGCGCGACCTCCAGGTGGACATTCTTCATGGCGTCGGCGGGCAGTCGCAGGGCCACCAGTGCTTGAAAGAGGTTCCGGCCATGGAGGCCGATTAGGGTGGCAGGCAATGAGGAGCCCGGGCGCGCGGGCTGGAGGAGTACGGCGATGTCGTCCGCAAGCTTCTTAAGGACGGTGAACTTGTTGCTGGTGCAATGATCATCTGGTCCAACTAAGAGTCGTAGTTGGCGTCGAAGGCGGCCATCCACCAGCCGGTCTCCAACACCGTCAGGAGACGATCCTCGGCGCCATGCCGCAGGCCGGTGTCGTGGACCATCTGGCGCAGCCGCTGGCCGCTCACGAGCATCGCCGCCATGGGTCTGGAGTGAGCTCTTTTGCGCTTAGTGTAGGTGCTTAGGCAAATGCTTAGGTGCGTACGATGTGGTAGATGCATTGGAATGGAGGGGCGCCTTTATATGAGGGCAATGAGGGCAAACTGCGTTGCATTCACATCGTGCAACCTCTTTTCCCAGACCTCCTCCCATTACTTCCCTCATGCATTAATTGAAGAAGGATGCATTGGCCGTTGAACATATCGGGAACCGCTACTCCCTCCCTCGTCTGCATTAAAGCCGTATCGGGAACTGCGCCGCCGCTGTCAAATCGAATACTCCCTCCGTCTAGGTGAGTATTAAGTCATCTTACGAAAACCAAATAGTAAACACATAGGCGTGGTGCATTAACTCTCACATTGTTTCTTATTTTTTGACATAAATAGAGGAATCAACCAAGAAGAGATGTGGGGCTTGTATGCTTTTAATGACTTGAGACTATCAAACATGACATGCAGTGGTCAGTTCGTTGCACAAGAACAAATACAACCCACGTCAGCACACACTCATCTTAGGTTGGTTGTAATGGGGAGTATCATATAGTAGTATCATGCATATGATACTAGTGTATGATACTACCTCCCTAATGCATAGTATCATATATTAGTATCATGTAGTACTCTATTTATTGTCATGCATGACACAAAGTAGCATAGCATTTATTATGATACGGTATCATAATATGATACTCCATCATCTCTTTCTTCATTTAATGCTACGACACCTCATCAAAATTGCCTAGTTGGCATGCATGATACTAGCTATGATACTACCATTACGATCAGCCTTATATAGCATCACATCCAATGGCTATAAAAGATGAATGAGACCAAATTATATCTCACCTAGATGAGTTCTAGCAAAACTGTATTAATAATAATTAGTACTCCTGCGCCATGTATCATATATTAGTATCATGTAGTACTTTATTTATTTATGAGGTATCCAGATGGCACTGCACCGCCAAGAAAAGAGGGTAATATCAAAATTATGGACTACTTTTTTGAGTATGTTGGTAAGGTACGGTCATAGTCAGTTGTTGAAATCTCTAAAAAGACAAATACTCCCTCCGTCCGGAAATACTTGTCATCAAAATGGATAAAAGGAAATGTATCTAGACGTGTTTTAGTTTTAGATACATCTCTTTTTATCCATTTTGATGACAAGTATTTTCGGACAAAGGGAGTAGAAAATAGAGTTGGTGATGATGGTGTGCGTGCCATCCTGCAATATAGGCCGTCGGATTTATATCTAACGGATAGGAAAGAAACTATGGCAATTTTGCAAAAATATACCCACACGTCTCTCCACATTTGTAAATAAGGCCTTCCCTCATTCAACCTTTTCTCTCACAAGATAAACTACTCATACAAATGCATCTTGATGTTCCGTGCAACGCACGGGTAGCTAGCTTATTTCTTTTAAAATAGTGGCTACGATAATTGGGTTGAAGTGATATATTTTATGTCTGCCCCGAATGATTTCAGATTCACTAGTAGTAACAAAGATAAAGTTGCCTTGTTAATTAACAGAAAACAGGGTGAAAACTATCACATGAGGCCGGTAAAAACAAGGCACACTGGGTTCAGCGTCATCGTCACTACAGCTGTGCGCGCGCGAGAAGTCTACATATCGAGGGGGCTACCGAGCGAGGCACCGAGACACAATGTTTGAGAGAGAAACCAATTGACAGATTATGATCAGATCGAGTTGTCACCCTTCTGCTGTCATTGTTGGGGGGGAGGGAGAGAAAGATGTATCGAGAGTGTGCGCGGTAGGCACAGAGGCACAACTAGCGTGTGTGTGTGTGTTTGAAAGAGGAGTAGATAGATTATTATCAAGATTGATGTGCCACCCTACTAGCTCCTTCGGTGCCGGGTAGTGTGTGTGTGTATGTTTGAGAGAGAAGCCAGTCGATAGATTAGTATCAAGATCGAGGTGTCACCCTACTCCTTCGGTGTTGGGAAGTGTGGGTGTGTGGGGAGGGGGGCAGTGACACTCACATATCTCTACTCTTATAAAAAACAGAGTTGGTGATGATGGTGTTCCTGCCATCCTGCAATATAGGCCATCCAGTTTATATCCGACGGACAGGAAGGAAACTATGGCCATTTTGCAAAAAGATACCCACACCCCTCTCCGCATTTGCAAATAAGGCATTCCCTCGTTCATCCTTTTCTCCCACAAGATAAACTTCTCATACAAATGCATCTTGATGTTCCGTGCAACGCATGGGCATCTTGCTAGTAGGGAGAAGAAGTTTGTGTGACACATATCTAGCTATATTAAGGGATAGGTAGATAGCATATGTGTGAGAGACATTAGTGGCTGTGGGTGGGGGAATTAAAGGGGTGGGCGTGTTAGACATAGAGAGCGTGTGTGTTTCTGTCTAAGAGACTTGTAGGACGGGGTAGAAAGACGAATTTAACCCTGACGGAGGGAGAGAAATACACGAAGTGCGCGTGTGTGATTCCGATGCCCACAGGGAAATGAGATATGTATGCGTGTGAGAGAGATTGCACAATTCATTCACGTATCACTATCTAGCGATCGTGGATGTGCATCGCTTGAACATAAGTCAATATCTACTTCGTATCGTGGCCAAAGGTACAATATCGATTCAACGCTATAAAGATTGGACACTCACATATCACATTTTTTTCTATTTAAATAAGCCTTTTTAGTTGTGCATGCCAAAGTTACAGTGATGTTTCTTCAAACAATCAATGTAGCTATCATGAACATGCACCATTGTTACTCTTGCATTCAAATTCATTAGTCTTGGATGATTTAAGTTTCTATTTTGAAGTAATATATGCAATATTCATATATGAATTCAACGGGTACGCAATTTATGAAATGGAGGCTATGTAATCATATGAGGTAACACTTTTAAGTAGCTGACTACAATATCCATTTCTTTTTGTGCGCCTCTACACTAACACGGTAATGCATTATGTTTAAAGTAAATAACCAATGGCACTAAATTATCTATTTACACGAGAAATACATAGGTTGAGCATTTGATCCCTTTTTTGTGAACGCGCCACTACACCCGTACGATTGGCCGCGCCCGTGTGAACGTCCAAGTTATTGGCGCATCATCCCGAGTTATTGTCTTTTTTCTGGGGTGGACTTCACACCAGTTATTAACTGCTGACGCGTGCCCCGTGTACACAGTCTAGCATGACCTTCCCGCTAGCACGGTCCAAAATTAGTTGAAACTGGATACGAACGATCCCGCTGGCA
This sequence comes from Triticum dicoccoides, assembly GCF_002162155.2. NCBI lineage: Eukaryota > Viridiplantae > Streptophyta > Magnoliopsida > Poales > Poaceae > Triticum > Triticum dicoccoides. Next base: position 301,945,769 of record NC_041384.1, read on the forward strand.
GCAAAATCTCCCGCCTCCTTCTAAAATTTCCGCCACCTTAGTCTTTAGCATGTGAAATCCCCCTTTTGTCCTTGGTGCACGGAGACCAATAGTTACAATACCGCCCTCATCTACATGATAGGTCGGGGCTGCTTTGGTAACTTCCGGTTCCCCCACTACACGGCAACCCCATTTCCTCTCCCCCTCCTGCAAAGACGACTAACTCCATAGCACCAGAGCATCTTACATCACACCGTCCGTACTTCATCGCCCTTTCTCCCCTCCCCTCTCGAAACCCTAGACTGCTCATCCACCGGCGTACCATAGCCCATTCACTGCCAGCGGTGTCCACCTCGCCGGATCTGCTTCTGCGGCCGCATCTGCCCCTACCACCTCCCCTAGAAACAAGTAGACTGCTCATCCACCACTGTACCACAGCCCATTCAGTGACGGCCTTGTCCACGGCGCCAGATCTGCTTCGCCGGTACTCTCGTCAACCGCTGCGCATCTGCAGCGACTCATTCGTACTCCCCACCGGAGACGCTTCATCCACACACCCCGGAGACGCTTCGTCCACACCCCCCGGAGCCGCCCCACCAACGCACCCGTCGACGGCCTCTGATCCTCTTCGCCGACACCTTCCTCAACCCTACCGGAGCCGCTTCGCCGACACCTTCCTCAACCCTACCGGAGTAGCTTCGCCTATATCATTCTCAACCCTACCGGGGCCGCTTTGCCAACTCACAAGTCCACGGCCTCAGATCCGCTTCCTCGCACCCTCATCCAACCTACCGGAGCAGCTTCTGACGCCCCATCCACGGCCGCAGATCCGCATCATCGACACCACCCTTAACCCAACCACCGGAGCAGCTTCTGACGCCCCGTCCACGGCCGCAGATCCGCATCATCGACACCATCCTTAACCCAACCACCGGAGCAGCTTCACCTACGCCCTCGTCCACGGCCATAGATCTGCTTCGCCCACACCGTAGTCCACCCTACCGGAGCCGCTCCACAAACACCCTACTCGACGGTTCTAGATCTCCTTACCGGACCCCGACAGCCAGCGCAGCATCATCACCCTCGACGTTTCTAACCTGATTCCCACAGTCTGGAGAGATGCCAAGCACCGCCATGGCCTAGGTACTTGTCACCTTTAAACCCGTCCAGCATCACCTGCCCGATGTACTTCAAATATACTAACCAGTCACTATTACCTGTTATGCAGCTGGCAAAAACTACAAGAACGATGTTTCTTCTGGATCTAACAGCTTGGCCAACCAAGATCCTGGACTGAGGCATTGCTATGATCTTGTAAGCGCATCTCTCTCTCTTGTATTGTTCTGTGCCTGCCAGCGTGCTTTGCTAGGATTTTCGACCATTAATCCCTTTGTGCAGACAATGATTTCTACTACTGGCTGCTAAATTAGATATGTAAATGTCATACATGATACTACCTCGTACCTCCGTTCCTAAATATAAGTCTTTCTAGAGATTCCAATATAGGCTACATACAGAGCAAAATGAGTGAATCTACACTCGAAAATGCATCTATATACATCTGTATGTGGTCCATACTGGAATTTCTACAAAGACATATATTTAGGAACAGGGGCAGTACATTACACAAAATCATAGGTGGCATGTGGGAATTCCAGTGCACTACATTAGGCTCCCTTAGAGTGACTGTTAGTCCAGCATACAGAGTCATGGCTAGTTTATGGTACGCACACAATCATTAATTGGTGGTTTAAATATGCGCAAGGGATATGCAATGTAGTATCATGTAGAGATGTCTGAAATTAGCCATGTCAACTTGCAGATAGGGTTACACAATGAAAAAGTACAAGATGTATGTAGCAATTTCATGGAACATCGCAAAAAAAGGAGAGGCATCGGTGAGCCTATACAGTGTGCCATGGTACGTCACTCCTCCATTGCAATCATCGTGACATGTTATTTGTATGCCAGTTCTATTAGCCAAGTTTCTTAGGGACAGTTATTACGAGTTATCCTAAGAAAATAAGCACATGTGAATATAAGCTCCATGTAATAAGCCAACCAGTTATTTTCATTGCGTTTTCAGCTTATCTTTGGTATGATCGGTGGAAAGTCTAGATTGCATTATATTTTTTCATTTTGCTGCCCATATGGAAATTAATTTGACTTGCAAACATCACAAATTGAACCCAGTGCAGTAATTAATATGATAGGAAAATAGACCATCACTATTTGCTCAAAATGCAAATACAAAGATACCATCTACTTGGAACAATCTACTTTGGTCAATGTTTTCCATAGAGATCCCATTGCCTAATTTAAATGAAGAATGCATGACCCACATTTAAATGAAGAACAATTGTTTATTGAAATTCGATGGTCCAAGTGACTGGTTATTATCGTATAGCAGCACCACCTGAAAGCATCATATAGCAGCAGTAGTAGCTCATAGCAACTCATCATACAGCAGCAGTAGCAGTCTGCAATTCATCATATACCAGCAGCAGCTCATAGCAATTCATCATATAGCAGCAGCAGGAGCAGCTCATAGCAATTCATCATATAGCAGCAGCAGGAGCAGCTCATAGCAATTCATCATATAGCAGCAGCAGGAGCAGCTTGTAGCAACTCATCATATAGCAGCAGCAAGAGCAGCTTGTAGCAACTCATCATATAGCAGCAGCAGCAGCTCATAGCAATTCATCATATAGTAGCAGCAGCTCATAGCAACTCATCATATAGCAGCAACTCATAGCAATTCATCATATAGCAGCAGCAGCAGCTCATAGCAATGCATCATATAGCAGCAGCAGAAGCAGCTCATAGCAATGCATCATATAGTGGAAAGGGGAGAGGAGATGCAAGCGAGCAGGGCAATGAATGCTTGCGTGTTTGTTTTTACTTGAGGGTCAGGTGTGACACGGGCGTCAGTAGTTGCATTTTGAGTGCAATATAGGTAGACAACAGAGTCATTTCACCATTCCCCTTCCCTTCAATTTTTAGTGAGGTTCTACCTGAAACACCCCCTCCAAAGCGAAATTAGTTAAGCCCAAGCCCATAACTAAAAAATGACTTCTTTACATCTTTTATGGCTTATTTTGACAATATGCCCTGAAAAGGCAGAATCAAACTGGCCCTTAACCTGCAATTCAATTGTGCGTGCAATGATGAATCACTCCTGCATGCTATCTGTACATTTAGGCATCATCATACATGGCATAACCTAATACATGTGCATTCCATTGTAGAATCTGGAAATATGCAATGTTTATGTTAGTTCATACATTGCACATGATGTTTAAATGCCCCTTAAATCTGGTCAGTCAAGTGATGGTCTTTAAGCCTCCTTCTTTGCTTCTTTTCTTGATATGTAAGATTTACTCACACATCTGTTCAATTGCTTGTTTGCATCAGCCAGCCATACTAGGACTGTTTGCTTTGATTACTTGCTGCTCTTGACATAACACTCTAACAGAGCTCGTCAATGATTTAAACACTAAGGGCTGCTGTAGTGGAGCCTTGTCTAACTCATAGGTGACATAAAGGTTTGGTTTACACTACAGTAGGCTCTCCAAGAGTACTTGGAGATCCAGTTCGAAGGTATGCCTAGTTTTTACATAGTGCAGACATAGTAAATGCTCATTTCATTGTGTGCAAGTGCAAGAGATGCGGCATGTTTCATTATGTGGTGTTGTTTTGTTATAATCTCATTCTTTTGTGTTCACAGACTGGAAAGTATGCATATTTATCTTCCAAGGAGACGAGTAACTACTTTGTGTCACCTTGCAGAGGGGGTGCAATGAAGATAAGATTGAGGATTTCCGAGTACAAGATGTTAGGAAGGAGCCTTGCAAGAGAAGTAGGAGCTGCGCTGAGCCTCTTCACCTGCTAAGGTAAGTCACTGTATGCAACTCAACAGTTCAATTCCTTGTTTGTTTCAGGCATAGTTAATTTTCTCTTTTCAATTGCTTTATTTGTCCTCAGTTAATGAGATGCCCAAATAATCATGCCTGATGTTTGGTACTTGTATCACTATTAGTTGACATAATTAAAGGCCTTACCATTTAATTACTCTGCCGAAGTGTGCCTGAAGCTTTGAAGTCTATTAACCAACTTTTATTGCATGAGGCTCACAATCTAGTTTATACTACGCTAATGATTGCATAGTTTTTCCTGCTGTAGTATGTTTGTATGAAACCCTCTGCTGTTCATTATGCTCCCTAAGACTTTAATTGAGGCACAAAATGGCCAACTGCTTGCTTACTTATACGCAACGTGTTGTCTAAATTTGTAACTTGTCTGTGTTTTCGATTGGGCCCCAACATCATGCTCCTCTGGTGAGCTAAGAAGGATTTCTGTATGCAGGCTGCACAGACTATCTTTTTTATAATTTTTAAAATATCACCTGCTTATGCTTCATGACGTGTAACATTTTTTTTGAAAGTGACGTGTAACATTATTGTTAGTCATGTTTTGCCATGTAGTACAAAATAGTGTCTTGTTCGCTTCACTGTTGTAACTATATTTTTGCCCTAGTCATGTGTACTTACAGAAACATTTCAGGATGAAGTGACATCAACACAAAGATCTGCAAGCAGTGCGGCATGGTCGTTACCCAATGATTATGGATTGGAATTGGAATGTGCTGATGTTCTCGAGCATCAACTAGAGGTGGCAAGACAACGTGTACATGATTGTCAATGTATAATCAACAAGTTGAGACTAGACATGCAGGTATTAGATGCAGGAGTCAAAAAAATGAAACAAGACACTGAGGTAACCATGAAGGAATTGGAGATTTTGCAGACTGAAATTTGTGCTATCTAAATCCGGCGAATCCTATTTTCTGAAGAGATTATAGTTCAATTGGAGTTAAGTTGATGCGCGTCCATGATGTATGAGCTGTATTTGCCCAGTGTATGTAATTTGCTATTTGTGTATGCTTTATTATCACCTGTGCCGAACCATAATGCCCAGTGGGTATAATTGGTTGTAATTTCTTTATTGTATAGTGTAGGATTATTCTACCTTTCTATGCCTTGATCTCTTTGTTGTAATAGTGTAGGCTTTTTAGAGGTGATAGTATTGAGTAGGATAATTCTTTGAATATGCTATATCGTTCAAACGGGGGCCAATTCGCCCGACCATGGCCCTTCACGGGCCGTCGGATCCATGGGCCTTCTACGTCTCGTAGGATCCATGGGCCTTCTACGTCTCGTAGGATCCATGGGCCTTCTACGTCTTGTAGGATCCATGGGCCTTCTACGTCTCGTAGGATCCATGGGCCTTGTACATCTCGTAGGATCCATGGGCCGCCGGCTCATCTATGGGTCTTGTACGGGCCTTTAATGGGCCGTAGATGGGCCTTTAATGGAAATCGTACGTTTTATGGGCTGACCATAACGGGCCGTTAATAGGCCGTATTTGGTGATGCTATGAAAATGGCCCAACAGACTAACGGGACGCAAATGGGCCGACCGTAACGACGGGCTGAATTTGGCCCACAAACAAAAAATGACAGTAACGGGCCGTAAGTAACCGAATGCTGCAAATGAGCCCAAGAATAAATGGGCCCTCAGAAGGCTGAAAGTTAACTTGGGTTGGAAACGGCCCAACGGAATAACAGGCCGTTAATGGGTATAAAGTGATACACTGTTCATTACGGGACAATTTCACCATGGGCTGTTAATGGGTGTAAAGTAATACACTGTTCATTACGGGCCAGTTTCAGCATGGGTCGCTAATGGGCCAAGAGTTACAAAGGGCCTCATATGGGCCGAAAGACGTCATGGGCTATACATGGGCCAGAAGTAAAATCAGGTTGGAATCATATTGGACAGCCCAGATGACGCTACTGGGCCTAATTCGGATAGGGCGTAACGGGCCTTGGATTAGCGGGCTGTAAATGGGCTATATGCGAATAGGCCGTTAACAGGCTTTCCATGGGCCGGCCCGCCAGCTTTTGACCAAGTCAAATGGCCGGCCTTTTCACAAGAATGGGCCACTGTTGGGTCGTGCCACGTGTCGACATATCATAGGCACCTTCTGTCCAGTGAGTGGATGACATCTGTCCCAACGATGAGCCGACACGTGTTTCCTCTAGCCAATGATGATTTTACACGTGGAAAATCCCCATTGGTCGGGGCTGTTAACGGGTTATCGGATCCAAAACCCGACCCGATAGCTTAACAGCGTTCCATTATGGTGGATGCCATGTGTCGGTCACCCTTGACGAAAGCACTTCTATGACGCGCGATTTATCGTCATGGAAGTGGACACTTCCGTGATGATAATTTTGGTAATGTCATGGAACACTTCTACGATAGTACAGGCATGACTATCTTGATTCTGTCATAAATTTGTCATGGATGTACATGCATGACAAAAAAGCGACCTACTATGACAAACACGTATCATCACGGAAGTGTATTTCTTTTGTAGTGATATTGGGCATTAAGATCTATAGAGATAGATCAAGACGCTTAATTGGACTTTCACAAAGCACATACCTTGACAAAGTTTTGAAGAAGTTCAAAATGGATCAAGCAAAGAAAGGGTTCTTGCCTGTGTTACAAGGTGTGAAGTTGAGTAAGACTCAATGCCCGACCACTGCAGAAGATAGAGAGAAAATGAAAGATGTTCCCTATGCTTCAGCCATAGGCTCTATCATGTATGCAATGTTGTGTACCAGACCTGATGTGTGCCTTGCTATAAGTCTAGCAGGGAGGTACCAAAGTAATCCAGGAGTGGATCACTGGACAGCGGTCAAGAACATCCTGAAGTACCTGAAAAGGACTAAGGATATGTTTCTCGTTTATGGAGGTGACAAAGAGCTCATCGTAAATGGTTACGTTGATGCAAGCTTTGACACTGATCCGGACGATTCTAAATCGCAAACCGGATACATGTTTACATTGAACGGAGGAGCTGTCAGTTGGTGCAGTTCTAAACAAAGCGTCATGGCGGGATCTACATGTGAAGCGCAGTACATAGCTGCTTCGGAAGCAGGAAATGAAGGAGTATGGATGAAGGAGTTCATATCCGATCTAGGTGTCATACCTAGTGCATCGGGTCCAATGAAAATCTTTTGTGACAATACTGGTGCAATTGCCTTGGCGAAGGAATCCGGATTTCACAAGAGAACCAAGCACATCAAGAGACGCTTCAATTCCATCCGGGATCTAGTCCAGGTGGGAGACATCAAAATTTACAAGATACATACGGATATGAATGTTGCAGACCCGCTGACTAAGCCTCTTCCACGAGCAAAACATGATCAGCACCAAGGCACCATGGGTGTTAGAATCATTACTGTGTAATCTAGATTATTGACTCTAGTGCAAGTGGGAGACTGAAGGAAATGTGCCCTAGAGGCAATAATAAAATTATTATTTATTTCCTTATATCATGATAAATGTTTATTATTCATGCTAGAATTGTATTAACCAGAAACATAATACATGTGTGAATACATAGACAAACAGAGTGTCAATAGTATGCCTCTACTTGACTAGCTCGTTGATCAAAGATGGTTAAGTTTCCTAGCCATTGACATCGGTTGTCATTTGATTAATGGGATCACATCATTAGGAGAATGATGTGATTGACATGACCCATTCCATTAGCTTAGCAAACGATCGTTTAGTATGTTGCTATTACTTTCTTCATGACTTATACATGTTCCTATGACTATGAGATTATGCAACTCCCGTTTACCGTAGGAACACTTTGTGTGCTACCAAACATCACAACATAACTGGGTGATTATAAAGGTGCTCTACAGGTGTCTCCGAAGGTACTTGTTGGGTTGGCATATTTCGAGATTAGGATTTGTCACTCCGATTGTCGGAGAGGTATCTCTGGGCCCTCTTGGTAATGCACATCACTTAAGCCTTGCAAGCATTGCAACTAATGAGTTAGTTGTGTTGGAAATATGCCCTAGAGGCAATAATAAATTGATTATTATTATATTTCCTTGTTCATGATAATCGTTTATTATCCATGCTAGAATTGTATTGATAGGAAACTCAGATACATGTGTGGATACATAGACAACACCATGTCCCTAGTAAGCCTCTAGTTGACTAGCTCGTTAATCAATAGATGGTTACGGTTTCCTGACCATGGACATTGGATGTCGTTGATAACGGGATCACATCATTAGGAGAATGATGTGATGGACAAGACCCAATCCTAAGCCTAGCACAAGATCATGTAGTTCGTATGCTAAAGCTTTTCTAATGTCAAGTATCATTTCCTTAGACCATGAGATTGTGCAACTCCCGGATACCGTAGGAGTGCTTTGGGTGTGCCAAACGTCACAACGTAACTGGGTGGCTATAAAGGTACACTACGGGTATCTCTGATAGTGTCTGTTGGGTTGGCACGAATCGAGATTGGGATTTTGTCACTCCGTGTAAACGGAGAGGTATCTCTGGGCCCACTCGGTAGGACATCATCATAATGTGCACAATGTGACCAAGGGGTTGATCACGGGATGATGTGTTATGGAACGAGTAAAGAGACTTGCCGGTAACGAGATTGAACAAGGTATCGGTATACCGACGATCGAATCTCGGGCAAGTACCATACCGCTAGACAAAGGGAATTGTATACGGGATTGATTGAGTCCTTGACATCGTGGTTCATCCGATGAGATCATCGTGGAACATGTGGGAGCCAACATGGGTATCCAGATCCCGCTGTTGGTTATTGACCGGAGAACATCTCGGTCATGACTACATATCTCCCGAACCCGTAGGGTCTACACACTTAAGGTTCGATGACGCTAGGGTTATAAAGGAAGTTTGTATGTGGTTACCGAATGTTGTTCGGAGTCCCGGATGAGATCCCGGACGTCACGAGGAGTTCCGGAATGGTCCGGAGGTAAAGATTTATATATAGGAAGTCCTGTTTCGGCCATCGGGACAAGTTTCGGGGTCATCGGTATTGTATCGGGACCACCGGAAGGGTCCCGGGGGCCCACCGGGTGGGGCCACCTGCCCCGGGGGGCCACATGGGCTGTACGGGTGCGCCTTGGCCTACATGGGCCAAGGGCACCAGCCCCTAGAGGCCCATGCGCCAAGATATAGGAAAAAGGGGAGAGTCCTAAAGGGGGAAGGCACCTCCGAGGTGCCTTGGGGAGGATGGACTCCTCCCCCCTCTTAGCTGCACCCCTTCCTTGGAGGAAGGGGCAAGGCTGCGCCTCCCCCCTCTCCCCTGCCCCTATATATAGTGGAGGGGGGGGGGAGGGCATCCACACCTGAGCCCTTGGCGCCTCCCTCCCTCCCGTGACACCTCCTCCTCTCCCGTAGGTGCTTGGCGAAGCCCTGCAGGATTGCCACGCTCCTCCATCACCACCACGCCGTTGTGCTGCTGCTGGATGGAGTCTTCCTCAACCTCTCCCTCTCTCCTTGCTGGATCAAGGCGTGGGAGACATCGTCGAGCTGTACGTGTGTTGAACGCGGAGGTGCCGTCCGTTCGGCACTAGGATCATCGGTGATCTGAATCACGACGAGTACGACTCCATCAACCCCGTTCACTTGAACGCTTCCGCTTAGCGATCTACAAGGGTATGTAGATGCACTCTCCTTCCCCTCGTTGCTAGTCTCTCCATAGATAGATCTTGGTGACACGTAGGAAAATTTTGAATTTCTTCTACATTCCCCAACAGTGGCATCATGAGCTAGGTCTATTGCGTAGATTCTTTGCACGAGTAGAACACAAAGTAGTTGTGGGCGTCGATATTGTTCAATATGCTTGCCGTTACTAGTCTTATCTTGATTCGGCGGCATCGTGGGATGAAGCGGCCCGGACCAACCTTACACGTACGCTTACGTGAGACCGGTTCCACCGACAAACATGCACTAGTTGCATAAGGTGGCTGGCGGGTGTCTGTCTCTCCCACTTTAGTCGAATCGGATTCGATGAAAAGGGTCCTTATGAAGGGTAAATAGCAAATTGGCATATCACGTTGTGGTTCATGCGTAGGTAAGAAACGTTCTTGCTAGAAACCCATAGCAGCCACGTAAAACATGCAAACAACAATTAGAGGACGTCTAACTTGTTTTTGCAGGGTATGCTATGTGATGTGATATGGCCAAAGGATGTGATGAATGATATATGTGATGTATGAGATTGATCATGTTCTTGTAATAGGAATCACGACTTGCATGTTGATGAGTATGACAACCGGCAGGAGCCATAGGAGTTGTCTTAATTTATTTGTGACCTGCGTGTCAACTTAAACGTCATGTAATTACTTTACTTTATTGCTAACCGTTAGCCATAGTAGTAGAAGTAATAGTTGGCGAGGCAACTTCATGAAGACACGATGATGGAGATCACGATGATGGAGATCATGGTGTCATGCCGGTGACGATGATGATCATGGAGCCCCGAAGATGGAGATCAAAAGGAGCAAAGTGATGATGGCCATATCATGTCACTATTTGATTGCATGTGATGTTTATCATGTTTATACATCTTATTTGCTTAGAACGACGGTAGTAAATAAGATGATCCCTTACAACAATTTCAAGAAGTGTTCTCCCCTAACTGTGCACCGTTGCGACAGTTCGTGTTTCGAAGCACCACGTGATGATCGGGTGTTAGATTCTAACGTTCACGTACAACGGGTGTAAGACAGATTTACACACGCGAAACACTTAGGGTTAACTTGACGAGCCTAGCATGTACAGACATGGCCTCGGAACACGGAGACCGAAAGGTCGAACATGAGTCGTATAGAAGATACGATCAACATGAAGATGTTCACCGATGATGACTAGTCCGTCTCACGTGATGATCGGACACGGCCTAGTTTGACTCGGATCATGTAATCACTTAGATGACTAGAGGGATGTCTATCTAAGTGGGAGTTCATAAGATGAACTTAATTATCCTGAACATAGTCAAAAGGTTTTTGCAAATTATGTCGTAGCTCACGCTATAGTTCTACTGTTTAGATATGTTCCTAGAGAAAAATTAGTTGAAAGTTGATAGTAGCAATTATGCGGACTAGGTCCGTAAACCGAGGATTGTCCTCATTGCTTCATAGAAGGCTTATGTCCTTAATGCACCGCTCAGTGTGCTGAACCTCGAACGTTGTCTGTGGTTGTTGCGAACATCTGACATACACGTTTTGATAACTACGTGATAGTTCAGTTAAACGGTTTAGAGTTGAGGCACCAAAGACGTTTTTGAAACATCGCGAAACATATGAGATGTTTTGAGGGCTGAAATTGGGATTTCAGGCTCGTGCCCATGTCAAGAGGTATAAGACCTCCGATGACTTTCTTAACCTGCAAACTAAGGAGAAAAGCTCAATTGTTGAGCTTGTGCTCAGATTGTCTGAGTACAACAATCATTTGAATCGAGTGGGAGTTGATCTTCCAGATAAGACAGTGATGGTTCTCCAAAGTCATTGCCACCAAGATGTTAGAGCTTCGTGATGAACTATAACATATCAGGGATAGATATGATGATCCTTGAGGTATTCGCGATGTTTGACACCGCGAAAGTAGAAATCAAGAAGGAGCATCAATTGTTGATGGTTGGTGAAACCACTAGTTTCAAGAAGGGCAAGGGCAAGAAGGGATACTTCATGAAACGGCAAATCAGCTGCTGCTCTAGTGAAGAAACCCAAGGTAAAACCCAAACCCGAGACTAAGTGCTTCTGTAATAAGGGGAACAACCACTAGAGCAGAATTACCCTAGATACTTGGTAGATAAGAAGGCTGGCAAGGTCGATAGAAGTATATTGGATATACATTGTGTTAATGTGTACTTTTCTAGTACTCCTAGTAGCACCAGGGTATTAGATACCGGTTCGGTTGCTAAGTGTTAGTAACTCGAAATAAAAGCTACGGCATAAAACAGAGACTAGCTAAAGGTGAGCTGACGATACGTGTTGGAAGTGTTTCCAAGTTTGATGTGATCTAACATCGCACGCTCCCTCTACCATCAAAGATTAGTATTAAACCTGAATAAGTGCTCTTGCACCTAAAGGAATGGTTTATTGATTTTTGATTGTAGGGATACACATTTTCATGCCAAAAGATATAAGATAGTAATGATAGTACCACTTACTTGTGGCACTGCCATGTAAGTCATAATGGTATAAAACGCATGAAGAAGCTCCATGTTGATGGATCTTTGGACTCACTCGTTTTTGAAAAGTTTGAGACATGCGAACCATGTCTATTGGTGTATATGCATGAAGAAACTCCATGCAAATGGACCATTTTGACTCACTTGATTTTGAATCACTTGGGACATGCAAATCATACCACATGGGCAAGATGACTGAAAAGCCTCGTTTTCAGTAAGATGGAACAAGATAGCAACTTGTTGGAAGTAACACATTTTGATGTGTGCAGTCCAATGAGTGCTGAGGCATGCAGTGAATATCGTTATGTTCTTACTTCACAGATGATTCGAGTAGATGTTGAGAATATTTACTTGATGAAACACAAGTCTGAATTATTGAATGGTTCAAATAATTTCAGAGTGAAGTAGAAGATCATTGTGACAAGAGGATAAAATGTCTATGATATGATCATAGAGATGAATATCTGAATTACGAGTTTGGCACAGAATTAAGACATTGTGGAAATAGTTTCACAACTAATACAGCCTGGAACACCATAGTGTGATGGTGTGTCCGAACGTCATAACTGCACCCTATTGGATATGACGCATACCATGATGTCTCTTATCGAAGTACCACTATAGTTTATGGGTTAGGCATTAGAGACAACCACATTCACTTTAAATAGGACACCACGTAATTCCGATGAGATGACACCATATGAACTATGGTTTAGGGAAACCTAGGCTGTCATTTCTTAAAAGTTTGGGGCTGCGACGCTTATGTGAAAAAGTTTCAGGCTGATAAGCTCGAACCCAAAGCGGATAAATGCATCTTCATAGGAAACCCAAAACAGTTGGGTATACCTCCTAATTCAGATCCGAAAGCAATATGGATTGCTTCTAGAATCGGGTCCTTTCTCGAGGAAAAGTTTCTCTCGAAAGAATTGAGTGGGAGGATGGTGGAGACTTGATGAGGTTATTGAACCGTCACTTCAACAAATGTGTAGCAGGGCACAGGAAGTTGTTCCTGTGGCACCTACACCAATTGAAGTGGAAGCTTATGATAGTGATCATGAAGTTTCGGATCAAGTCACTACCGAACCTCGTAGGGTGACAAGGATACGTACTACTTCAGAGTGGTACAGTAATCCTGTCTTGAAGGTCATGTTGCTAGACAACAATGAACCTACGAGCTATGGAGAAGCGATGGTGGGCCCAAATTCCGACAAATGGTTAGAAGCCATGAAATCCGAGATAGGATCCATGTATGAAAACAAAGTGTAGACTTTGGAAGAACTACTTGATGGTCGTAAGGCTGTTAGGTACATATGGATCTTTAAGAAGAAGACGGACGTGGATGGTAATGTCACCGTCCATGAAGCTCGACTTGTGGCGAAAAGTTTTTCACAAGTTCAAGGAGTTGACTACGATGAGATTTTCTCATCCGTAGCGATGCTTAAAGTCCGTCGGATTCATGTTAGCATTAGCTGTATTTATGAAATCTGGCAGAAGGATATCAAAACGAGTTTCCTTACCAGTTTTCGTGAGGAAAGATTGTAGGTAATACAATCAGAAAGTTTTTGTCGATCCTAAGGATGCTAAAAGGTATGCTAGCTCCAGCGATCCTTCTAAGGACTGGAGTGAGCATCTCGGAGTTGGAATGTATGCTTTGATGATGATCAAAGATTTTGGGTGTATACAAAGTTTATGAGAAACTTGTATTTCCAAAGAAGTGAGTGGGAGCACTATAGAATTTCTGATGAGTATATGTTGTTGACATATTAATGATCAGAAATGACGTAGAATTTCTGGAAAGCATATAGGGTTATTTGGAAAGTGTTTTCAATGGAAAACCTGGATTAAGCTACTTGAACATTGAGCATCAAGATCTATAAGGATAGATCAAAACGCTTAATAGTACTTTCAAATGAGCACATGCCTTGACATGATCTTGAAGGTGTTCAAGATGGATCAGTCAAAGAAGGAGTTCTTGCCTGAGTTGTAAGGTATGAAGTTAAGACTTAAAGCTCGACCATGGCAGAATAGAGAGAAAGGAACGAAGGTCGTCCCCTATGCTTAAGACATAGGCTCTATAGTATGCTATGCTGTGTACCGCACCTGAAGTGTGCTTTACCATGAGTCAGTCAAGGGGTACAAGAGTGATCCAAGAATGGATCACAGGACAGCGGTCAAAGTTATCCTTAGTAACTAGTGGACTAAGGAATTTTCTCAATTATGGAGGTGGTAAAAGAGTTCGTCGTAAAGGGTTACGTCGATGCAAGCTTAACACCTATCCGGATAGCTCTGAGTAGAGATACCGGATACGTATAATGGAGCAACAATTTAGAATAGCTCCAAGTAGAACAGTTATTTGGAATAGCTCCAAATAGAACGTGGTAGCTGCATCTAGGAGATGACATAGAGATTTGTAAAGCACACACGGATCTGAAAGGTTCAGACCCGTTGACTATAACCTCTCTCACAAGCATAACATGATCAAACCCAGAACTCATCGAGTGTTAATCACATGTTAAATGTGAACTAGATTATTGACTCTAGTAAACTCTTTGGGTGTTAGTCACATGGGGATGTGACCTTGAGTGTTAATCACATATCGATGTGAACTAGATTATTGGCTCTAGTGCAAGTGGGAGACTGTTGGAAATATGCCCTAGAGGCAATAATAAATTGATTATTATTATATTTCCTTGTTCATGATAATCGTTTATTATCCATGCTAGAATTGTATTGATAGGAAACTCAGATACATGTGTGGATACATAGACAACACCATGTCCCTAGTAAGCCTCTAGTTGACTAGCTCGTTAATCAATAGATGGTTACGGTTTCCTGACCATGGACATTGGATGTCGTTGATAACGGGATCACATCATTAGGAGAATGATGTGATGGACAAGACCCAATCCTAAGCCTAGCACAAGATCATGTAGTTCGTATGCTAAAGCTTTTCTAATGTCAAGTATCATTTCCTTAGACCATGAGATTGTGCAACTCCCGGATACCGTAGGAGTTCTTTGGGTGTGCCAAACGTCACAACGTAACTGGGTGGCTATAAAGGTACACTACGGGTATCTCTGAAAGTGTCTGTTGGGTTGGCACGAATCGAGATTGGGATTTTTGTCACTCCGTGTAAACGGAGAGGTATCTCTGGGCCCACTCGGTAGGACATCATCATAATGTGCACAATGTGACCAAGGGGTTGATCACGGGATGATGTGTTACGGAACGAGTAAAGTGACTTGCAGGTAACGAGATTGAACAAGGTATCGGTATACCGACGATCGAATCTCGGGCAAGTACCATACCGTTAGACAAAGGGAATTGTATACGGGATCGATTGAGTCCTTGACATCGTGGTTCATCCGATGAGATCATCGTGGAACATGTGGGAGCCAACATGGGTATCCAGATCCCGCTGTTGGTTATTGACCGGAGAACGTCTCGGTCATGTCTGCATGTCTCCCGAACCCGTAGGGTCTACACACTTAAGGTTCGATGACGCTAGGGTTATAAAGGAAGTTTGTATGTGGTTACCGAATGTTGTTCGGAGTCCCGGATGAGATCCCGGACGTCACGAGGAGTTCCGGAATGGTCCGGAGGTAAAGATTTATATATAGGAAGTCCTGTTTCGGCCATCGGGACAAGTTTCGGGGTCATCAGTATTGTACCGGGACCACCGGAAGGGTCCCGGGGGCCCACCGGGTGGGGCCACCTGCCCCGGGGGGCCACATGGGCTGTAGGGGGTGCGCCTTGGCCTACATGGGCCAAGGGCACCAGCCCCTAGAGGCCCATGCGCCTAGATATAGGAAAAGGGGGAGAGTCCTAAAGGGGGAAGGCACCTCCGAGGTGCCTTGGGGAGGATGGACTCCTCCCCCCCTCCTTAGCCGCACCCCTTGCTTGGAGTAGGGGGCAAGGCTGCGCCTCCCCCCTCTCCCCTGCCCCTATATATAGTGGAGGGGAGGGAGGGCATCCACACCTGAGCCCTTGGCGCCTCCCTCCCTCCCGTGACACCTCCTCCTCTCCCGTAGGTGCTTGGCGAAGCCCTGCAGGATTGCCACGCTCCTCCATCACCACCACGCCGTTGTGCTGCTGCTGGATGGAGTCTTCCTCAACCTCTCCCTCTCTCCTTGCTGGATCAAGGCGTGGGAGACATCGTCGAGCTGTACGTGTGTTGAACGCGGAGGTGCCGTCCGTTCGGCACTAGGATCATCGGTGATCTGAATCACAACGAGTACGACTCCATCAACCCCGTTCACTTGAACGCTTCCGCTTAGCGATCTACAAGGGTATGTAGATGCACTCTCCTTTCTACTCGTTGCTGGTCTCTCCATAGATAGATCTTGGTGATACGTAGGAAAATTTTTGAATTTCTGCTACGTTCCCCAACAAGTTGCGGGATGATGTATTACGGAACGAGTAAAGAGACTTGTCGGTGACGAGATTGAACTAGGTATTGAGATACCAACGATCGAATCTCGGGCAAGTAACATACCGATGACAAAGGGAACAACGTATGTTGTTATGCGGTCTGACCGATAAAGATCTTCGTAGAATATGTAGGAGCCAATATGAGCATCCAGGTTCCACTATTGGTTATTGACCAGAGACGTGTCTCCGTCATGTCTACATAGTTCTCGAACCCGTAGGGTCCGCACGCTTAACGTTACGATGATAGTTATATTATGAGTTTATATGTTTTGATGTACTGAAGGTTGTTCGGAGTCCCGGATGTGATCACGGACATGACGAGGAGTCTCGAAATGGTCGAGACATGAAGATTGATATATTGGAAGCCTATGTTTGTGGTATAGGGTGGAACCCTAAGTGGAGATCTTTCACGAATTGGAGGGGGAATCCCCAAGAACAAGATGAACACAAGAGGGAAAACACTCAATTGACTAGATCCAATCACATATGCTAGATCCAATCACACAAAGAGAGATACAATGATTCAAAGACAACAAAGGAAAGATACAATGTACTAGTTCATCCCAATCCTATGAGGAATGAGGTATTGGTGATCCTATGATGGGTATCTATCCACTAGGGATCTTCTCCATAGGAGATCTTGATCTATCCACTAGGGATCTTATCCATAGGAGGTCTTGATCTCCAATGGAGAGGTCTCTCTCTCTCTCTCTCTCTCTCTCTCAAGAGGAGGAGTGGTACAAGGAGCAAAGCTCACATAGATCATGTCATATCCTTTGCTAACCCTAACAAATGACCTAGGGACGAAATATATAGGTGGCCGGAGGTGAGGGACGAGTGGAGGGGCAAAAGGGGCATCTCCCGGCCAACTCGCAGGTAGGCCAGTGTGCACGGGCTAAGTCAGCTCCGTGGGCACGGGGGACCCGTGTGCACGGGGTCTTTTGGGGCCCGTGCGCATGGGGTATCCAGAAACTCTCTAGATAGGTCGTGCGCACGGGTCCAAAAGGGCCGTGCGCGCGGGGTCCTCTGAACCGTGCTTCTTCTTCCATCTTCTCGCCTCTGTCTTCCTTGCGGTCTTCCCGTCCTTCTCCTTGGACTCGGCGAGCTTCCTTCTTTCGTGCGTTCTCCTCGTGGATGGTGTAGTTGTACTCTTCCGATTGGGTTCCTCCTCAAAGGACGTGTAGCTCCGCTCACACCTATGCATGCACACGAGAGAGGGGTCAAGTAGTATACCATCCTCGAAGGGTACAAGTGGACACGTGTAAAGGAGATGATTCACCTTTGTAAGCATGAAGTAGATGTCACACGTGTCACTTGACGAAGTGGCTCTTGACATGGTGATGTCCATAGGATGCTCTGCATCATCTCCTCCCCCCCGGGAAATATCCGACCTCGGATCGTGATCGTCATCACCATGGAAACGGTTGTCGTGGGCGGACTTGCAGTTGGACGGAATTGAAGATATGGCGCAATCCAAGTACTCCAAGGTGTCTCCGGAGTGGTATACATGCAAAAAGAGAAAACACAAGCGGCACTCAGAAATACAATGGTTACTGCACACAAAGTGTCCATCAAATAAGCATAAGTCCTTGCGGCAAGATTGTTCGTGACAAAGCGCATGAAGCTTATCAAGATGATGTAAAATGACATGTAGAGCATTCATGGGAGGAAAAGCATTCATTGTGCACACAAATGTATTGTGAATGTGATCAATGCAACCATGGTGCAAAATGATGTCATGGTGAGACGGTTTATCAATAGCATGAATATGGTAATGTATGCTCAATATGGAGAAGTTATCATGCAATTGATGGTAGGCAATATGATCATGATGTGTGAATATTCCATCAAGAAAGATCACAACAAATTTGCTAATGAAATGCACAAGTTCATATATCATGGATGACATAGAAAGACAAGATGCAACAAGGCAATCGTAATATGAGTCAATCCATGCATAAGATGCAAATTTGTCATGTGTATGATATGTCCATCGAGCATGACATGTGTGAACACAATCAACAAATATGGAGGTGTTGGTATACCGATGCTCGATGTCGTGGCATGAGTGGAGGTTCGAAGGTGCATCCAATAAGTCCGAGCGCTCCTCAACTTGAAGGTTCATGTGTTCCATCTCCTATGTCGGTCCTCCATCCAATATATGTAACATGTAGACAAGAAGAAGGAAACAACAATGAAAGAGTGACCCATCCAATATGCATATTTGAGGATGGCTCAAAGGGAAGGAGTTCACCTTTAGGAGATTCTCGCAAATGTTGGTGTTGCACATCGTGTATGCCTTCACATGACCAAATTGTCTCATGACGGTATCGCCTTGTGAATCCTTAAACATGAAAGAACATGACAAACACTCGGAAAAACAAATGAGGTTAGCAGAGATGCAAAACCTATCATTCGTGTGGTAAAATACCCAACAAGTGGATGCATCATGCTCATCATAAGAAAGTACAAGGGAGCATTTCATAGTATGGAGGCATATGATGATGCGAGGACAACCAAATACAATAGGCTCAATCAAGCAAGCATGCATCACAAGTAAAGTGTCCAAGTCTCCATGATCAATAAGCATAGATGCAACAATTGGAGGCAAGCGACAATGAACAAAATATATCATGTGAGAGGCATGAACATATACGTCATCAACCCAAGAAAGCAAGGAAAAATGGAACATGGGTGATGCGACAAAGCAAGCAATCATGTGAATCAAGGCAAGCAAGCTAGTATTGCGAAGATGCAACATACTAGAAAGAATCATGTCGAGTATGTCATGTGTGCAAATGGTGGGCATGAATAATGCACAAGACATATCACAAGCATGAAAGGAGGATATGAGCAAAATAGCATCAATAGCATGAGACACATGATAAACATGGCAATAGCAACAAGGATCTCCACCAAGCATGCAAATACACATATGAGTAACATAATTGTGAATCATGGGTAGTTGCAAGCAAGGGTCACAATTGCATGGCAAAAGCATAGAAGCAAGCATAACATGCAAAGTGAACACGGTAAAACGAGCAAGAGAGCGGTATATAGCCCATAGCCGTGCGAGAGCCAAGTGAGGGAGATGCGCGTAGTCGGTGCGCAAAGAGAGCGGTGGGAGGGATAGTTCACGGGATCCCAAGTCATCTTTGCTCTCAAGAGCTCGTTTCGTCAACTCTTGGGATTGAGAGGTTGACGAGTATATGTGAGTACCTACACAAAACAAAGACAAAGGGAAAATTGTGTGTGCGTGGTAGATCTACACATCATCCATCATGATGCGCACGTGCTTGTGTTGGTTAGCACAAAATAGCCAATGCTCAAATAAATGAGATGTGTGATATAGAAACATGTTATCCATCATGATAGGTTTGTTGTTATGTATAGCATAATGGAGACTCAAATTGTGCAATGCATCATGATATATATGTAGAGCATTGTTATTCATGGAATGCATATGGTGCAAGCAATTATGAGAATCATGCAAAGTATGGAATGCATCAAAATCTCCTCATATGTATGAGGAAACTATGGGGGTCTCCTCATGAGCATTAATGGAAACATCACATGGAGAATATTGACAACATTCAAAACAATGCATATTTGGAGCGATGTGATCATGGCATGGCATAGTAGATGAATTGCGCAAATCGTGTAAAGGAAGCATGGCAATATCATCACATGAAAAACAAAATCCAATGACCATCATCTCGTCATCTATGTCATAAGTGCAAATGGGATTGATTTTAATGGGGCATGCATAGTTACTATGTTGAGATTGAAAAGATGCAATATGGGATATCTCACTCATAGCATATGACAAGGTTAATGGATTGTCAAACATGATGTGACCAAAAGAATTTTCACATGATATCCTATGGAGCATGGCATCACAACTAGGCAACTCAACATGCTCATCATATATTTATCATAAATAGGTAAGTCATGACACGAGGAAGTCGCAGTAGCATGAAGCATGGGTATAGGTGTGTCAACATCATGCAAGCAATCATTCGTAAAATAGTCCACTAGTGGGACAAGAGAAGCACCATCACCTATGTTGCCTTTGGAGCATCGCTCATGTGTTGTAGGTGAGGTGTCGAAGACCGAGTCGTGGTCATCTTCATCTTGATGGAACCATGTGGGGGGTGCATCATCATCCACCATGGCCATCGTCGTCGTTGTAGGTATGGACTCGTCGAGGATAGGCGTGTCGTCATGTAGGAGACCTAGCACCAAAGAAAACACACTCGGAGTAGAGGTTAAGTTGTTAGAAATCATAGTGGCCTCACGTGCCGTGTCAACTACCTTACTCACTAAGTGTGGTGGCTCACTCACTCCCTCTTGGATGCTCTCAAGTGTGGGGCTAGTGGTGGTCACACTCATCCTCTCATAGGAAATGCACTCAATGTTAAAAATGGTGGAGTCACTCATATCACTCATGGTGGGGTGGCTCTCCTCACATGGGAATTGGGGCATCTCTTTATATGTGGGTGTCGGAGAGATGTAGGTGCAAATGTCTCCATGCTCAATCATGTCATGGTCGTAGCCGTGGATGAAGGCCGAAGATGGCACATCATCACTCTCCTCCAAGACCAAAGATAAGGTCTCATGTGCGGTCTCGTGGCTTGACTCGGAGTATGAGTCCAATATGGGCGTCGTCTCCATGTTGTTGAAGACGTTCATGCTCGTCGCCGTGGTCGAAGGGGATGGCCCTAGCTCAACCTTCTTGTTGCCATCTTGTTGTAGGAGGTCCATATGATGTGGCACCTCATAGCTCGTCTCCATGACCGAAGGGAAATTCCCATGTTCGGCCATCTTCCTTAAGGGGCTTTCGTAGCTGGAAGTGTTGCCCCCGCTCGTAGGTGGTTGCCTCGTTGGTGAAGATGTCGATGTAGGCGAACTCACGGGAAGTAGGCGAAGATGCCGTACGTCCAAAGGCGAAGATGCCTTGATAGCACTTGGCGAAGATGCCAAAGTGGTGGTGGTAGTAGCCATAGCGCCATCTTGGTGGTGCTCGTCTCGCGGTCTTCTCTTATGCTCATGAAGGTTGGCCTTGGCGTGAAGTAGGGCTTGTTGGGACTTGTGCATTTGCGCTTGGTGAGCATCTTCATGTTGATGGTGTCGTTGTCGCACTTGAGCTCGTAGAAGATGTTGTCCGTCGTCGTTGTGCACATGATGCTTGGAGGTGTCTTGCCCTTCATGACGATGTTGGCGATGGTCGCCAAGGAAATGTGTACGTGGACGACTTGCACTTGCATCTTGTTTGCACTCCGAAGATGATCGACTTGCTCGCCGCCGCCTTGAGGATGATGAAGGGGAAGAAGACTTGTAGTCGGCCACCATGTCTCGTAGTTGATCCTTTAGCTCGCCCAACTTGGTGTCGATGTAGTCCCTTTTCCTTGCTTTGGAGTGGTGTATGTCGATGGCGAGGTTGTCGAGGCGCTCTCGCAAGGTAGATTGTGTGCCTTGCATTTGTCATTGTAGATCGAAGATGGACGCTTTGGTGATGTAGTTGTTCACGCCGTCATTGTTGTCGAAGACCAGAGATGAAATGCCTTGCCTATCCATCACAAGACTCGCGCAAATATGAGTGGAAGAAAGGAAAGAACTAGACCAATGTACCTTATCCAGTGTTGAGGATGGATCAAAGATCACTCAATAATGTATCAAGGAAATAGCACAACTGGTACCGGATCTTGTCAATTCTCACACCTACACAAATAAGGCTTATGGTGGAGCTCGGTGAGGATAGTGGCACAAAAATTTGATGCAAAATGTTAGCAAGAGTCAATAATGTTGGAAAAGATACACAAATTCGCAAGTGAAACAAGTAGACCAATAGCAATATGTGGCACACGGAAACACACACACGGATAGATAAATGGGGTCGTGCAACTAAGGAATGAGCATAAAATGTGGAATCCACGGAAAACGCTCGTGTTGCACAACTCAAGAGAGACGCTAGCACGATTGCTCAATAGGCGGATACGACACTTGTGCACAACCTATAAGATGCAAAATGTATGAGCTTTCTATCCCAAGTATGTTATATGTATGATGTTCCCGTTGTTCTTCTCAATATGATCCAAGATGATCGGATATGACAATCTTATATGCAATGTGGTAAGATGCTATGGCTATTGCTTACAAGCTCTTTGCTCTCTTTTCTTTTTTCTTTTTGTATATGGCCACTTTGCGAAATGCACAAACCAAGATAGCGATTGTGTATATGCGGGAACAAACTTGAGGCACAAGGGATGATATGATACCGACATGATATGGTATGTATGCAATGGGAGGTGTAGATCACTAATGTGCACAAGTAACATTGTCGTCAATACTCAAATGGCTAGTCTCGATAGGCAAGTGACGCAAAAGGCTAGGGGTTATCAATGCAATTGCAAGGGGAATGTACAATGGTGTCATCGAGGTTACCGTCCTTGAAGATGGTGAGTGGCGGTGTTCTTGATGTAGATACCAAGATGATGGAGACTCGTCCCTAAGTAGCCGAAACACCTTAGGAAACAGAAAAACCGCTAACTCAAAATCTCACGGACAAAAGTCAAATGGTGGTAGCGGAGATGGCAATGTGGAAGTGGTGGTGATGGATGATGAAGAAGCAACCGTCCCTAAGTAGCCGAAACACCTTAGGAGACTCAAGTCACCACTCAAACAACCACAAATGCTAAATGAAGCAAAAAGGGGTTAGGTTGTGGAAGGCTATGGTGGTTTCGCGGATGATATGGTGGAAGGCCTAGGCAAAGATGCCAAAATGTCAAAATTTTGATGGAGTTAAATGGTGTTGGAGCCTATCTAGGTGGATGGGGGATGTCCATAGCTACTCATCGAGCTAAAGAACGCGAAAATCGGACTCCGGATGTGGAAGTTATGGGCTTAATGGTGAAGTACTCGCGGCTGCTGTAGGGGGGCCGTGCGCACGGGGTCACCTGGGACAGGCGGGTTTGGCGGATTTCTTCCCGATCTGGGCTCCAAATGGATGGATCTCTTTGCTTTGGTGTAGCTGGGGGTATGGGGGTGGTATGGGAGGGTGGGAGGTCGAAGGGACAGCGGCCGAAGCACACTGGAAGGGTCGTGCGCACGGGGTCTGTCTGGCCCGTGTGCACGGGGTCCCGATGGCCCGTGTGCACGGGGTGCTCTATGAGCGGACGAACTGCTCCAGATCCGTGGGTAATCTCGAAATTGGGGTCAAAATCGAAGGATGGAAGGTAGGGGAAGGTGGAGAAAAGCTAGATCCACTTGAAACCAAGCAAATCCATGGATCAAATCCAACAAAACATCACCAAACCAACAAAAATTGGGGCTATTTTTGGTGGGGAATTTTCGAATTTAGGACGAAATCAACAAAACTAGGCTAGAAAACAAAGAGGGGAGCTCCAATTTCGTGAGAAACCATGGCTCATGATACCAAAATGGTGTAGGGTGGAACCCTAAGTGGAGATCTTTCACGAACTGGAGGGGGAATCCCCAAGAACAAGATGAACACAAGAGGGAGAACACTCAATTTACTAGATCCAATCACACATATGCTAGATCCAATCACACAAAGAGAGATACAATGATTCAAAGACAACAAAGGAAAGATACAAGGTGCTAGTTCATCCCAATCCTATGAGGAATGAGGTCTTGGTGATCCTATGATGGGGATCTATCCACTAGGGATCTTCTCCATAGGAGGTCTTGAGGTTGGTCACTCCAAGAGGAGGTATTGATCTCCTAGTGGAGTGGATCCATGGAGCAAAGCTCTGATATGTCTATCATATCCTTTGCTAACCCTAACAAATGACCTAGGGACGAAATATATAGGTGGCTGGAGGTGAGGGACGAGTGGAGGGGCAAAAGGGGCATCTCCTGGCCAACTCGCAGGTAGGCCCATGCGCACGGGCTAAGTCAGCCCCGTGGGCACGGGGGTCCCGTGTGCACGGGGTCTTTTGGGGCCCGCGCGCACGGGGTATCCAGAAACTCTCTGGATAGGCCGTGCGCACGGGGTCCAAAAGGGTCGTGCGCACGGGGTCCTCTGAACCGTGCTTCTTCTTCCATCTTCTCGCCTCCGTCTTCCTTGCGGTCTTCCCGTCCTTCTCCTTGGACTCGGCGAGCTTCCTTCTTTCGTGCATTCTCCTCATGGATGATGTAGTTGTACTCTTCCGAATGGGTTCCTCCTCGAAGAACGTGTAGCTCCGCTCACACCTATGCATGCACACAAGAGATGGGTCAAGTAGTATACCATCCTCGAAGGGTACAAGTGGACACGTGTAAAGGAGACGATTCACCTTTGTAAGCATGAAGTAGATGTCACACGTGTCACTTGACGAAGTGGCTCTTGACATGGTGATGTCCATAGGATGCTCCGCATCAGTTTGGATATCGGAAGTGTTCCGGGTAAAATCGGGATTTTACCGGAGTACCGAGAGGTTACCGGAACCCCCCGAGAATCAAATGGGCCTTAGTGGGCCTAGGTGGGAGAGAGGAGAGGAGGCAAGGGCTGGCCGCGCGCCCCTTCCCCCCTAGTCCGAATAGGACAAGGAGAGGGGGCGGCGCCCCCCTTCCTTCCTTCTCCTCTACTCCTTCCCCCTCAAGTCCTAATCCAACTAGGAAAGGGGGGAGTCCTACTCCCAGTGGGAGTAGGACTCCTCCTGGCGCGCCCTCTCGCTTGGCCGGCCACACCCCCTTGCTCCTTTATATACGGGGGCAGGGGGCACCCTAGAGAAACAACAATTGATCATTGATCTGTTAGTCGTGTGCGGTGCCCCCCTCCACCATAGTCCACCTCGATAACACTGTAGCGGTGCTTAGGCGAAGCCCTGCGTCGGTAGAACATCAACATCGTCACCACGCCGTCGTGCTGACGAAATTCTCCCTCAACACTCGGCTGGATCGGAGTTCGAGGGACGTCATCGGGCTGAACGTGTGCTTAACTCGGAGGTGCCGTACGTTCGGTACTTGATCGGTCAGATCGTGAAGACGTACGACTACATCAACCGCGTTGTGCTAACGCTTCCGCTTTCGGTCTACGAGGGTACGTGGACAACACTCTCCCCTCCCGTTGCTATGCATCACCATGATCTTGCGTGTGCGTAGGAATATTTTTGAAATTACTACGTTCCCCAACATCACGGGGGCGGGGGCGGCGGTCACCCCCAACAGCAGCAGCATTCGCAGCCAGGGTACGGAGGGGGGGGCAACGCCAACACCAGCCCTCCCCGCCCTGGGTCGTCGGAACCCGTGGACCAGCGTGGTCCACGCTTACCACATGTCGGGCCCACGGGCCCCGGGCATCCTCAGGCCGCACCCGGCCGGACCTCAGGCGCACCTCGCCGCCGCACCGTACCAGGCGGGTGGGGGCGGCTTCGCCCCGGGTGGCTACGCGCCGGGCGGCTACGCCCCTGGTGGCTACGTGCCTCTGCCCGCGCCCCCTCCTTCGGTTACGCCCCGCCGCCCGCACCGGTTCAGCCCGGCGGCTACCCGCTTGCTCCGGCTCCATGGGATCCCGCTCTACTTGTTGCACTTCACTCGGCGCCGTCTCCCTCCAACTAGGGAGGTGGCGGTGATTGGTACATGGACACGGGGGCTACCGCCCACACGACGTTGCACCTCGGTAACCTTGCCTCTTCCTTTCCGGTCACCACTTCGAACCGCATCACCTTTGGTGATGGTTCCTCCGTACCCATTACTCATGTCGGTCATAGTTTCTTTCCGTCCAATTCTATGCCTATTAACATGACTAATGTTCTTGTCTCACCTAACCTAGTTAAAAATCTTGTCTCCGTTCGTCGTCTTGCATGTGACAATCCTCTCACCGTTGAATTTGATGACCTTGGTTTCTCTGTGAAGGGCGCCCGTACGCGGATGGTGCTCCACCGATGTGACAGCCCTGACGACTTATACCAGGTGCACTCCGCCTCCACCACCACCACCACTGCCTCTCCCGTCGCCCTCGCCACCGGTGTCGACCTCTGGCATGCATTCTTGGGTCACCCCAACTCCACCGTCCTTCGCCAGATTCTCAAGAGTTTTTCTTTTTCATGTAATAAATTCGACGAGCACACATGTCATGCTTGCCGTCTCGGCAAACATGTTCGTCGACCGTTTAGCGAGTCAAACACTATTTCTTCTTTTCCGTTTCAGTTAATCCATAGTGATGTTTGGACTTCTCCAGTTGCGAGCAACATCGGTTTCTTGTATTATCTCGTTTTACTTGATGATTTCTCTCATTTTGCGTGGACGTTTCTGCTCTGTCGCAAATCCGATGTTCTCGCCACCCTCACAGCCTTTTACTCCTACATCACTACCCAGTTCGGGCGCCCTATCCTCGCCCTCCAGACTGACAACGGCAAAGAGTTTGACAACGCTGACACTCGCCATCTTCTCGCCTCTCACGGCACCACTTTTCGTCTCACGTGCCCCTAGACATCTCAGCAGAACGGCCGCGCCGAGCGGATCCTTCGCACTCTTAACAACTGCGTTCCATGTTGTTGTTTCACTCCAACGTGCCCCCTCGGTTCTGGCCTGATGCTCTCTCCACCGCCACTCTCCTAGTCAACATTAGGCCTTGTCGTCCACGCTGGAACTACACCCCCCACCAACTTATTTTTGGTTCCCCTCCTTCCTACGATGGTCTTCGCATCTTCCGATGTTTGTGTTATCCCAGCACCGCCTCCACCACACCACACAAACTCGCTCCTCGCTCCGTAGCATGTATCTTCCTAGGCTACCCCCTAACACCAAAGGTTACCGGTGCTACGACCCCGTCTCCCACCGTGTGTACACCTCCCGACACGTGTACTTTGATGAGCGGGTTTTTCCTTTTCATCAGGTACCGCCTTCTACAGTAGACTCGGCGCTCCATGATGATGTCTCGGATGCGGACTCGGTGGAGCCCCCGACGCGGCCTCTCTTGGCCCCGGCGTGGCTCCTGCCGGCTCCTCCCGGTGTGGCCTCGGCACGCCCCCTCGCGGAGGGCCCCTCTGCTGTGGCCCCCGTCGCGGGCCCCTCTGCCACGACCCTGACTGCACGCCCCCCGATGCGGCCCTGCATGGTCCCGGGTGGCCCTTCGGCTACCACCACGCCGGGTGACGCGGCTGGCCCCGCCACCTCAACCGGCTCCGGTCCCGCTGCGATGCCGGGCGCGACGGACTCTTCACCACCCCCGTCCGTTGCTCCCACCGCAGCCGACCCGCCTTCCACCGGCATGGTGACACGGTCTCGCGCCGGTATCCACCGCCCAGCACGCGCTATGCTGCTGATGAGTACGCGTGCGCGGTGTCGACATCATCCTCTCCACCGTCGCACATCCCCTCATCCGCACGCTCCGCTCTCCATGATCCACATTGACTCGCCGCGATGCGCGAGGAGTTTGATGCGTTGCAGCGCAACCGCACATGGCATCTTGTGCCGCGACCCCCTCACACCAACGTCATCAGTGGCAAATGGGTGTTTCGTCACAAGACCAACCCCGACGGTTCTCTCGAGCGCTACAAGGCTCGTTGGGTGGTGTGCGGTTTCCGTCAGCGCGCCGGCATGGACTTCACCGACACCTTCGCCCCGATAGTTAAACCGGGCACAATCCGTACGGTGCTTCAGCTGGCGGTCTCCCGGGCCTGGCCAGTACATCAGTTGGATGTCTCCAACGCGTTTCTGCACGACCACCTCACGGAGCGGGTCTTCTGCGAGCAGACGACTGGCTTCGTCGACGCCGAGCATCCCGACCATGTCTGCCTGCTCTCTCGGTCCCTCTATGGACTAAAGCAGCCCCCCAGGGCGTGGTACCAGCGTATGGCCGGGTTCCTACATCAGCTTGGGTTTCATACAACCCGCTCCGATGCGTCTCTGTTCGTCTATCATCAGGGCACTGCCACTGCGTACCTGCTGCTCTATGTGGACGACATTATCCTGACGGCATCCTCGCCTGGGCTTCTTCAGCAGCTCATGGCTCGTCTTCGTGATGAGTTTGCCCTCAAGGACTTGGAGCGCTGCACTACTTCCTTGGCATTGAGGTCGTTCGCCGTGCCGACGGGTTCTTTCTGCATCAGCAGAAGTATGCTCATGAGCTTCTCGAGCACGCGGGCATGCTTAATTGCAAAACTGCGTCCACGCTTGTTGACACCAAGGCGAAGGTTTCTGCCTTGGAGGGTTCCCCTGCGCCCGATGCGGCGTTCTACAGCTCCATCGTCGGTGCCCTGCAGTATCTCACCCTCACTCGACCTGACTTGCGGTATGCAGTTCAGCAGGTGTGCCTCCACATGCACTCCCCGCGTGATTCCCATTGGACTCTGGTGAAGCGTATTCTTCGGTATATACGCGACACCATAACCATGGGACTCACTCTGACGGCTTCCTCCTCCATCGACATGGTTGCCTACTCCGACGCTGATTGGGCTGGCTGCCCGGACACACGTCGCTCTACGTCAGGCTATTGTGTCTACCTCGGGCCTTCGCTGATATCGTGGTCGTCCAAGCGACAGCCCACTGTCTCTCGCTTGAGTGCCGAGGCGGAGTATCGGGCAGTGGCTAACGCCGTTGCTGAGTGCTCTTGGCTCCGCCAGCTTCTCCATGAGTTGCTTTGTGTGGTCCCCAAGGCCACGATCGTCTACTGTGACAACGTCTCCGCCGTCTACCTCTCCGCCAACCCCGTCCATCATCGCCGTACGAAGCATATTGAGCTCGACATTCACTTCGTTCGTGAGCAGGTGGCTCTCGGGAAGGTTCTTGTTCTGCACGTTCCTACCACTCAGCAGTTTGCCGATGTCATGACTAAGGGACTATCGACCCCAGTCTTCGAGGAGTTTCGGTCCAGTCTCTGTGTCTTCGGCGACGCTTCGACTGC
>NC_041384.1:301975549-301990476 GCF_002162155.2 Triticum dicoccoides
GTTGAGCGTACGTTGTACATTGCATATGTATCGGACTAGGGTCTGTACTTATACAGTTGTATCTCTCTCCCCCCCGTATATTTGTACATCTTGGGAGACAAGTAGAGGCCGGTCCTATATATATGCACCATGCACACGATCAATGATTATCGATTCGTGCAATCTCATTCTTCCTAACTAACACCCAGCCCACCAGGGTTCAAATCCTGATGCTCGCATTTGTTTCTGGATTATTTCAGGATTTCCAGCGATGCGCATTCAGTGGAAGGATACGTTCCCGTCGACGACGAGGTGCATACGGTGACTTCGTAAATCTCAAGATGATATGTCGGCTCAGTCTTTCGGAGGTGCTCATAGGGGTAGGGTGTGCGTGTGTGTTCATAGGGGTAAGTGTATGCGCGTGTATATGAGCGCTTGTGTCTGTACTGATATTAAAAAAAAAACCATCACTAGTATTTAAGCAATAAAAAGTAAAGCGCCAGGCCAGGGCAGCAACCAAACAGGTTTACACTATACTATCCTGGCCGGACAAAATATTCGAACTCCTCGGGCAACACTCGGACAGCATTATTTTTCAGGCACAGTGCTCAGGCCTCCGACGCCTCTAGCATGTCTCAGGCCAGGCCATTGTGCCCCAGGACTCCGATCCAACTTGGGAAGGGTCGTTTATATACAAATAATCCCCATAAATCTGTTGCTTTTACCCGTAAGCCCTTCCCGGATAACAAAAAGTGGAAGGTGAAGCAGCCATGGCGACCATCACGGCGCCTCCCTGCTCCTCCTCTCCATCGTGTATGTTCCTCACCCGCAGCTATTGCTGCTCGAGGTCGGCGCCAAGAGCGGCCATCCGCTCATCTACGGTGGCGGCAGCCCGGCAGACGCTCTCCTCCGGATGGGACCTGTCCGGGCTGTCGGGAGCGCGACCGGCAGCTAGAAAAGCCCGTCTCGAGGAGTTGGACACCAGCAACATGCTTCTCCGCCAGCGAATCATCTTTCTCGGCTCCCCGGTTAGCTTCCTTCTTTACTTCTTGCCCAAATCCCACTTTCTGGTATGTGGTTCTTGCATTCCAGGTCAAGTTTCTCGTGATAAATGCTTAAAAGCAGGAAATTCCATGTGTTTTGAAGTCACTTTTTTAGGTAGAGAGATCCTCTAGCCTTTCCCCATAAAATAAATCCTGTGTTTAATAAGTCAAGATAAATAGAATGATTGCTGGAAATTTTGAGTGGTATTGAAAAGAATGCAGTACAATTGAATTTAACCAGTAAATCATTTCAACCTGAACATACACAGTAGGTTTGTTTCATTTATGCATTCTAACATTTTACCTCGGGGATTCTGCCATTTTATGTGCATATGGTAGAAGTTCATCACATGTCTACGTTGTGTGACCTTTATTGGCTGTCGTCATGGTTATTCCAGTTGTTGTAATCATCATTAGTTCTTTCTAATAGGCATCAAAATGGTAAATGGAATATATTTTTGTATTTTTTGCTGCACTGTGGGCAAGCTTTGTCCAGCATAAGTCATGTGATCATATAAGTGATGTTTATTGATGGATTAGATGTTACCTTGTTGCACCATATGCAACACATTACATGCTTGCAATGATTTTGAGTCACCTGTTACCATTGTTGTCGACTGATGATAATTTGAAATCTAATATAAACAGGGGTTATTTCCTTGGGGATATTCTTTTTTGTGTACATCCTTTTCCCTTTTCATCTTTCTTACCACAAACAGATCTGAAATAGAACTACTTATTTGAGGATGATTATCATATATCTGGTCCAATTCCACGGTTGGTTTAAATAGCATACCCGCGGTAGAATAATTTTTAGTTGGAACTCGCCACTACCATGATAGGACATGGGACATGTGTTCTTGATATTACGGAGTGGGATGGTGTCAAAAGTCAAAGCTAATAATACCACCATTCAATTTGTCTCAGTTATCAAATTATGCTTGGTCTGCAAGCTATTGTTTCCTGTGCACATGTTAAAACTTAAAGTACTTATGTCAATCCCCTAAAATGGAGTTTAAACCAGATATTTATGCATCTGTTTCTTCGAATGCCCTGTGCTGATTGCTGAGCAGGTGGATGATTTGAATGCGGATCTTATCACCAGTCAACTCTTACTATTGGATGCAAAGGACCACACAAAGGATATCAAGTTGTTTATTAATTCACCTGGAGGCTCCATTACTGCAGGTTGGTACTCTTAATCTTACTGTAAAAACTATTCCTGACACTATTTGTTGAAAATAATTTAACAAAAGGATAGATCCAGTGCATAGAAGCTCCCACACAAGGTGGGGTCTGGGAAGGGTTTATAGGAACCTAGTCTTACCCCTGCAAAGTGCAATGCAGAGAGGCTGGTTCGAACCCAGGACCTCTTGGCACAAGTGGGGAGGACTTCACCACTGCGCCAGGCCTGCCCTTTGTTGAAAATAATTTAACAACATTTCAATTTTAATGATCTTGTCATATAAAAATTCAAACTTTTCATATCAAATTTGGATTTTTTTGAGGTAAAGGTTGGCTCGTTCATCTAGATAAAAGATTCAGAGAGTACAAGCCCCCTTTTTAGTTTGGGTGGGAAGATAAGAGTTGGGCACAATTAACCCTCTGTTTCGTTGAAGGGGTGAGGACGTATAAGCATCACAATCAGAATTCCTTGAAACAACCGGAGTAGCGTTACCTGAAACGGTAGAACTTCGAAGGTAATAAAGACCATTGGTCGAACTTAAGTCACCTTTCATCACAACAAGGGAGCCTTTGGTGACCTTCAAAACACTATCTCCACCTGAATACTTGTACCCCTTTGCATCAAGGGCACTAACAGAGATAAGATTTCTCTTCATCTTCGGAATATACCGAACATCTGTCAAAGTTCTGATTATGCCATCAAACATCTTGATTCGAATAGATCCTATGCCTTCAATCTTGCATGGTGAATTATCAAAACCCAAAACGGAACCAGCAGAACTAGTGGAATCAAAAGTATTAAACCAATCTCTATGTGGACACATATGAAAAGTGCATGCGGTGTCAAGTACC
Organism: Triticum dicoccoides; assembly: GCF_002162155.2. Lineage (NCBI taxonomy): Eukaryota > Viridiplantae > Streptophyta > Magnoliopsida > Poales > Poaceae > Triticum > Triticum dicoccoides. The sequence continues at coordinate 301,978,609 of NC_041384.1, forward strand.
CACTCATCATTGGTCTCAGCACATCCAGCAATAACGACAAGAGCATCATCAGAACTATCATCACGAGCAACGTTAGCAGAATTTTCACCTTGTTTGTTACCTTTCCTTTTTTCCTTGTTCTGCAACTTGAAACACTCAGAGATGTCATGCCCGTCTCTCTTGCAATACCTGCAATACTTCTTGTCTCTGGATTGCGACCGGCCCCTGTAGCCGTTCTTACTTTTGCCTTTGTTTCCATTATGTGAGTTCTTCTCCTTTGTCCTGCCACGAACAGATAATCCCTCGGCTTGGGATGAACTTGAACCATCATGAGGCACCATTAGTTTCATCTCCTCCTTAGAGTTCAAAGCTTCATAAACTTCATTAAGTGTGAGAGTATCATGACTGTATAATATGGTGTCTCTAAAATTGGTATAAGAACTTGGCAATGAACAAAGTAACATTAAAGCAGTATCTTCCTCTTCATACTTAACCTCCATTGCAGCTAGATCAGATATGATCTCTTTAAATTCTGAAATATGATTCAAAACATTACCTCCCTCGGGTAACCTGTGCAGGAATAATTTTCGTTTCAGATGCATCTTGCTAGTGAGATCTTTAGTCATGCAAATCCCTTCCAGCTTTAACCATAGAGCGGCGGCAGTTTTCTCGCTCAAAACTTCCTGCAAAGTATTATTATGCAAATGGAGCTGAATTTGTGACAAAGCCTTACAATCAATTCTTTTCTCCTCAGCAGTCCAGTCCTCAATTCGATTCTTCCCAAAACTATCCAGTGCTACATCATAGCCGGCCTGTGCCAACAACGCCCGCATCTTGACTTGCCATAGGGTAAACCTTGTGTCACGATCCAGCAGCGGAAAATCGTACTTCATGGATGCCATGAGTTGATAAACTGTGCACAAAGTAGTACAAGTCGTAGAAAAATTCTTGATAGAATTAATTAATGCGGAGCAACGGAGTTGAAAAAATAGCACCTGGAACTCTCGGTGGCTGTAGCAATTGAGAAGTAAAATATTTGGACTAGTAATTCAGCCTTGTCTTCACGTGAGGAGTAGAGATCAAACAGATCTCGATTTGTGTGCGTGTAGCACAAGTAGTACTCACCACTGATGTGGATTTGGTCTTCACGTGGAGGAAAAGTAGTACTAGCAGCAGCAACGACGGTTGATTTCTCAGGAGCAGCACACGGGGCCCTGCGTACTGGATCAGCAGCGGCAGCAGGTCGCGTCGGGACTCCTGTCGCCTGTCGGTTTCGGCGACATGCGGCAGCAGTAGAAATCGATGCGGCTTCGAATCGGCGTATCGCCTGAAGACGCGTGCGGCGGCGCGCACGACAGAACCCTAATCTCCTGTCTCAAAAATCTTATATAGAAACCTCAGCTTTGATACCACTTGTTAGATAATAACGAGAAATAAACAAGACAAAGAGACACGGATTTTTACGTGGAAACCCTTGCGGGAGAAAACCACGGACGCACGAAGGCGCAATCACTATGAGGAGGAGTATTACAAGCACGAGACGACATGCCGTCTGAGGTGCGACTACATGGGGTATATATGAGGGCAATACATGAGAGTCCTTGGAGGACAAGTAACCGTGTTGTACTTGTACGCGTCGACGTCAACGCAAAGGCCCACACCAGTTGTACTACGTCTAGTCCAACACAGTATAATTTGGATCACAATTAACAGATATCTCCGCTCCTCGGGAGCCAGCCTGGTGAGGCTGCTCCCCGGGAGGTCTTGGTGTCGTCCGCCTCGCGAGGCTTGGCCCAAGGTGCTCCCCCGTTCCCAGTACGCCGACAGTAGTCCCTGGGCCCAAGGTGCGCTCGAACTTGGCTTCGAAGCGAAGCCAAAGGTTAAGTGCGAAGTGCCGCGGGCCCTAACAGCCTGCGGCCCTGGTCGATGCGTGGCGATTGATGGGACGTGGGCGCCTCTGCTTCCCCACGCTTCCTCGGCAACCGTTCGACTTGACAAGACCGTGCTGCATGTAGAGAAAGCCATCATTGCGTGGGATCATGGAGGCCAGCGGTTGGCCTTCCTTGGTTATAAATGAAGAGAGGGGCGGAGCCCCCTTGCTCATCTCCATCTTCCCGCCGCCTGCTTCTTCTTTCTCCTCTCTGCCTCGCCGCCTTGCTGTAGTCCTCATGGCGCCAACGAGGAAGTTCTCCGCCGCCGAGAAGGGGAAGGCCCCCAAGGAGGGACCTGACTCGCCACCCCCAAGAGAGGGCGAGGCCGCCCCCGCAAGCACGTCGCGATTCCTGCGGCGGCTTCTCGGGGGTGCAGGCGCGCCTTGGCCAGCCGTGGCGGTGTTTCTTCTCGTGGCGGGTGCCGCCAAGGGCGAGGCAGCCCTTGAGACGAGGGGAGGCGTGCCATGGTTGCCTAGCCTCCTTGGCCTCGCTTCCACTCGGCCGAGGTGCTCCCGGAGTTCGTCGTGTGGTCGGAGAGGCCAGCCGGCACCTGGCTCCCGCTTCCCCGCTTCTTTGCGGGTGAGCTGCCGGCCGCGGGGCCTGACGGCCTCTAGCTGCAGGCTGATGGCTGTTGCAACAAGGCCTCGTGGGTCGGGGTCGAAGTTTCCGCCGCCGGGAACGTGTCCGGCTGGCAGGCGTTTGCCCGCGCGCGCGGCCCGAGCGGGAGGTGCATCCTTCACTTCAAGTTCGACGGCGTTGCGACCCTCTATGTGAGGGTGTTTGGGGAGGACGGCCGTCGCGCAGGGTGCTGCCTCAAAGACGACGGTGGCGACGATGAGCTTGGCCTTGACGATAGCCGCGACGATGCCGAGGGTGAGCTCGCCCTTGGCGACGGCGGCGGCTCCTCTAGCGAGAGCATGAGCAGCGGCGGCTACCACAAGCCGCCTCGTCGCTGGGCTCGCTTCGAGGACGGTGGCGGATCGTCTCGTCGCCGCACTCTGGTGAAGTGGGAGGAAGGCTCGGGCTGAGCTCGGAGGCCTAGGGAGCTGTTGTGGTTGCGCGGGCCACTTTTGTTTAGCCTTTCCTTTTCCTTGCATTTGAAAAAAGGTAGAGGGCCCTGCTGGGGCGTGTAATGAACCATGATACTTATGCCACTATGTTGTGCTTATTGCTCTGATGTATGCTGTGATGTTCATATCCGGGTAGGTGCAGTAGAATACCTTAGCTTGATACACTCGTGGTAGTCTCGCGCCTCGCGATGGCGCGCCCTCCATCGTCTCGTGAGGCCCCTTGCTGCTGTCAGGGGTCGCTGGCCTCAGGAGACATCATGAAGCTGCAGAATTGTTAGAAACTTTTGTTGGGTGTCCTGTTCTTCCTCGCGCGAGTCCTCAGGCGTGGGCTAGTCGTGGCTTAGTGCATCGCGTCGCGGTACACGGGGGGCACGGACTTAAGAAGATGCACAAATCACAAGCTCGTTCGAGGGTGTCTCGCGAGGATAGGAAAAGCCATGGCCCTGGGGGACAGGGCTGTGGCGAAATGTGTTTGCGGCGCGGGGCGGGGCCAACGCCGCGCACGCACACACCTGCCCAGCCCCTGCGCGACGCGCGCGAGGTAGAGCGACGAGCAACTGCCGCTCCTCCTGGGCTAAGACCGAAGGGCAAGAGAGAAGGCGAAGGGGAAATCCAACTTGGCAATCGAAAACGTGAGAACTCCAAATTCCATTAAAAGATAGGGGGGAAAACCAACTACAGAAAGCAAGCAAACGAACAGCCGCGTCCGGCATCTAGACTAGTCTTCTCACCAGCGCGGAGCTAAGTGCTGCCACTAGGACGTGGGAGGGAGCCCCCGAGGCCTGAGGGCGGCTCTCCGGAGACTCTGGAGCGTGTACAGCCCCACTCATTATTACGTGAGAGTGTCACGAGCGGAGGCCTTCACAGGTACGGGGCCTTGCTTCATGGGTAAAACTTCCGGAGGTGCCTGGAACGGACGCTGCGGCAGTGGTATCGCCGCAGCGCCTGCTGGTATCTTGCCGCCCGGAGCAAGGCTTGACGGCGGCGTTCCTCCCCCAGCACGAGGTCCATCCCCCGCGTGGCGTCTTGGTGTGCCTCGTCAAACGCCAAGACCCGCGTGGAGCGATGCTTGACCTCGTGAGGGAGAACCGCTTCGGCTCCGTAGACGAGGAAAAACGGAGTCTCACCCGTCGGCTTGGTGGCGGTGGTGCGGATGGACCAAAGCACGGACTGGAGCTCGTCGAGCCAGCCCCTGCCGTAGGCCTCAAGCTTCTTCTTGAAGGTTCTTGTCTTGAGGCCTCTCAGGACCTTCGTGTTGGCGCGCTCAGCTTGGCCGTTGCTCCTGGGGTGTGCCACTGAGGCGTAGCATATCTGCGTTCCAAGATTAGCCGTTGTCCTCTTCCCAAATGTAGGCGGGAAGGGATCCCACAACGGACAAATTCAAAGGGAGACCATTAGTACAAGTTATCCTGACAAAAGTAGTCTTTGCTTGCAAAAGCTCCTGGTCGTGACGCCGCGGTGGGCTCCGCGATGACCTCCGTTCTGCCGTCCTGACGGTCTTGGTCTTGTTGCATCGAAATGAAAACCTTTGCTTGATGCCTCGGGACTCCGCGCTTACGCTTGCCTCCTTAGCACCAAAAAGAAAACTGGTACACTGCGTCCGCTGGCGTCCGCCTGGCCTTGGTTGTCATGGCTCATGTCACATGAACCTCGCGAGGTGCACCTTGCATTGATATCTCCGCTCCTCGGGAGCCAGCCTGGTGAGGCTGCTCCCCAGGGAGGTCTTGGTGTCGTCCGCCTCGCGAGGCTTGGCCCCTCATGAGGGTCTTGAGCTGTCGATGTTGGAGCTGGGCCGTACTGGGCCGTTGGCAGAGCCACGCCGTGGGCCGCAGGCAGACAAGTTTGGGTACCCCCGATCCCAGTACGTCGACAAGGATGAGCCTAAATTTTGTTTGGTTTGAGCGATGAGGATGGACATTGGGTTGTCTACAATGATTAATTTTAATTAGAGAGCTTCAGATGTATAAGACTTGACAATGTGGTCGATATGCCCTTTACTTTGGGGGTTGTAAGCGTAACTCATCGGAGGACGAGGCCAGTGGTGACTGGTGACGGGTAGGCGCCATGTCCGGTGGCTGGAGCAGAGATTGGGAAATCAGAAAATTAGACTAAGTCTGGAAAGCATATAGAGGACTTATGAAGCCTAGCAGAGGATAGGTGTCCTGGGTGATATGAATAATTGTGTGCGCGTGGTATATGTACACATCATCCATTATGATGCGCACATGCATGTGTTGGTTAGCACAAAATATTCAATGCTCAAATAAATGAGTTGCATGATATAGAAACATGTCATCCATCATGAAAGATTTGTTATTATGTATAGCATAATGGAGACTCAAAGTGTGAGATGCATCCCTAGTAATGTCTAGAGCATTGTCATGAATGGCATGCATATGGTGCACACAAGGGATGGAATCATGCGAACTACATTCATGTTCATGGCATGTTGTATGGGATGAATTGCACGCATTTTGCAAAGGTAGCATAGCAATATCATCGCAAGAGAAGCAAAATCCAATAACCATCATCTCGTCATTTATGCCATAAGTGCAAATGGGATTTATTTCTATGGGGCATGCATAGTTACTATGTTGAGATTGAAATGATGCAATATGGGAGATCTCACTCATAGCATATGACAAGTTTAATGGATTGTTAAACATGACGTGACCGATAGAATTTTCACATGATATCCTATGGAGCATAGCGTCACAACTAGGCAATTCGACATGCTCATCATCATATTTATCATAAATAGGTGGCACATCTAAGCATGTAGAAGACATAGTATGTGGTGAATCCATAACGTGATCATCATCATGCAAGCAATCGATGTGAAGATAGTCCACTAGTGGGACAAGTGAAGGACCATTGCCTATGTTACCTTTAGAGCTCCGCTCATGTGTTGTAGTTGAGGTGGCAAAAATTGACGCTTGGTCAATAGCTTCATCAACTTGATGGTACCTCTCAACTACCTCACTCACTAAGTGTTGTGTCTCACTCACTCCCGCTAGGATGCTGTCACTCATATGGTTGGTGGAGTCACTCAAATGGCTCTCAACCTCACATAGGATGTGTGGCATGCTCTCGTGTGTGGGGCTAGTGGTGATCACACTCATATGGTTGGTGGAGTCACTCAAATGGCTCTCAACCTCACATAGGATGTGTGACATGCTCTGTGTGTGGGGCTAGTGGTGATCACACTCATCCTCTCATAGAAAATGCACTCAATGTCATATATGATGGAGTCACTCGTCTCACTCATGTCGCGGTGTCTCTCCTCACGTGGCAATTGGGGCATCTCGTCATATGTGGGTGTCAGAGAGATGTAGGTGCAAATTTCTCCATACTCGACTCCTTTCGCCTCTTTGGCTGAAGGGATAGTCCCATGCTCAACCTCCTCATCCATAACGCCTCCTAAGATGAATGCCGTAGTAAGTGGCAAATCATCACTCTCCTCCGAGACCAAAGAGAAGGTCTCATGTGCGGTGTCGTAGCTTGACTCGGAGTATGAGTCCCATTGGGATGCCGTCTTCGTGTTGTCAAAGAGGTTCGTGATTGTCGCCGTGATCGAAGGGGATGGCCCTTGCTCGACCGTCTTATTGTAGGAGGCCCATATGATGTGACACCTCGTAGCCTGTCTCCATGACCGAAGGGGATTTCCCATGCTCGGCCATCTTCCTTGAAGGGCTTCCGAAGATGGAAGTGTCACCCTCGCTTGTAGGTGGTCGCCTTGGACTTGATGATGTCGATGTAGGCGTACTCGTGGGAAGTAGGCGAAGATGTCGTACGTCCAAAGACGAAGATGCCTTGATAGCACTTGGCGAAGATGTCGAAGTGGTGGTGGTAGCTGTAGCTTCCACTTGGTGGTGCTTGTCTTGCGGTCTTCGCTTGTGCTCATGAAGGTTGGCCGTAGTAAGATGTAGAGCTTGTTGGGACTTGTCGGTGTGCGCAACTTGAGCGTATTCATCTTGATGGTGATGTTGTCGTGCTTGAACTTGTGGTCAATAGTGCTCTTCGTCGTCGTGCACATTTGGCTTGCGGGCGTCTTGGCGGTCGTCTCGAAGATGATGACGGTGCCGCGTGGTACTTGCATCGGATGGCCGCTCCGAAGATTTGTGACTTGAGCGTCTCCGCCTTGAAGATGACGAAGGGGAAGAAGACTTGTAGTTGGCCAACACGTGTAGGATGTCATCCATGTGTGCGTCCAACTTGTCGGCGAGGTAGTCCCTTTTCCTTGCTTCGGAGTGTCGTATGTCGATGGCGAGTCGCTCGATGCGGTCAAAGACCAAAGATGATGTGCTTTGCCTATCCATCGCAAGACTCGAGTAGAGGTGAGTAGGAAATAAGATAAACAATACTAAGATACCTTTTCCCAAAGTTGAGGATGTATCCCGTGTCACTCAATGTGAATTGGGAGAATGGGAGAATAGTGGAATTGGTACCGGACTTGTTCACTGACGCGTACAAATTAAAGCTTATCGAGTGGCTTGGTTAGGACAAGTGGCACAAAATTCAAGCAAATGTTAGTCCAAGATATTGAAAATGTTGAGGAACATTCACAAAATTGCAATGTAAAGCAAATAGATCAATAGCTATGGTGACACAAGAAACACACACACAGATAGATAGATCAATAGCTATGATTTAAAGGCTCCACGGCCAGATGGTCTTCATGCTATTTTTTATAAAAGATTTTGGCCCATGCTAGGGGATGATTTGGTGGATGAGGTCTTGCAAGCAGTGAATACTTGTACTATTCCACCGGGTTGGAATGATACTGCGATTGTGTTGATTCCCAAGGTCAACTCACCCGAGAAGGTAACCCAGTTTAGACCTATCAGTCTTTGCAATGTGGTATACAAAATTATCTCCAAAATGTTGTCAGCGCGTTTGAAGGTTTTACTGCCTGATATTATCAGCCCGACCCAAAGTGCTTTTGTGCCTGGTAGAATGATTACAGACAATGTTTTAGTGGCTTATGAGAGCTTTCATACTATTAAAAATAAGAGGGTGGGAAAAGAGGGTTTATGCGCTATCAAGCTTGATATGCACAAAGCTTACGATCGAGTCGAATGGCCTTTTATGAAGGGAATTATGTTGAAACTCGGTTTCCAGGAGAGATGGGTAAATCTTATTATGAAATGTGTCTCTACTGTTGAGTATAGGGTACGGATTAATGATGAAGAAACTGAAAGTTTCAAGCCTATAAGAGGCTTAAGACAAGGTGATCCATTATCTCCCTACCTTTTCCTATTATGCATGGAGGGCCTTACTACTCTCTTGGCGCATGCGGAGGAGAGTGGGAATATTTCAGGAGTCAAGGTTTGCAGAGAGGCCCCTACTATCACAAATCTCCTTTTTGCGGATGACTCATTGATCCTCATGAAAGCTAATCAAAAAAATGCAGAGACACTTAAATCAATTTTGGACTTATATTGTGATGCGTCTGGACAAATGGTGAGCGTTGAAAAGTCTAGCATATTTTTTAGCCCAAATACGAGTGGGGATATTAGAGAACAAATTTGCTCAATTTTGAATATCATGATCGAAGCTCTCAATGATAAGTATCTGGGCCTGCCTGCACATGTGGGGTTAGATAAGAACGATTGTTTCCAATATCTGATTGATCGCATTGTTATGAGAATTAGCGGATGGAAAGAAAAACTCTTATCCACTGGAGGTAAGGAAGTTCTTCTCAAGTCTGTTGTTCAAGCTATCCCAACTTATGCTATGTCGGTCTTTAAAATTTCTAAAAAAATTTGTAAAGGAATAACTGACGAGATGTCGCATTTTTGGTGGAGTGATGACGATAACCAGAGAAGGATGCATTGGATGGCGTGGTGGAAAATGTGTGTCCCGAAAAGCCAAGGCGGAATGGGCTTTCGTGACATTCATTGTTTTAATTTGGCGATGTTGGCTAAACAAGCTTGGCGCATCCTTGAGAACCCAGATTCCTTGTGTGCCACCTTTTTGCGAGCTAAGTATTTCCCTGATGGAGATTTATTGAACGCAAAGTTAAAAAAGGGATCATCCTTCACATGGCAAAGTATTATGGCAGGGGTTAATACCTTAAAACATGGTTATATTTGGCGAGTTGGAAATGGTCAGAAAAGTGACATTTGGGAAGATGCTTGGATCCTTAACTGTGCTAACAGAAAAGTCATCACTCCAAAGGGGCAACATTTGTTATCAAAAGTGTCGGATTTCATTGACCCCTCTTCGAACAGGTGGGATGAGGATCTCATCAGACAAACCTTGTGGCCCGTTGATTCACAGCGGGTCCTTGCTATCCCTCTGCCTTAGTTTGATATGTTAGATTTTGTTGCCTGGAGTCATACTAAGAGTGGGCTTCTTTCTGTTCGGTCTGCATATTTTGTTGAGTGGGATTATCAACATGGAAGGAAACTTCGTCGTACTAATGGAATGGGTCGAACAAACTTTAATCCAATTTGGTGTAAGATTTGGAAGTTATCTTGTCCAGCGAAGGTGAAATTTTTTATTTGGCGAACGCTGTATGGTACTTTTCCATGTCGTGTTACGCTTGCTAATAGACACATGAAAGTTTCACCTTTATGCCCTTTTTGTGCTTCTGGTTTAGAAGATACAAAGCATCTGTTGTTTCAGTTCCAGAAGGCAAAAGAGGTCTAGAGAAGGCTTGGCTTAGACGAGATCATTGCTCAAGCTTGTGAAGTTGACCGTGCTGGAGAGGCGGTCCTCGGTTTTTTGTTGCACATGCCTGACCAAGATTTATCTATTATGGGGTCCCAGAATATCCGGGAGATGATTGCCATTACGTCTTGGTATTTGTGGTGGGAAAGACGTAAATTAGTGCACAAGGAGAGAATTCAAGATGCAAAACAGATTGCAATGGGGATACAAGCTCTTACGGCTAATTATGTTGTTGCTTCCAGTCCAAGGGCTTCTATGAAAAGAAGGGGTTGGATTCGTCCCCCGGTGGGTATTGTGAAACTTAATGTTGATGCTTCTTCTGATCATGATCTTCTTAAAGGTACGACTTGGGCTGTCCCGAGGAACGACAAAGGGATTTTTATTGCAGGGGGTACTTGGAAAATTGATCATTGTGTCGATACTCTAACAACGGAAGCTTGGGCTCTCAGATTCGGTCTTTCACTAGCGCATCGTGCGGGTTGCAATCGCCTTATTATTAATTCTGATAATTTGGAGGTTATTGAAACGATGAATAATGGCAGACGGTCAGTAGGAGTGGCGGTGGCAATTTTTGATGATTGCTTTTTTGGCGTGTGATTTTCCTACCTCTAGGTTTGAACATTGTAATAGGGAAGCCAATAAGGTTGCGCACGAGCTTGCTAGGTTGGCTAGATTTTCTTCTACTGTTGATTGGTTTAAGGAGCCTATGATTGAGATTGTACCATTCCTCACAAACGATGTATCTGTTATTTCGGTTGAATAAAGTCCATATGTTTTTCAAAAAAAAGATCAATAGCTATGGTGACACAAGAAACACACACACGGATAGATAGATGGGATCCGCGCAACCAAGGAATGAGCACAAAATGTGTTACCATGGAAAAAGCTCTTGCTGCACGGATGCTAGAGAGGTAATAGCTCGATTGCTCAAATGGGCAAGATACGCTTGTGCACCAACCTATGAGAGTGAACGTACCATCTAAAAACCCAAAGATGCTATGTATGTATGCTCCAAGTGTATGTACTATGCAAAATGGCTCAATGCTATTTCTATTGCTTCCAAGCTCTTTTGTATCTCCTCTTTTGCTTAAAAGCTTTTTGCTCTTTTTTATATGCTTAATGCTCGAGCCAAGTATGATATGAGACAAGTATGTAAGATATGCACGGGAGGGACTTATGGCACAATGATGATTGCAAGATGATTGCATGCTAAAACTAGCTATGCAGCGTAAGCGTATCACTAAGGTGCACAATAGTGTGGCCCAGCAATTCTCAACTCGCTAGTCTCGATAGGTAAGGTACGCAATAGGTTTGGGGTGATCAATGCAATGGCGAGGGAGAATATACAATGATGTCGTCGAGGTTACCGTCCGTGGTTTGTCGAGTGTAAGCAAGAATGGATGATGATATGGTCGTTGTCGATGTTGCGTCCGAGGCGATGATGAGTAGCGGTGTTCTTGATGTCGAACTGTTCCTAATTAGCCGAAACACCTTAGGAAACGAAAAAAAAAACGTGGACTCAAAATCTTAACCGTCAAATGTCAAATGGTGGTAGCGGAATGCGGTGGTGGTTTCGGAGTTGGCAATGCGGAAGTGGTGGTGGTGGTTGATGAAGAAGCAACCGCCCCTAAGTAGCCGAAACACCTTAGGAGACTCAAATCACAATTCAAGCAACCACAAATGCTATATGGATCAAAATGAGTTAGGTTGCGGAAAGCTATGGTGGTTTTGCGGATGATATGGTGGAGGGCCTAGGCAAAGATGCCAAAATGTCAAAATTTCGATGGAATTAAATGATGTTGGGACCTATCTAGATGGATGGGGGATGTAAATAGCTACTCAACGAGCTAAAGAACGTCAAAATCGGACTTCGGATGCGAGAGTTATGATGAAAACGGTGAAGTACTAGTGGCTGAACTGGGGTGGGAGGGAGGGGGCCGTGGGCATGGGGTCCCATGCCCACGGTACATGGCCGTGGGCACGGGGTGTCCAGAGACTTCAGGGGGCCGTGCGAACGTGGTCGGGGGCCCGTGGGTACGGTGGTGGTGGAAATTTCACGATTTTGGGCTCAGATTTGAGGGGGAAAAGAAAAATTGAGGGTGGATTTCGTGGTGGGGAGGTGGGGAAAGCCAAGATCTACTTGCCAAACCACAAAATCATGGATCAAACACAACAAAATCTCACAAGAACCAACAAATTGCAAAAAAATAATT